>NC_045511.1:65640702-65961707 GCF_009650955.1 Corvus moneduloides
GCAACCTTCAGTAATGTAGGGGTCTGAGAGGTTTTCTTCTGCATACTTGAAAGTGATCTTCTCGTCTCCTGAGTGGAGCTTCCACAAAGCTTCTGCTTCACTCTCCCAAGCCACCTACCTGCTGCACAGGAGCAGGGCTTTACTGGGCAGCTTTCAGTACAGAAAAAGCCTCAGAAAATGGATATACATGGAAATATTTCCAAGGCACTGGATCCTTCTCACTATTCGAAATAACCCAGCAATTTTCTGAATTTCTACAAGTATTGCTTTGTCACATTTGCTACTGATAGCAGAAATGGTCTACCATCAGCTGCTGGGTTTTAGTTTCCCTTCCACATGGAGTTATCCCAGTAGTGTCTGGAGGATTCAGAAGAGAAAGCAGCCATTCTACACAAGCCACTCATTGACTTGCTGGGGAAAGAAAAAGTGAAAGGATTTCAAAATAGTACCCAGCAGAAATAAACATAATAAGCATTCTATAGAGGCAGACAAATGATCCATCCAGACTATCTTGTTTTCAATAGTAGCAACAACAGATACTATTTAAGGCTAATACAAGTGCCTGATGATGAGTCCATGCTTCTGTATTCTCCCAGCATCAACAATTATTGGATTTGGAATATTTAAAGGTATGTCCTTAGTATGCCATTTTAATATTCACATAAACTGCCTGTGAATTTGACTCTTTCTGACCCTGCTGCTGCCACAAGCTTCTGCTGCCTTGTGGGACAGGAAGTCCCAGGCTGTCAGTACCCACTGCGTACTTTTATGTTATTTTAAACTGATGTTTGAGAAATTTTACTGCTACCAATTCTTGCATTGCAGGACCTGGTCAAAATCAGTGCAGATTCAGCTTATCCACACCCTTTGTGATTTTATAAACTATAATCTTCTCTCCCAGCTCATAAGCAACACAATCCCCAGATCAATTTTAGTTGCCCTTTCTGTACCCTTTCATGTACAAGTCACCATGTGGAAAATCCTGGTCATGAACAGCATTTTACTAAAAAGTTGTCTGCAAGAACAATCTTTCAAAATGGTTTAAAGTACATTAAATTTTGTTAGTGTAACCAAGCTTGGCTGTAACAACTAGCTAGTGTGTGGGAAGGAAAACCTCAGTTCTAGTAATTCTTGTTAAGGAGTTAAGACAAACAGAACTTACCTGCAAGCACAAGCAGCTTTCCCTAGTATGGGCCAGAGGCTGGACACAGCCCTGCCAAGTATCCGAAAAGACAGGTCAGCCAAGTGGACTTTTGGTGACCATACCTGTTCTCAGAGATCCTGCAGACTCACTGTCAGCCAGAAGTGGCAGCTCTTGCTATTTTCTTACTATCAGGATCACCATTCATTAGTAAAAGGAAATCATTATATGGATTCTGTAAATCATAGTTGGCATGCCTTTGTCACTTGTAATAAGGAGGACATCCTGTCCATACAAAACTGGGCTACAGTCTGAGGACTTGGTGGTCCTTGTCTAATATGCACGAGCATGATCTTCACTCACGTGATCTGAGCCTAAACACAAACATGTATGCTTGGATGACACCCATGACACAGTGCTGCAAGGCCCCCCACACCCTATGAGCATTCTCAGACCACCCATCTCTTCTGGAAATTATTCCTGACAACATCATTGTCATCATATTACATTATGGAAGAAAAAAAAACACCTTCAGAAGACTGCATGGTTCTGCAACTCAGAAACCAATTTCTGTTTATATTAGAGAAAAAAAATCAACTAAAAAAAGAAAGGCAATCCAAGGAAGAAAAAAACAACTTTTTTTTTTATACCTGAAATTCCTAATGGATGATATAGAAGACACTCCCTTTTATTTATGCCAGTGAATAATGAGTTACATAAAAGTACATTAATTCAAGCCAGTATGATATTGCTATGGGTTGTAATGCTTGCTGTGACAGGGAGCCCAAAGGACGCAACTGGCCTATCCGCATTTTTCTTGCAGAAAAGCAGGAGGGATGAGACTTCCATGGCTTCAAATAGTTCAGTCTGATCATTCTCCAAGAGGGAAATGAAACGTGTGCTGAGTGGCATTTTTATCTGCTCTGACAAAGACTGAAAACCAGCATGAATAACAAAAAGGCTTCCAAAAAGTTGGGAGAGAAATGAATGCATGTTGGGGATGATGCATGCATGCCAGTTGCAGTATACCTGTGGCCTCCCAGAGCTGACAATCCTGGAATTGCTCTGTCTGGGACAAGAAACAGTTCCACTTTCTTCTCTACAGCATGTATATAAACTACCTGTCACATTTGTTCACTCAGTGGGGCAGGACAAAACACAGCATCCCTTCCACTCTATCTTTAAACGTTACAAGTTGTACAACAGTTGGAAAAACACATATGCAGATCCCCATAATTTAAAATTAATTCACTTATTCAAAGAGAATTTACAGGTAGACAAAGTTGAAGGCTGAGATGAGCAAACCAATCAAGGATGTTTATGAAATGGACTGTGATCTTGTTTAGACTTTGCATCTAAGACAAAACTGCAAGGATTTTAAGGCACAAACTCTGATAAATAGACAAATCTAACTCTTCTGTAAAGTACCCAAGTCTTTAGCCTTCAGTGACATTTCATATGTAATGGCGCAAGCATGAAACATACTTAGAGGAGGACAGTCAAGTCTCAGTCTGTCTCTTCTTCTGATTTTAGGTCTGAGATGCTATACCTAATCAGACCAGCCATAAATCTACTATGACGAAAGGGCAATGATATGGGACAGCTGGCAAGTTCAAAGACAAATACTTTTGTCTAGCAGCATTTGCCCATGTAACTATTCACCTGTGACCCCAGCTGAAGGTGTATCTTTACCTGAGAAAGCTCCAGCAGATAAGCTTTGTCCCCATCTAGCCCTAAATGCCGCTTCCTCCCCTACAATAATACCCAAATCCTGGTGTCTCTTTTCCTTTCTTTTACTACTAATATGGGTACTGTGGACCGTGCTATCAACCTTACGTGAACAGAGAAATTACAGGCTTTTTCCACAATGAAAGTAGAAAATTGTAGGTGAAAGGAGACAATATTGTAAGGGCCAGGCTCTTGCTTTTCATCTATCCCAGTTTACAGCAGAGGACTTCAAGTCTCACTCTCCATTAGACTCAGTCTATAGCCCACACTGCCAACATTTCATCCCCAAGTGCTAGACTGGGTCTACAACCTCAATACTAACATGGGCCCATTTCTCTTCAAGCTGCTTGAAGTGGCCCTTCAGAAATACAAGGGGACCCTACTTGCCAACAACTCTTCTATTGAGACCACAATCCCACAGCTTCAGCATGGCCAGGGAACACACTCCACACATCCTCCACGCTGCTCCATCGCACAGCATCCCTCAGAAACAGCCAGCACATGTGCAATTTTTTTTACCACTTCCCTAAGCCACAAACCATCTCTTGTGAGGCTTTCCACATTCATTCCAGGGGTGAGGAGGTTTCCCTTGTCCTGCCTCCAAAGCCACCACATGTCCACACCACTATGGACTGCAAGCCAGCACACTCTGGCAGGAGGGAGGCAAGATACCACAGCAGCAAAAACCTCCCAGAGGCTGCTCCTCCACCCCACCACATGCTATATGGCCTCTCAGTACTGGTATCTGGCAGCAGCTGCAGTGAAGCATGATGGAGCCAGTCTAGCTGGGTATCTCCATACTTTTCCTGCTCAACAGCTCACAGAGAAAGACTTGTCAGCTTGCCAGACAAGTGTCACAGAGCCTTTGCATTGCATGCGGCCAAAACCATTTTGCTACGTGTGGACACCTACAGGGAACTTACCCACCCAAAAGAGGGGACCACAAGTTGGGGCAATGCACTTGTCCCTCACCAGGGATGTTCCTCTCTGCAGCCCAGTCAACATTAAAACAACCTGTTCCTAATGCTCTGGGACTTTGTAATTTAATCTGAGTAATTTAAATCAGCATAGAGTTTACATAGAGTTCATTCCTCCTTCTCAGTGAGAGAGTGAACTAACACTTGTATTAATTATTCACAGCATCTTCTTATGCTCACGCTCCCCATCTTTTTCAAACAGATGTACAGTGGCAAGAGAGTCCAGTGCAGACAAAAGTGTGCTGATCAACTTACTGCACAAGGAGTTTTCACCTTAGGAAGCCAGGACTCACTGAATTATGTCTCTCCCCTGAAAATTCTAATCTAAAGTCCTGCATCTGGTAACTAGCATGAGGCACACCACTGCTGTGCCACAGGGTGCCAGGCAGGAGAGGGGCTGACAAGCTGCTGGGACGTGTGTGGTACGACTGCCGTGTGCAGCATCAAGGCTGGCAGTGCTGACTCTCGTTTCTGTCAGTCACATCCAAATAAACTCAGCCTTCATTCACATTGTCTGTCAGCCAAAACTGTATCTCAGCGCTGACATGAGCCGCAACAATCAACAAACAAGGGGCCATCTATATCTTACAGCACGTGTTAAGTTAGAATTGAATCTGTAATTCCCCAAATGGTGTATGGATCTGAAACTCACCCTTGTTATAACCCTGAGACAGTGGATTGAGTCCACCACAATCTGCAAAAACTATACCTTTAAATGGAGATCCATAAATATGTTGCCTTTAGTCTTTATAGTTGATCTCTTATTAGACAGCAGAATGTTAATAAAGAAATGGCAAAATAAGGTGTATTTTTATCAGTCACCATATGAGCAAACAGACAAATAGATGGCAGTGCATCTTGCACAACAAACCAAATCCTGGTAAAAAAGGCAACGCAAGAACTTAAGCTTCTGAAGAGCAACACAGCAGTACTGTCACTGAAACAATGCATCCTCAATGTGATTCATGTGTTTCTTCACAGAAGACAAGTCCTAAGCAGGAAATTATGTGGTGTAAATAAAACTAAAACTAATTCAGATGTTCTTAGTAATAAAAGAATGGCTTTCATATTCACTTGGATTATTATCCTGAGAGCAGAATAAGCTGCTGCACAATTATCAATGCCTACCTCAAACCATACCACAAAGGTCCTAGCAGAGGGGCACTTTCTTTGTTCAGATTATTCCCCCCAAATGGTGATTCCCCAGAAAACTAAGCCATACTTTGAGCTCTCCCCAGCCCCAGTGCCCATGGATTTCTGATATACACACAGCCACAGCAAACAAATCAATACAGAGCTTAAAAGCACATTCATCTATCTTCTTGGAAGAGCTGCAAAACAGAAAATACACAATTTATTTATACCTGCCCCCCTTTTCCCTCATTCCATGCATACTCCAAAGATAGAAACTGAATTTGAACAAGGGCTGTCCCAGTCAGATAAAAAGGAGTATTTTCAAGATTTGGGTTCTGGATTTTTCAGTCTGAGCAGAACTTAAGGGTCCCTTCTGCAGCCACTGTAATTTCCTTACAAAGTCTAAAAATAACCCTTTTTGGCAATACAGCTAATCTCTTACTGATTTTAAATCTTGAGAAAAGCTCTTATATAGGAGAGGGGTCTTAAAGTAGATGTTCTCTCCCTAGCTTTTTTCTTAAGATAGGCTGAATTTCCTTTTCCCCACCTTACTTATCTGGAAGAGCTGCTTATTTTTGCTGTTCTGCCACCAAGGATCTATGCACCTCTCCTGGGGCTAATCAGCCCTAATTTTTATCTGCTCCCATTCCTTGGAGCAACAACTCCAGCGCCTAAAAGCAAGCAATAGGAATTGTTACATTTCTTTATATTTTTACTGCAAGGGAAGACAACAGACAACCAAAACCGCTACAAAGCAGCACCGCATGACAGGATTAAAGACCTTTGCAAGTCCTCCTCCTCCTTTTAATTTCTTAAGTTTCTAAAGCTATCTAATCACCATATGAGGAAATACTAGCATTAACTCTTTGTTCTTCTCTGCTGTGCTGAATGGCCTTCTTTTTCCCCCCCTCTCCTCAATACAATAGCAAAAGCAAGCACAGAGTTACAACTGAACGTCTGTGGACATATGTATTGCTAATTATTAATCCACGTTTTGCCCTTTGTTCCTAATAATGTACATCCAGTATCAAAATGTTGCCAAGAAAATGAACAAAATGAAGGCTGCATGCTGATGTTAGCCTGCAGTGAAGTTACAAAAGCTGAAACAGGCAAAATTTTCATTAGGTAAACAGTTAATTTTCCATTCCCTACATCTGAATGCCTTCACATATATTGTATATACATACTTATACAAAGGGCATATTCCTTTGCCATTAAGCAATAGGGTAAATAATAGATTTAAGATATTAGATTGCACAGTATTTAGAAATATTCTGTATTTCCCTATTCAAAAAAGCAGTTCCTCTTTTGGGAAGGAAGGATGTCATCAAGGTGGGAAGCTCCCTGCCATCATTGAAGCTGGGGAAACACCTTGTTGAGAAGAATGTGATCCGATTTTCAAAGACTACATGAGTACAGGCACAAAACCTGCTAGAGTTTACCTCTACCAGAACAGAATTGGCAGTACAAATACTTCTTGTAAACAGAACAATATTTCCAACAAAGTGTATCTGCTTCGCCAGAAAATTATAAAGAGAAAAGAGAAGAAACATCAGGTAAACAATGCTAAGCTTGCAGAAGACACACCTTAAGATGTGAAATGAACACTGTGTGAATTATTATTTTAAAAATATGATTTAAGAAGCAGACTATATTTAGGTATGTAACAGAGTATTACAATTCAAATGCTTTATTTTTGCTATATATTAATTATTTTACAGCACAGAATTAATTATTCGTAACTGGGAGAAGAAATACAAACCCAGATGAAAGTTATTTTGAGTTATCTGAGGACATTGGTATGTTTCTTACCTGCTGCCATCACACTGAAGAACAATTGCTATGAAAATAGGACCTTTCCAAGAAAGAAAATACTAGCTAGGTCACACATCAAAATAAAGTTCTTAAAGGGTAAAAACCAGCATTAGTTTCCTTATAAATATAGCTGAATTCATCATATGATAGCTCAGGCACATGAGCCTCTGAGAGCACATAGACGAGCACTATTTTCATCAGCAACTGTCAAGTAAGGCATCTTCTTTAAGAGCCAATTTTAAGAAAGCTAAACGGCACTTAAAAAACAAAACTCCTATGGAAACTTCTTCAGTGTACATTGTCTTCACTCCCACTAAAATTAGGAAAGCAAAAGTTAAACGTGGACAGGTCTAAAATTTGGTCAAGCCTTACTGGGCAACATGCATCTCACAAACTGATGTGCCAAGTCACACCAACTTCTACACTGTGAACTGTGCTTGCAGCTGAGAGTGAATAAAGAAGTGGATGACTGCAAATTTTATCCTTAACTGAAGTCTTGTAGCTGCAGCATAAGACCTCAAACCTTTGCATGTATCTCTCTGCTTAACTAGAACGAACTCTCAGCTGATTTTAAGAGAACTGTGATATTTGTCTTTTGGTGCATAAATCACACATGAACAGTTGCTCTAGAATAATAACTAGGTAGCTATGACTGCTGACAAAAATTGTGGTGGGTAGCTTTTTTTTTTTAAATTTTTGTAGATAAATACATGGGGGCTTAACATACTGCAGAGTAACATAACAAAATCAGGGTTATTTTATTGTATTATAACTCAGATATCAGAATACATTCTTGAAAAAGTGTGATAGAAATAGAAAGCGTTAACTTAGTGGCAGACACTGCAGTATAAAAAGTAGACTGCAGACTTTCAGTGGTACTTGTCCTTCATTTTTCTTATGGAGCTCGTTGCAGGACTTGCAGAAGCAGCAAAGGACTTTCAAAGCTTACTTGGAGAACTGCTGATAATCAAATTACAGCAGGGACTACCAGAGCTGCAAGATATGTGAACATCCCTCTCTGTGATCTAGTCTGCTCCCAGCTGCCGGGAAAGGAATAGCATAAAAAGCAGTTGAAACAAATTTCTTAGCATCAGTGTTTAACAGCAAGATTTCTCGGTCCATAACTAATGGGATTTTTGTCTCAAGTAAGAGTTGGCCTCTCACACAAGAACTATAGAGATGAATCAAGGTTTTCAAGGTGCCTCCCACCATCATCTCCCTATCAGCTCAGCGACACCCACAAATGCACTGCTCTTCATGGTGTTTACCTCTCTCTGCTGAGAGCTTGAGGCAGCTGGCCTTGTTGCAGGCCAGGCACATAAACCCTGACTCCTATTTAAGGTGACCTACGGTTGCTCTGGTGGTGCTCCCTTTTACAGCTGTGTATTTTGAAGCTGGGCAGTTTTTAGCTCATGCGGAAATAAACACAGCTGTATGTGTGGACACCACTCCATCTCCTCCCCTCCTGAAAGATTTTACATGCATGTGGCTGCTACGCTCAAAAAAAGCTGCAGAAACAAACATTCCCCAGAGTGCCAACTAGCAAGTATATGGGAAGGCAAAACCTGAACAGGTATAACATCTGGCGTCAGCAGCTCTTTGCTCGGAAAGCAAAAAGCATTAAAGGTTAAAAAAAACAAGAAAGAAAAAAGGCAGCTTTAAAAAATTCCACTTTCGTTTTATTGACTTGGCAGCAGTGAACAGTGGCAGAAGGAATGCAACTGTGGAGAGAACATTTTGTTCATTCTCAGTAGCACACAGGTTGTTGGGGCAAGGTGGGACAGAACAGCAGAAATCACTCCCTAAACCTGTGAAGACACCAGCCAGCCCCTCCCAGAAGCCATGAGATTAAGGTGTATTTACACTGCTGCAATAACAAAATAGCATTCAAAGCAACAATGATGACAACACACATTAAAAAAACCTTTAGGAATAACTGCTACTCTATGCATATGAATAGTATCTGTAAATAGAAATTTCATCTTATTAAAAAGTGTTGATAAATACTGCAAGTTAGAGTTGACTCATGATAGAGACAACTGCTGTCTAAAGATGTAATTAATTTCTACCAGTGAACAACTTTAAAGGCATTAGTTCCAGAAAATAACTATTGCACGCTGAGCTTTTGTAGTTACTTAGAAATTAGATATTACTCCATTTGCCCATTTCTGGAGGGAGGATACAATAAAATCAGAGACAACAAGCAGCATGAAGATACTTGGACAGTCCTTCAGAAACATTTTTAGTCCCACCCATTCATCATGCAAAGTACTGTAGCATGTATCACAAGCCACTGTGCTCATCCGCATTATCACTCACGATGAGGATGACAGATTCTTGTGCTCTTTTTTCTCTGCAGCACTGAGATGCACTTGGTCTTGCCAATATGAACTGCTGCTACTGAACAGAGCTCATCTCAACAAATTCCAGCTGGGCTACTGAACGCCATCCTCTCTCCAAAAGTGGGACACACTCTCCACAACACAACTGCAATCCTGCATGGTATCACTGAGTGGCAGCTCCATAGCTTTATCTGTGTATAAAGGAACTTGGAAAAACCTGGCCCCAAAGAAAAATAGCACCTCAGAGTGAGATTTCAGAATACCAACACAGATTATTTCATAAGAAAAGACAGTTTCCACAAGAACAAAAGTTATTCCAACGCACCCCAATGGCAATCATATTTTCAACAAAAATTAGCTTTTTTCTTTTTAAATGAAGTTTCACAGTTCCAGAAAATGATCTCATTAAAAAACTTACCATGCATTAAAAAAATTTACCATTAAAAAACTTGGATGCCCTCTTCAGCATCCAAACAGTGATTAATTACAGTAAAAAATCACTTTTAACATTCAAATCACAACACTTAAAACCTATTTGTGCAACACTATGAAGCAATTACTTTTTTTATTTTCAGCATGTGGCTTCTGCTCCCAATCAGGTGGAACCTACACAGCTTATTCCCTAATTCGCTAAAATCATCAGCGGGCATAGCATTGCATACCTCTACAGAGCAACCACTAAAGGGAGTAGGGGGGGAATAAACATCACGCTTCCCTCAGGGCCAGCTGTGTTTTGCACCAGCTCATAGTTCCAGCATGGGTGGAAATTTGCATTAGTGAAAAGTAGGAGGAATAAATAACAGGAATAAAAGATAAACAAATCTCCCAGTGAATTTTTAATTTTTTTTTTTTAGTTTTAATTATTTCCTGCCAACTCTCTCACACCAACCTCTAATCCCAGATGAGATCATTTATTAATTTTATTTATTGTCTATTCTTCATGCCCTAATCAGTCCTGTTCTTGATCTTGCCAGATCTGTTGATTAAATGACTGTTACTTATGTGTATTACAAAATCAAAAGGCATCACAATGACTTGTGGCAGCCTTATGCTAGTGCTAGTTTTAGCAAACTTTTGTCAGAAAATTTCTGAGTCTCTATACAGGTGTAAACAGGAAAATACCTCTGCTCTTGGCAGGACCATAGCTCCTGCCCCCATACCGCAGGTGCTGCAGCAGACTGCTTAATATTCCCAACCAATGCAATTCAAAGTGAAGCAGGATAGGGAGATGTGTTGCAAGCCAAGAGATATGCTGTTCTTGCCAGGAGCATCTTCTATGCGAATATGGAGACCAGTCAGCTAACAACTGGCAAGGTCTAATGGAATAGTGAGGACCCTGTTTGGTTTTCAAAAGGCAGGAAGCCACTCAAGCAGTTATGCTAGTAACATGCTAGACTTTAACACTCCTAAAAGCCTCTGAATTTTGACCCAAATACCAAGATCTGTAAGCCTCCCAAGATGAAGGGGAACAAGTTTCACAGGCGATGATGGCTGCTCCCACACAGCTTGTCGTCTGCACCACTACTAGCTTGCAGTGCCTTGCCTTTGCTCCTGCAAGATGGTTAAGATCTCACTGAAGGCCCATTCAGGGAGTGAAAACAGCAGCAAAAACACCCACAAAGAGATACTGCCAGTTTAGTAATTGAGTAATTTATTTCCCAGACCAGCCTCCAGCACTGGGGCCGCTGAAGACAGCGTGCATATGCATATTCCCCAAACCAAAGCCTGGGCTGCCCCATCCTGCCCTCCAGCCCAGTTCTGCAGCCCAGCCATTTCCTTTAGCTTTATTCTAGGCGATACTGGGAGCTGACAAACTGAAAGCTAACACCAAGCACAAGGTATTATTATTCCCCCCTATTTTGCAGAATATCAGAGGGAATATTAACAATAGGCAAGCACAGGATGCACAAACACCCAACTTTCCCAGGCATTAGCAGTAAAAATGTGAAAGCAGTGACCCATGCCAACTGATAAGCAGCTGTTTCAGTAAATTCACAGGAGAGTTGAGCCCAGGTTCAGAGCAGTTGCTGTGAGCTCCCATGTGAACAGGTGGCTAACCTCATACATATGAATCTGTTTCTTGGCGTGTAACCCACTCTGGAAATGGTTTAATTGCCCAAAAATGGTTGAATGATTGAACTTCATTAAGTGAAACCAGAATTTTCAGATAAAATTTCTCCCAGATGGAGAAGTCAAAGTTGTAAACTCTAACTTTGTTACTCGCTTCCTATGCTTAGTCAACCTCTCTGGCCAAAGCCTTTCAGCTGCAGATGCCTCTAGTATTTTGCAAGGTGTGACCATTTTCCATTAAGTAGTCCAAGACTCAATACATAAAAAAAGAAGGTATATGTATTTTTTGCTCTACCTGGAAAATACAAGTTTTTCAGCACACCTTCAGCTATTGAAGGCAGAAATGGCTAAGGCCAGTGTGAAACCTGGAAGTCATTTCAATCTTATTTACTGACAAATGGTGATTAATCAATAGATAAAAGGACTACAAATCTCATTTCCCAGCACTATGTCTACTTCTTCAGGAAACTCTATGTTCCTCTCAGTTCAAGCTGATTCAACCAGTATTTAATCAAGACAATTTTCTAAAAAACTGTGCTGAGAGTACTGGGCAGTTTTCTTTGCAATAACCCAGTCTTTTCCTACAGAGGCTTCACTTCTGTGGGAGACATCCTATCAGCGAGACACAGCTGCACAAATCAAGCTTCCCTTTGCCCCTAGTGAAGGTACTGGCATTTAACAATTGTTCCTGTCAACAAATTCCTCTTTGCTTACTCACTGAAATATACTTGACTTCAAGCACATTCAGCCCGGTGGTTACAGTATAATATAAACCAGTCATTACCCAATTTTCTGTAACTTTTATATTACAGCATGTATGCATTTCCCTTTATCTTTGGTAGACCACAGCCTTTTCATTGGCAGCGCTAGCTCACTTTTAAGGTCAGCTGTAACTCCCAGCTGGAAAGAGGGGTTGAGTTTTCTGTTTGTTTGTTTAGTACCACAGTGTGAAATAAAGAGCCATAATTCTTAATAAGCACCCTTGGGGAAATGGTCATCCAGAAATATTCCCCTATACTGGTTACACTGTATCGTACACAATAATGTACTGGTAGAGGAGATGATGAAGGAGAAACAGAGCTGAAAGGATGTGTATTTTTATTTATTTATTTTTGCTAAAAAAAGGGGAGTAGAAGAAAAAGTAATACATACTACTTTTGTTATCCTTTTCAAATACAAGACAGGCAGAGAAAACAGATGGTTTGTATGAGCTGAAAACTGAAGCATCTTATTTCCATATTTATTTTTTTTTTAACTCATACATGTTGTGCAGTTTATGCACCAAACCAGCTGCATTCTCTTTACCCAGAATAGCTTTCCTAACTTTTGCTCTGAGACTTGTCACTGCTTATTCATTTCAGAAGGACACCTGGACACTTAGATATATGTAGACTAATCTGACCACATAATATGTTGTGGCACTAACCTCGTTATCTATCTCAAAACAAGATAAGGCTAGAGATTTGATTTGTTCTGTATTTAAGCAAAATCCTAGATGTTTAAATAATTCAGTATCTTCTCATGATGACAGCTGAATGAACTGCACCCTTGTTTAAACCACATCAATTAGTCTAACAGTTAAGGAAAAAGTGACATTTTTAAAATGGCTGAAAGTCCAATTTTATTAGTAGAATGAAGGATGGCAACTTTGCGCATGGCTGTGAATTGTGGTAGAGACACATTTAAGAGGGAAGCTAAAGCAGGGGTGAGAAATTGAGCAGGTACCAGCAGAACCACAGACGAGACCCACTCTCTGCCCAGTAGCCTGCAGGATCATCAGGAAGGTTAGCTGAGGCTGCAGTCACAAGCTCTGCTTAGATGAGATGTGCTACTTCAGCAAGAGCCTAATCTTTGTCTAAGTTTTCAGTTATCTTGTACTTAGAACACGGCCCTTTTTCAACCACAAAGATTCCCTGGAGCAGCAAGATCAGAGTTTCATGTCCAAGCAGTAATTGTTTTACGCAGTCCTTTAGCTTTGCTACTCAGTCAAAGCAGAGCAATTGCACAAGAAATTCCTTTATAACATCTGTGCTCCTTCTTTGCCTGCCATGTCTACCCCACAGATATACTTTAAAGCACTGTCTAGGAGGACACAGCTGCGACAGAGCACCAGCATTTTGCAAATTTTCATCCAAAGCACTGAAATGCAGACCAATCCTCAGCAGTGCCCCTTACAGTCATTCAGAGAGAGCAAGTAAATGTTGCTGAATTTGTTTTCTTTGCTTGAAAAAAACGTAATCTGCATCTGAGTGTCTAATTGACTATACCACAGAGCAATTTCTGCCTAAGAAACTTGATATTAAGAAGCTTAATAAACAATATGCAAAGAGCAATGGACATTAGAGAATAATTACTCATTCCAATAGCATACATTTGTGGACAAACTCTAAGTTGTATTCATATTAAGAAATAATGCAGTATGGTAACTAGCAGACATCTGAACAAGACAAGGAAAGAATATGGACCCTGCAAATACAAAAATTAAGCTTGTTAAGCTCAGCAGTCTGACCATTTTATTTCTAGTTAACTGGCCTTAAGGATTGAAACACTTTTATATTAAATACATTTAAAGTTTTTTAATATATTTAATATATTTAAACCAATAAAATGTATTTTATATTCAATACATTAAGAACATCAATTAAATGATTTTATTTTTCCCAAACCTGCTTGGTCTCTTCTCAGTATTTTTACAAAAACAAGGTGCATTTTTATTTGAAAGGTTTTGTTATATAGACACATGTAACATTACATGTGTTAGTTAATAGGTATCAGGTTTGACAGTCTGCAAGCCACAATTTATTCCTACTGTTGACCGACTGGGGTTTTTTTAATGGTTATTCTTTTATTTTTTATCTCATACAGATAGCACAAGCCATGGAAAGATGCTGTCTCTTTAGTGTAAGAGCATCTGGGTATTGGATATATATTTGCAATTAAGAGTTTCATAATTCTCTCCCATAGCAACGTAATTAGCTTTACCTTAAAACCTTTCTGATAATTGGTCTCAAATCACTAATCTTAATTTTTTATTTGCATTATGTATAAGAGCGAAAGGACATACCACAAAACCACTTGGTGAAAATACACTTTTACACATCTAAAACAAATCTAAATTTTCTGCAGAGGTGCCTGCATGGCACTTTTTCTAATAATACCTAAGAGTTGAGTAGAAGCAGTTTCTTACACCTGATAGCAACATTTTTCCTAACTCAAAATAAATGCAAGTGGATTTGTCACTAATTATCTAGACTTTCTTTCCAGGTGAAATCCCTTCTCTCTTCTGGTAAACCAGTCTTGCAAAAGAGAAAATGTGGGACCACAAAGCCCACCATCTCAGAGACCCATGCCTTGGCATAAATGGCTCAGGACAGGGATCACTATTTTTCCCAGCATCCAACAAGCTCATGACCATCTAGTCAGAGGAGAACTTCAGATACCGTGTCTCAGTTCAGGTCTGCCCTTCAATTTCTTTCAATGTAAAGCAGCACTACTGAATTTCAATAAAAGACTGACAGTGTTCACCAGGATTTTACTCTCACACTGGCACTCAGGTGTGGGACAAGCATCCTGATTTAACTAAGTTTATCTACTGTGCTTAATATTTCACCTGTATAGAAGGAATATTTTTCTTAATTACAGCTTCATTTTGATAATTTGATAGTATTTCTTCAAGATATCTGCAACTTGATACACCTATTCATCCACTGCTAACCCTTGACCAGTAATGTGTAGTCACAGCCCATAATTCTAGCATACTTCTCAATATTTAGCAATTGTCCCTCTTCATCCAGCAGAATCCTCCTCAGGCTTGTGTCTGCAGGACAGCAGCAACACATCTTTAGAAGTGTGTAGATGAACACTCAGCCTGAAGGACATCATCGCTTCTGAGATGTAAGAGGAGGAAATGAAAAGGAGAAAAACGCAGTAATCTGCAACTCTGAAAACTGGCGCCTCCTACACAAGCTTTTCAGATCTGGAATACACTTTTTTCCCCAGCACAAATGTGTGATGGACAAGCAATGAAAAGTGATTTTGCCCTCACTATAAAGTGATTTTATATAGAATACTTCCTAGCATCAATCTTACGATTTTTCTAAATAAAGCAAGTTTCCCATTGAACTATCCACACTGCCATCTAGTGCAAGAAGCTGGGTTGTTGTTTGTTTCTTTTTAAAGAGATGAAACTGCTAGTTTTAAGGGAGCAGATTTTCAGCGTGTTTCTCCCATACAAAGAAGCAAAAAGATAAAAATTGCAAAACTCTTCTCCTGTATTTTCAGTGGCCAACAAAAATGATCTTCTACTTTCGTAACTGCAGACCATAATAGCCAAAGGTGTGAGATCAGCATTGCGAAAGAAGACTTGTTCACGGACAGAAATGAGAGTTTATTATTAAATCAGGTATTGGGAACAGAAGAGGTTTTTCTGTTCCCTTTTTAATAAGCACATCAATTATACAGAAACCAGGGCGTGTCTGGGAACCTAACGAAATGCATCCAGCAACTGCCAGCCCACGGGTAAAACACACAGCCTCACCCCGAGAGGATGGCAGATGTTACAACAAAATTATTATTTGCGTGTTACACTAATCATTACACTACATCTGAAGCCAAATCTCTGCTGGCTGTCATAGCTGTCAAAAGCAAACTGCACAGGACAAGGGTTACACAGCTCTGCCACTTCCTGCAATGGCTTGCGAGCCGCTGCTGCCAAGGGCACAGAGGGACAAGAATGATCAGGTTAAGGCAGCCAGTGGCACCTTGGGTCAGTTTCTGCCCATCTACCTGCTGGGGGCAAGGCAGGAACACGGGACATGGCCCTGGTCACCAGGTGCTCTACACCCTGCCAGAGCAGGTTATCATGGGATGCTGAGGGGTCCACACTGGCTACTTCTTAGCCACCTCTCTGGTCAGCAAGAGGTGCAAGGAAATCACATTGCCAACTAGGAATTCAATCTGACTCTTTCAGGCGTCATCGTCTGGCACCTAAAAAAGATGCGTATTGTTAAGTAGGAGTCATTTCCGAACCAAGGAGTTTTTATGTCTCTAACGTTTAGCTCCTCCTTCAATATTAAGCACAGAGGCCTTCCTCTGTCCAGGAGGGGAAGAGATGGAGCTCCTCCCTGGGGTGAAAACTTAGTGATTGCTCCACTGCAGGAGCCTGCCTGCTTTGTCCACCAACTAATAAAGTTGATGAGGAAAATGATGAAACCTGCCTCTTGGATTATATGCCCAAATTACATGACATTTATAATCCATAAGGCTTTCACTTCACTTGGAGTAAAGTGATGCCTTTGCAGGACCTTGAATGCATCTAGTTTTTAGCATTTTGAGTTTTTCTATATGAAAAGCAGGAATGTTTGTGCACAAACGAATGCCCCCCTCTAGTATGGCATCTGGAAAGAGCTACCTGTAACAGTGCAAAAAATCCTTAGATAGCAGCCTGCTCACTTGTGATTTTTACTAGGCGCTGAATTAGTAACAAAAAAATTATACCAGAAGATCTGGTGTCTAAATAAGTCTCCCTACCCATGGCTCTCAAGCAGAACAGTAACGCAGTTACATTGCTCAGTAACCCTGTGAGATCAGAGTGGTCTTCCTGCTATGAAAGAACAGCTCTCCTTAGAGCAAGTCTTCCGCATGAGTTTACTTTCCACTTTGGGACTGAAGACCTTGAGAGCAGCGACCCAGTGACACTCACTCTCTCAACAGCATCCCAGAAAACAATGGAAAGGTCTTTCAATTTTGTTATAAAGAAGTAAGTTCCACCAGTTTACAAAAATCATACAAGTGTGGAGTCTAAAGCTTCTTCAAAGAAATTCTTTGCTAACTAACTGGCACAGTCTGAAGAATACTCTGTACTTTCATCAGATATTAGAGGGTTTTTCTGTTGTCCCTTAAAAATCATTGGAAAGGATCCCATGGAGTGCATAAGCCATGGAAAGTGGTTGCTTTCTGTGCCACTTAGCTCACCTGCACTGCTAAACAGCTCAGAGATGTAAGATCAGCAGTCAGTGGACATGCCCTAGTCTGGCACCTTTCTTTCAAGTGGAATTACAAAGCTTTTTTGCTTGATAATAGGACAGAGTCTGCTCCCAAGGGCGTGGATTGCACTGCAGAGAAAAGTAAACTAGTCCATGGCACAGACAGCTGCCTGGTAAATCCTGTCACCTTTGTGACCAAAAGACTACAACTTGCTGTGTGTGGACAAGGAACCAATCTCTCCTATCTATTCTTTTGCTGTCCTTCATCAACAGAAAAGCTTTGTCTGAAACTGCATAGATCCACTACCTACAGTTGAGCCTTTATCCAAAAAGAAAATAAAAAAACCCCCTCACTTTTGTCAACTTAGCAAAAAGTAAGAGGGGGAGGAGGGTAATGACCCAGTCAAAGACACCATGGTTAAGTAAGACGACAGCAGTAGCCTCCTGAAAGCAGTCACCACTAGCTGTGCCAGCTGCAGGGGCCATGCTGGTTATCTGTTCCAGTCCCTCTCAAAGTCACAATGGTCACCTGGTACCATGAATTTAGGAGACTTTACCTTTACCTGCATCTCCACCCCACTTTACCTGGGTCCAGCCTAGCCACAGCCCATCAGTGGCCACCTGGAGGGACAGTTCTCAGGTCACCTAGTACCAAGCAGACTCCTCAGTGCCATTTTACCCTGCAAAGTCCTACAGAAATTTGATCAGTCATAAAGCTGGTGAAGAAACAATCTTTTGGTTTGGGAGGGAGGAGGACTTGGCAACTCCTTGGCCAGCTCACCAGATTGGCAACTCAGGTCTCACCATCTGCAGGCAGAGCCGATGAGTGGTGATGCTGCTGATGATACAGCAATTAAGAAACCAAACCTGAGCTGCAAGAAAGGAGAGGAATTTCACTGTCAGAGAGTTTCCTCCTCTCTCACACTAAAACAATGACTACCAAATGCTATGAAAAAAACAAGCAAGTCTTTGTTAAATATGTAAAATCCCTAATCTTGGATATTTATGCGCAAGCAAAACAGGATCTCCTTGATTCCTGCCCCCCTCCTCCTCATGCAGTGCTAGAAATACTCAAAATACTTCAAAATGGAAGACAAAAGACATATCTAGAAGTTCCACAGTCATATTTTTACAGTTTAACAAGAAGCCTTCAACAGCAGCAAGGAAAACCAAGTATTTTTCCCAGTACTGAGCCATCAAAACAAGATTGGACAAGAAGGAGAAATAATGTACATTACCAATATACTCCCCCACACTACATTTTAAGTATTCTCTAATTTGCATTTCAGTAATTTTTTTAATTATTATTTGAGATACAAAGATGCTGCTTGCTACTCTAGGGAGAAAATTTGTGTGGCCAAAGCTCAACTAGAGTTGAAGCTGGCCAGTACTGTGGGGGATAATAAAAAGTGTTTTAAAATACATTAATAGCAAAAGGTAGGGCAGAAGTAACATTGGCCTGTTACAGCATGAGGATGATCGCTTCACAGAGACATGAACTTCTGCCCAATCTGCTGCTCCAGCTGGATTCTTGTAAATCTATGGGGCCTATGGGATTCATCTGAGAATATTTAAAAAGCTGGCTGACATGAACCACAAGGCCTCTCTCACTGATTTTTGAGTGGTCTTGGAAATCTGGAAAGATCCTAATTGAACTGGCAGCTGCTAACAGTGTCCCAGTTTCCAGGAAGGGCAAGAAGGATGAGCCTGGAAACTACAGGCCTGTCACAGGCTCACTTCAGCACCTGGCAAAATATTGGAGATTACTCTGTGAGGTATTGAAAAACACTTGAAGGACAACACATTCATTGGTCACAGCCAAAACATGTTCATGAGGGAAAAACCCTGCCTGTCAAACTTAATTTTCCTTTATGACAGGGTAATGCACATAGCTGATCAAGGGAAGATGAATGATGTAAAACCTTTGGATTTCAGTTAAGTTTTTGATACTATCTCTCACAAGATCCTTCTGGATACATCATGCAATGGGTGAGCAACTGGCTGATGGGCTGAGCACAAAGGGTTACAGTGAATGGGGTGGCATCAGGCTGGTGATCTGTCACTGGTGGGGTTCCACAGGGCTCCTCCTTAGGGCCAGTGCTCTTCAACATCTTCATTAATGACTTGGAGGCAGGACTCAAAGGGATACTAAGCAAGTTTGCTGCCAATGCTGAACTGGGAAGAGCTGTTGAAAGCAGAGAGACCCTGCAGAGAGACCAAGGCAAATTGCAGAACTGGGCAATCATCAATCACATGAAGTTTATAATAAAGTGACACACTGTCTCAGTTTTTAAGACAGAACTTCAGGAGGAAACACTCTGGAGTGTCTTCTCTGAAGGGAAAACGGCCTCCCTTTTTTCCTCCATCAACAAGACAAATGGGTCACAAGAAGTGAAAGTGGGAAAAAGAAACCACACTGTTTATTAACACCAAACAAAACAGGGTAGAACAGAATAAAAACCCCTCAAAATACAACAAATGCCCAGAGAGGGAACAAACACATGGGCTCGGACCAGCCGGGGCCACCCGCAGGCTCTCCGGACCAGCGAGGAGGGAAGGGAGGCAGTGAGGCAAGAGAAGGGAAAAAGAGAAAGAAAAAAACCAACAGAACCTTTTTCCCGCTAGCTGGAACACAAAAGAAACCCAAAGAGCAGCACAGCGCTCCCGGTGCACTCCCTCCCGAGCCCTGCCAAGCCCCAGAGCCCCCGAGCCGCTGGGCCCCCGTTAAACTGCCCCCACTCGGGCCTGTGGCCCCAGCCCCGGGTCCATCGTAAAGGCACAGCGTCCCTGGGCACTGAGCGGATGGTCAAGGAATAAAGAGGCTTCATAACATCACCCCAGGACACACAACTAGCACTTGGGACAGGGCAAGCCTGGATGTACAGACAGACTGGGATACAAAAGGCTGGGAGAGCAGCCCCGTGGAAACAGACCAGTGGGTCCTGGTCAATGGCAATTTGAACCCGAGTCAGCAGTGCCTGGCAGCCAGGAGGGCCACCTGTGTCCTGGGGGCATCAGGCACAGCATCACCAGCCAGGCAAGGGAGGGGATTGTCCCGCTCTGCTCTGCTCTGGGGCAGCCTCACCTCCAGTGCTGGGGCAGTTTTGGGTGCCACAGGATAAGAGAGATATAAAGCTATTGGAGAGTGTCCAAAGGAGGGCCATGAGGATGGTGAAGGGTCTGGAGGGGAAGCCGTAGGAGGAGCAGCTGAGGGCACTTGGTCTGTTCAGCCTGGAGCAGCCTGAGGACAGATCTCACTGCAGTCTAAAACTTCCTTGTGAGGGAAGAGCAGGGGCAAGCACTGATCTATTCTCTTGGGTGACAGTGACAGGACCCAAGGGAATGGCCTGAAGTTGTGTCAGGGGAGGTTTAGGTTGGGTATTAGAAAAAGGTTCCTCACTCAGAGGGTGGCTGAGCACTGGAAGAGGCTCCCCAGGGAAGTGGTCACAGCACCAGCCTGAGAGAGTCCAAGAGGCCTTTGGACAATACTCTCAGGCCACCACTCACATGGTGTCATTATTGGGGTGTTCTGTGCAGGACCAGGAGTTGGACTCTATGATCCTTGTGGGTCCTTTCCAACTCAGCATATTCTATGAATTTTTACTGGTGTGAGAGAAAAACTTCCATTAATAAAAAGACATCAAATATGTGGTGTAAAAACTATGAACAGATTTACAGGAAGCAAATGTTTTCCAAGTTTGCAAAAACTAGTGGATGTCAGGCAGGATAAAAGGAAAAAATAAAAATGAGCTGCATTCACACAACCCAAGTAGTTCATGAAACTCCTTGCCACAGGATGTTACTGACTGTGCTAAAAGTCACCTAAATTTAAAAACCCCAGATGGAAGAAAAATACAATGTATTTGTCCACCAAAGGCTGTTGAAACAAGCAAAGATTTTTTGTGGCTTAAGAAAGTGGACCATAAATTGCTAGAGATTAGTGGTATATTCTAGGAATGCACTATATGCCTACCCCATTCTTATGTTATATTCCCTAGGCACTTTTCCCTGGTCACAGACTGAACCCTGTGGACCTTGACCTGATCCAGTAGACACATCTGTATAAACAAAACAGAATAAAGTGACAAAGAGAAAGTACCACTTCAGATCGTTTCTTCCACTAGTGGCAGCCTTAACAGAGGCAGTTTGAAGTAACTGTGTGATTTTGAAGTATTCAACCTCATCCTTTTATGGACAAATGCATGTTAAACTCTGCAACTCTAGAAAGAGCCTAAGGATGGTGTAGCATACCTGCACTTCTCTGAAAGCTTTCCAGACAGTTGGCTTCCTGGTGTCCTTTTTTTTTTTTTTTTTTTAAATCAACACTTAGCATTTCAAAACAATTTGGAACAACATTTCAAAGAAGGCACAAGCTCTGTATCCCATCTCCAGACACATGCCAAAACTTACCCATAATTGCTAACTAAATTTCAAAGGCATGGAAATATTTTACTAGCTCTCCATCAGGTTGTGCAAGTGTCCACAGACAGACATTGTTTGTGGGCGTGTTGTTCATCTACCAAAAGGCCTTTTTCTAAGGAATGCCTAACCTAAACTACACATTTGAGAGAAACCTGGCAAATCTAGGGATTATCACACACTAGGAAATAAAGGATCTTTTCACTCCCACAGCAAGCTGTGTTGAAAATTTGTTTTTCTGAGATGGAGAGGAAAATCTGCACACCTTTCTAATTATAATGATTTATTTATATACACACTATGTTATGAAAAACAGTGTTTGCAAAGGAGGCCATCCTGTTGAACAGAGAGAGAGAGAACATCCTTCAGGGCATACTCATGCAGATTTACACTGATATTACCTGATAGCTGAGTCCTAAAGCAGCCTGGCTCTTGAGAAAAACAGAGGTGCCTGCTGCCAAACTGCTGAGGCTGCTCACCCTCCTCACGACTGCTACATAGACTCCTGGGAACTTCTGAAGGTTGCTTTGTTCATTCTTGGCTTATCCTCACTCTAAGTTTTATATCTTGATAATTATTTCATGCAGCACCTTCTTCTCTGTTGAGCTACCTACTGCACAGCACCAGGATTTTCAGCAAAGGAAGGGCAAAGCCCTAAAGGAAAGCCAAGCCTCTGGAGCAGTTTTCTGCCCAGAATAAGCTAACACTTATAAAGCAAAGCCTTTAACGTATTTTTTTTAAAAACTGTTCAAACAGGTTTCCCATGAGCATGCATGAATACCAAACTCCATCACCTGCCATCTGCAGGCAAAAGGGCAGCAGACTTGTATGCACAGAGTGCACGGTTCTCACCCAGGCATCAGTTGTGTCCTCATCACAGATGCCTTGCGTCAATCTCTGCGTTTCAGTAACTGCACTTACTGTACAGACCTGTGAACTCCATCTGTGCTCACCTTTCTGCCCAGCTCACTCCTCACGAGGAGACAAGGAATCTAGCAGGAGACTGATTAATGAGTCATTCAAACACTTAGACTAATTCTCTTGCATATGATATTGAAGCCAATGCAGAATGATTTCTGTAGTATTAACACTGTGCAATAGTAACACTTTTTTTTTTTAAAACAATCAAGTGCAGACTAGATTAAGAACAATCCTATTTTTTCATATTGGTCAAAACTGTCAGTCCTGCAAGGCATCTGACAGCTAACAGACCAGTTCATGTACCGTATCTTTCTAGGGGATCTAAAGACTCATTCAGTACATTTTGGAAAGACTGACCAAGAACACTCCATTCTATACAACAGACACAGCCATGAGTTGTGGAAAACCCTAAGTAGACAGAAGAGAGCATGTGGAGCACCCCGGGTGCTAGGTGGGTAACACCACGTAGAGACAATGCTGCTGAGTGTAGCAGCATAGGCAATGCCCCACTGCAGCCAAAGGAGGGCAGCTGGCCTATGGAGAGACCAGGCACTGCTGCACTCAGAGAGTCATGGCAAGTGCTGCACAGTGATAAAAACTCTTGTTGTGTTTCCAGACTTGTTTTGCAGGCAAGTGCAGAAGTGGACTCTAGGATGATACATCATTCCAAGTGCCCACCAGTGAATGGCTGCTGTGCTCACTGGAAGCACGCCTTTGTTCAGAGCGAGGAAAGCACCAGGAATTAGGAGAGGTATTGTAGTGCTATGATGGCGCCAGCTCTGCTACTGCACAAGTGTGCCAGCAAGGGCTTTGTCTAACTCCCAGGATGGGATCCAGACTGCTCGGGTGCTCCTGGACTGAGGGTGAACACTGCAGTGTACCTCTGATTTCCTTCTAGTTCAAGGCTATGAGTGGTCCATAAATAATGCCAAGGTCCACCCACTCCCCTCTTCCCCCCAGCAAGAACATTTTTGGCAGCGTTGATATGGATGATTTAGAATCCCCTGGGAACTGTCTCACTATATATCACTGCCTTTAATGCTTTCATTGTGAAGAGAACCATGCTTCTGAAACCTTAAGGCCAAGTTTCAAAGCTCATGATTATTTTGGAAGCAAGTTGCGCTTTTATGCATAAATACCAGGAGACAATAGAAAGACTGACAGAATTCATCAAGAAGCCAATATACACACATGGAGACAGTGCTTAAATGCAACTTTTAATCTTCTCATTACTCAAAATCTGGACATGCAAGTACATATGCAAAAACCTAATACAAGAAAAAAAATCCCAGCAAACCAACATGGATATTTCTCTCGTATCTGTTGTTGCTGTCATCTAAAACCTACAACAGCACTGCCAAAATAATTCTCTTTATTAAGGACAGAGTCTGTAGACAACATAGAAGAAACCATGACTTTCAATCAACCAAGCACATTAGAGCTGCCAAACTATCTTTCCTATTTAGACTAATTGTCCCATCATTGATGTGTGCCTAAAGTCTTTGGTTTCCTTCCTACGTTACATGCATCTGGTGACAGGCTTGTACTGGAGATCTATGAAAATGCTTTCAAGCATGAAGTACTGCACTGTTGGGATTAACATAAAATTCTCCTAACAAAAGAACATTGCGCCCGTGGAACAGTTGTTGATTACTAACCTGCAGTGACTGAAGCTGTACAGCAAACTCTTACTATACTTCCATATATCCTATGTAAAGTATCAAATAAGGACAGAGTACCCAAGCAGTCTTGCAGAAATTAAACCATTTTGACAGTGCTGCTTAGAATGTCTTTGTGTGTGTAGTGTCACAGAAGACACATGGGAAATTGTGCATACCAGATCTGATATAACAGTGTATGTTGGCTGAAATAAAAACACCAGTTAAATTTATCTGCATACTGTCTCTTGGTAAGGCACCAAACTCCACAATAAATAACATTATTCCTTGCAGCTTGTCTGTACTTTGCCATTGATATGTGATTCTCAGTATCTCAGTTTCTCTAAATCTTATCTCCTCTCTTACAGAAATCCAAGCCAGCAGCCCTACTTTCCTCCAGAAAGCTATTTGATACAAGTAGACCAAAAGGAAAAAGGGCCCCATTTCCTCTGCAACCTCTCCTTCAAAAAGTGAAGCCTGGGCACTGGCATGTGAATTGCAAGGAAACCTGTGCTCCCCGGCCAAGGCAGAGAGCAGAGCAGACAGCAAGGCATCCCCCTGCAGACAGCCAGCAGCAGTCCGCAATGCCGGAGTCCTGCACACACCTCAGCTGACCTCACTGGCTGTGGAAAGAAGTCTTTCCAGCCCTGCCACTCTGCCTGAATCTGATGGCCCCCTGGGTGCCTTTCTGCATCTAAAGATCAGTCTAGCCATCAGGGATGAAGCATGTAACTGTCCCTCTGGTAATTCCAACATATTTGTATTGCAACTCTTATTTTCCAGGATTAATTGCCCAAAGAATGAAAAGAGACAGATTAGTCCACTCAGTGGTTGTCCCAGCATGTCCACACATTCAAAAGCATGAGTATCACCTGCTTCCTCATTTCTATACCAAATTTTAATTTAAGGAACAAACAAGAAAGCAGCAGTAAAATTTTGCAGCAGCAGCCTTGCTCCACTTGGAAGGAAGTCATAAAGTGCTTTTGTTACCTTTTCAGTTTCTAATGGAAAGGATCTTTTTCATAATGAAACAGCATAATCATTTTACAGTGCCTTGTAACAGACAATAATGCTACCTCCATCTTATCTCACTTGTAGAGCCTGCAACAGAGAACATTTTATAACAACAGAAGTAAGCAGACACTGGACAGTATTTCCAGGTCTGTTCAAGATACCAAAACCTATCAGCTTTTGAGAAAGTCCGAATTTATGGGTTCTTGATTTGTTCTAACTGCCTGACAGGACACAAACACAGCTAACGCCTTTTAAAATTAGCCTGCAGGTAGTTGAAAATGCATTTTTTATAACCGAGAGCCACCTAATGGACACTGTCTGCCACATCTGCCCCAAGTGCGGCTCCAGGCCTTGAATATAGAGCACACATGGGATAGAACTCTGCTCCTACAGAGCTGTTACTGGGTTAATGACTTTGGGAACTGTGACACCTCAAAATCTCCCGAATTCCACAACAATGTACCATTTTGAAAAACAGACTCACAGAGATTAAGTGACAAAAACGCACCAATATTTTCCAGTGAAAAAGTTTATTTTCTTCCTAAACATGCATGTTTTTATATGCAGTGTGTTAGATTCAAGAACACAATCTCTTGCTTCCCAAAAGAAGAGGGAAAGCAATCAGAATATGGATGTATTCATGGCTATAAGTACCTCAGACAGAGATGCCTGGAAAGCCTCTGCAGGTATTCTACCTTTTCCTGACCACACAGGAGGAAAGAAGATCACAGGTACCCAAGATTACCAGTCAGCTTTTATTGGCTACAGTAAATGAACAAGAGAATGATCTTTGACATGCCTGAAGGTCATTTCGGTAAGAGATTATTTTTATGGACTGAAGCATTAACAGCTACTGTCTCCTGAAATGAAACTGAGTAATTTTACATTTCACTCTTCATTGCTTAAGAATCAAATGGACTTTTGCAACTGCACACTGAAACCCAGCATTCAATATTTCCCTGAATTCCTCTGTGTGAAGGAAAAAAAAAAAACCAACAGTGGACATCAAAACAAAAAACAATTAAGGTAAATTACCACTGTCATGCTGTTCTGTCCTACTCATTACCCAGGTTCTCACTCCAAGTCTTACTCCATTGATTAATTTCTCTAACACAGTAGAAATCTTTCTTTTGTCAGGTTAGTTTTCTAAGCAGCATGCTGAATTAACATTGCTCACCTTCCAAACTGTGCATTTATCTTGTACTCCCTGTCTTCCAGGGCACAACTGTCCCACCTTGACTCAAACTAGGAAACCTCTCCAGCTGAAGAACCTGCTGGAGGACAGTCTGTAGTACGCAGAATTCACATACATACCTTCTATTTTCCCTAAAGAAGAATCTTTTCCTAATATTCCTGTCTTCTGTGGCATCTGTCCAGCCCAATCGGTGCCTTCCAAAACCACAGTACAATACAAACATGTACTTCCTGCACTCAGTAAGAGTGATAACCTACTCACTCCAAAGATATGGCTCTAAAACATATGCTAAATATTTGCAGGGGGAAGCAAGGCCACTCTGTTTTTTAAGTCCAGTGCTAAAGAAAGGTGTATGTTTTACAACCTCAGTAACTATGAGGCTGTCAGTAGGGTAGGATGTACAACTGCTAGGTCTCGTTGATAAGCTCAAGAACACAAACAGCCTTGCAAGAACTGTGATCACTGACCATCTGCTGAGGTTCTGGCACCTGAGGCCACTCACCACTCTACTCACCGAAAAGCTCACAACCAAGGCTGACCTACGAGATGTGTGCTGTCTCTGCAGCACACAGGGCTGAGGGAGCACAGTAACCTCAGCATGAACACTGTAACCTCCACACATGAACAATTTCGGAAAAATTCTACTAAATGCTAAATGCCAGAATATTGCTTAAAATCTGCATCTCTTCCTTTCCTGCACCTATGTTGTGGTACAGTGTACTAAGAGGGAGAGAACGTTAATACAGCTCTTTAAATGACAGCTCCCTTGACTTACTTAATCCACTTTATGCCATTGCTTCTCAATGGGAACACCGGCAAAATACTGTGCTGCAGCAATATTAATGATAAAATACAATTATTCAATCAGAATACTGTTCCAAAGCTCTCAGTGGAGAAAACACAAGGAAGACAGGGATTATCGAATATACAGGGAAAACAGAAGAAAAAAAATTACTCAAGATTAAAAAATCCTTTTCTCTCATGATGAGGGAGGATCCATCTGCAGCAAAACAACAAATAAAATCTACTGCAAAGTTCTTGTGTTCTTACTGAAGCTTGTTTTGCTTTTCCAATTATTAATTCCTCTAGTGCCACCATAGTATTTATTGAGGTTTACAAACAAAAACAGCTGTAGCCTGTACAGACTAACTGAATATCAACACATTTCCAACTATAAACTAGTTTTAACCACATCATTACTAAAAAGAAACTCTCACAACTTACATTTGGGATTTACAAACTAGAGACAAACTGAACAGCTTTCATAATTTTAAACACCTTTTTCCTTTTTTTCTGTTCTTCCCTGGCCTGATGAGAGACAGCTGTTCCCTGTTTGAGGAAGAGTCTTAGTCACTGCTAAAAACTCATACAAAGGACAGCATCACCTCTGTTTTGATATACTTTACAAGACAAAAAACCAAAAAACTTATGATGTACTCCATCTACCTCAGTAAAATATCTATCTATTTCTCCAGGTTTGTCTAAAAATTGTTCCACTGAGTAAAAGGCAGGGAAAAACTTCACTAAATGAACCTTTATCAGAAACTAGGAGGAAGGGGAGAAGTCACTTCTGAGACACAAAGTGATACCATACCTCTGGGAACTACTTCTGACTTTGGTTCTTCAACATTAAAAAAAAAAAAAGAATATTAGAATGGGAGATAAGCATGTGATAGGCAAGAATGTGCCTATTACAAACACTTAGACGGGTGAGGGCCTTTAGGAGGAATGGGTGGTAATATCTTTGAAATGGGTCTTAATGTCTCTACCAACCTCACACCCCCAAGTTTGTTACAGAACCTCGACAGTTTGACTCCTGAACTTTAGGGTAATGAACAAATGGGTCCACACAAAGTCTATTCCAGAACCCACATAGCCTGAACTTCTGAACTTTAAAGGAAAATGACAGGTTCAAGGGGGGGAATACATGGTAGGTGGTTTGGGCAGGCTGTACCTTCCGAGTACCTCAGCCAAAGGGGAAAGAAAGAGGGCAACATGCAGTCGGGAATTTAGGATAAAAGGAGGCTGCACCCTCCGAAACCTCAAGACAGAAACCCCACAGCCATGTGCCCCAGTAGACTCTCTCCCTTTATTCAAATAAAGTTGCAGACTCCTCTGTCTCCTTTATGGATACTGACTTTTCACAGCGTGATTTTCTGCACACATGAAATAGGTCATAATCTGTTCATTTGGATTAAAATGCTATGAAGAATGTTAATTTTCAGATCCTCCATCTCTTTCTTCTTGGTCTCCTTACAGACTAGTTCTGAGATATTTTATGCGTTCCACCTTCTATTTCAAGTAATGTAAATATCCTCAAGTTTCCCAGAAGACTGGTTTTCCACTATGATCCATACACCATTACAAGCTTTACATTGCATCAAAAGACTTCAAACGTGGAACAGTGTTTGGGCTTGTGGTCTTCTCTTAAGTCCTGGTATCTCCTACACATCCTTCCTATCCCCTTCTTCCGGACTCTCATATTGTCCCATTATGTGCTCCTGCCTGTGCATTAATTTTTTCCATAAGAAGGGCACATGCATTTGGAGACCAAGGCTCAGAGTAGAGTTCTCTGGGTAGCAGCTGCTGTGGTCAGTTCTTATCTGACTTAAATGAATCATGTGTCCATCACTCTCAAAGAGCCTTTTCAGAAGTGCCCGACCCAAGAAGATTTTGTAGTACTGTGTTAGGCAACTCTTAATCACCTACAGAAGAGGAAGCATGAAAGTCAACCTCTGAAGTTCTTTACAGCTAAAATAATTGCTTTAAAATTCTGGGATTAAAGCTTTTGTTGCTCACTGCATTAGCAATCTTGAAATTAAAAAAAACCCAATTGCCTACCTCTAAAGCACATGCAGAAATCTTTACATAATTAAGTTACTTTACATCAAAAAAGACTGTAAAGGAAGGTTAGCACCATAGCTAATGCTGAGCTAGCATGAGCTAAGTAAATGACTTTTCTTCCGAGGAGCAAACCTGATACAGAAGAGATGATCATGGCTGAAGAGTGAATCATCTTCTCCTCTCTCAACTCCTTCAGACCACAGTTCATTGCCAGGGTATGTCCCTACCTTCTCCTATGTTTAGAAGGCACCTTCACCAAAATTCCTTGAGCTTCTCAGCTGTTTTTTCCCTAGTTGTCTAGGAAACCTTTTCCTATTTTCAATACACTTCAAACAATTACTCTTTGACCACTGATAGATCATATATTGTTTCCAATACCTAGCAAAGGACACAGTGCCCTAGTAGCCCCCCTTCTTTTTAACATAAAGAAAAATTGTTTGTGTTGTACAAAAGGAGATTTCCATTTTAAATACATTACTGATTCTTACTTCTGTGCATTTTCAGTTAAAAGAGAATGCCCAGCTAACCAACCTCAACGAAGGCACACTGTTGTGCATTTAAATCTATGATTACCTGCTTAGTCTTCTCTCAGTCACTACTAAAAGGAATGTTGCAGGTACCTTAAAATACACAGCCAAAAGTTAAATAAATACAAACACATAAAATAATGAGATGCATACTTCTGCTGTAAAGTTACATTAACCAAGCCAAACTCGTCCCTGAACAGAAATGCCATCAATTACTGACTTTGAAAGGCAGTCACCTGGATTCTCCGTCTCTCCTTAAAACATCATGAATCTTTCTGAAATATGGGGTTTTTTTCTTTTTAAAGCAGAGGGAGCTAGAACTTGAAGCAAAATGAAGGGAGCCATTAACCTGAAGTGATATGACAGAGAGACAAGTTTAGGGCGGTAGCGTTCCTCACAAATGAGGGGTAACCTGGCAAAAAATACCTTCCTCTTTCCTAGAGTTTTTAATTTGGCCAGAACGAGCCATAATCCATCCTTCACTGAGGACAGACTTAAAATAAGATCTCTTGCTACTCTGTTGAATTTGGCACAGGAACTCTTTTACCCTTTGGGAATCATGGACTCATTCCAGCAATGGAATGGAAAATATATTTTTACCAACCCTTTTAAAGTTATTCCAAAGTTTAAAAATTGGTTCAGAAAAATCAACAATGCAACATTACAGGTTTACTTCTCAGGGAATTAACCTTAAGGCTTTTGTTAACAACTAGTCTTTAAAAAAACTCCTGGACAAATTTTCCTTTTACACCCCAGGGACTGCCAGCTACATTCAGCTAAAATAACTCCTAAGTGCCTGTGCCCACATTTGTCTTGAATGTTGATGACACTGTTCTCATCTGAAACTTCACTCTGATCTTTGGGAAGCAACAATGTACATCTTTACCTTGCATCTTTCTTTAGCATGGAAAATAATTTATAGCTGCTGTTACATCTCTGCTGAGGCTGCTGCAGTCCCTATGTGGAAGCAAGGCAACAAAAGATGTCAAAACATTCAAGGCCAAGGCAAAGAAAACAGAAAAAGCTGGAATAAAACCTGAAATCTCTTGTGATTTCACTCCAAAGTAAACCACAGGCCCCTTAAAGTGGTAGGTACTTCAAAACTGTAGGGGGGAAAATTCCTTGCGTATAAGACACATGAAGCCCAGTCATTCATGGCATACCTTTAAAATGGAGCTCTTCAACCCATTCTGTATTTTGAAACCTCACAAGCCAGCTCTGCCTTTGCTATAGGCACCCTACAGAAAGCTTTCAGGAAGGCAATTTGTCTAGCACAAAATAAATGTAACAATAGAAACAAAACTGCATTTTTATAGCTCAGTTTTCCAGCTGCACAAGAATATCCCAGGTTAAACCAGAAGGAGGAAGGGTGAGGAACCTTGAAGAACAGCTGAGGATCATGCTGGAGCTGAATCTTATTTACTCAATTTTCTGTATCATAGCAAATTTCAGCACTAAAAAAGCAGATCATGTTTCAGGTACTTAAAGCCTGCAGTGAGGCAACATGTAACCGCTCATTCAATTATTTTGTAATTAGCCAGAGGTGCAATCATTTTCCCAAACAACATTACTCAGTTTTTCCCTACCTAGCAATTCTTCTGCCATATCTAACAATGTTTTGTTTATACTGCATCCAGCTTTGATCTGTTTGCATTGATGTATACTGGGAAAATCTCTGCTGCCATCCCCTAGCACCTCATGAAGAGCAGCACAGAAGGGAGGAGGAAAAGGAACAGGAGAAAAACAGGAAAGCAACCTGCAGCTCTGTGTTCTGTACACATAGCAGAGGAGTAACACGCCTTGACCACCATGTTTAATGGAAACTGCATGAACATTACCAGCCAAAATGGTTGTTGGAAGAAGAAGGGTTAAAAAGTGTTCTGCATTTTGCAAAAAGGGACTCACCAAGTTCACTGTGGAAAGATCATTAACAGAGTCTTCGAGAAGGACAAAGCATGATTAGTTATCGGGGTTACAGACATTAGGCAAGGACACAGCACTACTTAAGCACGTTTTGCAGAGAATTCATTACTTTCACAGCTGAAAGTTCTAGGTGAACTCGTTAAGAATCAGTTTCTGCTAGTGCAGAGCCTCTCAGAGCAGGTAACTGCATTGTTGACACAGTAATTTGACAGAATCAGGGGGTTCATTCTTGTACTCCCTGTCTCTTTCAAATTAGTGGAGGACAATACAGTGCAACAACAAAAAGGAGGAAAGAGATTTTGTCCACAACAATGTCTCTGGGATTCACAGAACGACTGTGTCCTGGCTGGTTGACGTAATCGAAACACAAGGCACCTGTGTTAGAACCAACACAGGTTTTGTACTAGTAATCAAACCTGGAAGAGGCCTATGAAGTTTGTCCCACCCAAACAAGCTTAATACAATTTTTTTTGTACCAAGAGAAGGGAAAGCAGTTTTCTTTCCCTTTTAGTAGGGTATACTGCAACTTGTCAGAGACAAAGCACTTGGTGTTACTCCTGGGTGGGGATGGATGCAGTGACACGTTTTACTCTCCTCCCCTATGCTTTTAAAAAGAGAATATTTTAGGCAGTGCCTTCCAAAAATAATTGAAGGATTTCCCCCCTTTCCCCCATTAATTCCTATACTGGAAAGAAAAAAAATTAACATCCTCTTTTGATGCATTTGAAAAGGAATGGGAAATACCACCTTAAAAGTAACAGAAGGTCTTCAGGTAACTTCTGTTCACAAGCCACCTGCCTCACTTCTCCCCTACCACTCTTCCATTTATACTGACTGCTAGGAAAAATCTCTGGTTTCCCTTAGACAAACTATGCTTTTTATATTTTATTTACTTGTTTTTAAATCAACTACTTTCAGGTCATTTTGAATCATGCCATTCCTGTAATGTCTGTAGCTGTCCCTGTATTTTGAGCGTGGCCTGCAGAGATCAGTCACGTGAAGCTGATCTCTTACCACCTCATCCATCTCACTTTCCTCCACAATGGCCCACCCAAGAATTCTGGATGGTAGCAAGCAGCACTCAGGTCACTTGCACAGTACATTTCTAATCTAGGTCAAGTGACTTTTGGAAAGGTACCTTTCTGGACCAAGGCATATTTTTTTAGTATGAAAAAAATAAATGTCAAATTGCATTAAAGCTCTTTTGTGTTTGTCAGACTACTGATTGACTTCCGGGGGGGGGAAGGGGGTAAATGAAGAGGTCTGAGTAACACCATCCATGCACTGCCCAAAGAGAGTGGGCAGATGCAGAGGAGAATCCAACCCCATGGTACTTTGGGAGACTTCTTTATCTTACAGTTTTTCATTTCAGTAGCTTCTAACAGTGCCAGTGAAAGATGCTCTTTTAAACAAACAACAGGAACAAAGGATTTTCAAAATTGCATTTCACTACCAAAAATTACACACACACTCATACTCCCAAAATGTCTAAAACCAGAATTGTAAATAACATGGCTGAAGCCTGCACTTCTGTAAAAAAAGAGAGCTGCACAGTTGCTTCAAAACCAAAACCACAGGCAAGTCAATGTCCAGTTGTTTGTATCGTCTCTAGGATCAAACCAACGGTATCCTCTTCAACCAGCACAGAATTTTTAGATGCCTGTGTAACATCTGAACTGTGCAAGTATTTAAACTGTGGTAAAATTTGCCACTTTGACTTACCAAGTGAATTACCACAGATCTATTGGGTGACCTATAGAGAGAATCTCCTTTTTCCCTTCCATGACAGCATTCTATGTGAGCCACAAAATTAATGATGTAGAATATCAAAATCTTCTTCAAGAGTTGAAGCTTTCATTTAAATATTCACAGCCTCAACACTGCTTTAAGATAAATGATTTTATATTAACAGTAAATGAGACAGATTTACAAAGTCAGTAAGAATTCATAAGTTTTGCATTTTAATCACTCATAGCCACTGTATTTGACTTACTCCACGATTTCCTCAGAAAATGAAAAAGTTCTGAAGAGTGAGTTATTCTCAATGTAAATCTCTAGCAAGCCTCTGTCAGCCATGTTAGTACTTTCACCAGTGGTTTTTCCTGCCTTCTGACTGCAACAACACAACCAGTTTAATTACTTCATTACCTAATGATTTCTAACCTTAAAAGATAGCAAATATATGTAAAGTTAAACTAATAAACAGCAATTCTCCATGGAATAGAAGAAACCACTGTAAACATCAGTATAACTTGTGAATTCCCTAGCCCTACACTTTTACAAAGACAAAAGTAAAAATCTGTAGAGGTCTACAAAAGGATATGTATGTACCAAACATAAAAGAGGGAAATAAAATTCCATAATTCTAATACAATATTTGCTTGGCACAAACTGTACATTCCCTTGGCTGTATTACAGTAACAACCTGTGGGAAGCTACCATTCCAAAAAATATAGCTTGAAAAGAAGTTTCAGCACTGGACATTTGTTGGGAAGACTAAGCCCCTTATAGTTTTGCTGGCAAGTTGGTTTTTTTTTTTACTTATATATTTATTAATTTCCAGTTTTCAGCAGTTCATTGTACCTTCGTTCAACTACAGGGAAAGAACTGTTTAGTTTACAGCACAGTTTTATATGCAAATTACATTCAGTAGAGTCTCTACTCATCATAAGTGTCAACAGAAAAAAAACAGGATGACAGATTTAAAGCTTGGGATTTTTTCAGAAACTTTGAAGGAACACTGAAATTACAAAGCATGCTGAACTCACTGTAAAGCATTTTTTCTAAGCATGTGCCAAATGAAGTATATTAAAGCGTTTTTTCTTCTAAATGTGCTGTGAGACTTCATGCTCTATTTTCTAGTTCTAAATATTTGAGATAATTAGGAAAGTTCTGTCTGCTGCATGGAATCAAACTTACTGTTTTCCTAAGTCCCCCTGAATTTAAGTTTGCTTCTACTCTGTGAAAATATTTCTATTACATTTAGTAACACTGGAGACAAAGCAACTTTTTGACCCCACACAAATCAAAATTCAGAAAATTCACAGTTCAAAATGAAGAGATATTTTACTGCCAATAGGAGGGAAAAAAGTCTTAACAAATCAGCCAGTTGCTGCACTAACAACGTCAAATAAAGAAATTGTAGAGCTTATTCTACCCTTTATCAATAATGCATGGCTGCGCACAGACAATTTATAGCTGTTTTCCATCACTGGGTATTGTGCAGTACTAAATTAAGTCGACAAAATTCAAGGACAGTCCACCCACACAGCTACTGTAAGCCAGCCAGGCCACTTTGAATAAACATTTTAAAGGCATAAAGTGAGTTTTATTAGCATGCTGAGACACAGTTCCTAGTGGACAAAGCGTCTCCCTTGAAAAAGTAAAAGTACATTTAGCAGAAAGAAAGATGAGTTACCCTTGTGCCTTACATGTAGAGAGAAACAGCAAAAGAGGAAATCAAAAATAGATAGGTAACAGCTCAAAACCCTAAACTTGTTAAGACTAAAACATGAAACAAGAGAATTTATTTTCTATACTAGAAACTGATTGTCATTCTCAAAAAATCCTGAGAGGTGCTGAACTGGTGTAAGGTTCTGAAGGCAAAAGAACTAAAACCCAAAGATGTTTTGGCAGGATTTTTTTTTTTTTTTTTTTTTATGTTTCAATTGTTCCAAAGATTAATAGAATTATTTTTTAATCCTTCACAACTAATATAAATCAGAAAAGTACACAAGCTTTTTATCAATATAAAGATCTAGTTACTGTACTGAAATAACTCAGCAGCATTTACTGTGCCAGTAAAAGAAGCGAGGGGTGGGGTCCCTTCCACAGACCAAATTCACCAAAATATGGTATGGCACAAGCTGGTTGCTTTTGGTCAGTACCACCACTTCCAACCACAGTGGGCCCCCAGCACCTGAATGCCTGAAATGCAAGAAAGCACCAAGGAACTTGGAGCACATCACATGCTGGCCACCAGCAGCACAGGACGGAGACGCAAGGTCTACACATCCAACAGTTTTCCCCGGACTCTGCTCCGGCAGTGAGCGATATGCAGCTGCGCCCTCCACCTGGGCCCTCCTCAGCTGGGTTTCAGACATGGAGTCAGGTGCAACCAGCCACAAGGTGGATGGCAGCACCACCAGGAGGTGGGTTTGGGTCACACCACAGACTTCTACTGCTGTTTCTTTTACAGTCAGGCTGCACAGCTAGCTTCCCTCCAGGAAGCGTTGGCAAGCATGAGGTTCGTGACAACCTCTTCATACACAGAACACCACTCCAGCTGGGACCCTCCAGGTGTCTCTGGCAACTGGCATGACAAGATGACATGGAAAAAGTCCTTCTGTGCAATGTGGGAAGGTGGAAGCTGTAACACAGCACGGCTGGGTAGCTTGATGGCCCTGTGGCACATTTAAGCACAACCACAAATAAGGGGAGGAAGGATGAAAGAACCAGAGCTTAAGCCACAACTGTTTGAAATTAGTCAAGTGAAAATACCTGGTCAAATTAAAAAAATGTGACTGTATTTATTGTGCAGTCAATTGAGAGTTGTGCAGTCTGTTGAGAGAAGAAAATCAATTCTGTTCAGTCGTATTTGGATTTGAGCAAAGCTTAACTTCACTCACAATACATGTACTTTCTCAAAAATCAGATCTCCCTTGCACATGAAAGTATGTCAGGGACCTCTGAAGCCAACTAATCAGTGTGTAAAACTCCAATTTAACTGCTCCAGCAAGCACTGAAAATTCAGAAAGTGAAAGGCCAGATTTCAAGATAAACAGAAGTGTAAAAAACCTGCAGCTTAAGGACCAGCTAAACAAGGCGATTGTTGAGCATTTGTATTTGAACCAGTCTGCATTTTAATCTGTCAGAAGTAAAAGGTTTTCTTCATAAGGTTGGTTGTTGTTTTTATTGTTTTCCCTCTTAAACAGGCTGAGTTTCTGCTATAAAAAGTGAAAATGCTGGTTTGAGTCTGATGATAAACTCTCTTTTTTACTAAAATCAAGACTAAATTAAGGCTACAGGAACAGCTTTGAGAAAACCCAGGCAATCCCAGGGAAGCAGTCATGGTTTTATAAATGGAAATTAATTTTAATAAGTCTGTTGCTCATCTCACATTGCCAAAGTCTGTGATCCAATTAGAAGTGCAGCGCTTTAATGATCTGCAAAGGGATCACACTCAGTGAAGTTCAGAAAGAGACAAAATGCTCTTGGGCCCTCTCCATGGAGTGTATCACACCAGTGAGATGCTGGCTTTGTAATTCACAGGCAAAAAGCACGGGGGTGTTCACATTAGTACTTCAAGGTATCAGTACCTGTACAAATGCAAAATGCCTTGAGCACTATGAAATGGTGCGTTACCATCACAGCACACACACTCTTCAAACACTTGTTTTTGCAGAGAGAAACTAAGCCCACTTCTCCCAAAACTTGCTGAATTAGTAACTTTACACCTAGTGTACTGAGATTTCATTGTTAGCACCTCTCTGTGCTGATGGCTGTTGCCATTAATGCCTCCCCTGCCCTCTGTAAGTGCCCAGGGCTACTGGCGTGTGCAGGACTGCTCACCACGCCACTCCACCTAAGGACAGGCAAAGATACATTTGTATCTATGTAGGTATGTAACGTGGAGTGTACTTAAACTCCGAGCACCTGAAAAGGAAATCTCTTCACCCTGCTCCTCTCCATATCCACAGCCTTGTGACAAAAGCTGACACTGTCTACTTCTCAATGACTTTACCTGGTGCTCCTGTGCTTTCCAAGGCAGTCAGCAATCATCCCCGTTGTCAGCTCCCTGACAGCAGACACAAGTCTGCTCTGGATTTTCCAGCCTTTCTGCAATCATACTCTTCCTCTGTCTGCATGTGTCTTCTTACAGCACCCTCCCCTCATCTCCCATCCTGTACCTTGCAGGGCCACCCATTGCACCCTGCTGGACATCCAAGCTGTGACTGCCCTATGTTACTGGCACCTGCTGCAGTGCACTGGCAGGCCTGAGGATCTTCAAAGACAACCTAAGAGCCCCTATGGGCATATATACACACATTTCCTCCACTTCAAAGCAGATGCTTGGCTGATGGCATCCACTTCTACAGCCAGAACATAGCTGCAGCACACAGCCACATGGGAACTGGGACCAGCCTAGTCACAGCAACAGTATGTTTCCTTATTTTGCCTTTTCTAAGCATTTCTCCTTCTGTATCAAAACACTTCTTTGCCACCAGCAAAGATAAAATCCACCTACAGATGCTTTTCCTGGTGAAAAGAATAATCTCCAGAAGAGCAAGAGCCCAAGTACACCCAAGTGAAGAACAGCATCCTGCAAGGAGGAACAGACACTGCTCTATGGGCGAGAGCCCAGGGACAATCCAAAATGCGCTGGTACGAGGCCTGCAGAGGAAGTGCACACAGGCTTCCCAATCATGGCAGCGTGTCCCAGGTCTACTGCAGCACCCTCTGCTCCCTTTCTGAAATCCTTTTTACACAACAGAGACAGAGAGTCAGTGGAGTCTGGGTGTTTCCAACTACACACACAGACCTCTTAATGTGTCTAAAGTTCATGCAGTAACGAAGAATGGCAGGAGATCTGCTTTTCCACACTTTCACAACTGGGGAAAACCATCTGGTGCCCACGTGTCTTTGGAATCACTAGATTCAGGAGCCCTTTACCTGCCCCAGAAGCTGGCAGCAATTCAAGTCCGCATCTGTAAGCGCCAAATCTACTCCACACTCAAAAGCCAAACGAGCCATCCCCCACTGCTTGTTTGCACTCTGATTAACACAGTAAAAATAGCACAAGACAAGCAATTAGCCATCCTAGATAATAACAATTGTCAAGAGACTAAATCCTTCCTCTTCAAAAGAGAAGTTCAGTTTTAGGTGTGTCTTACCCCTCATCCAACTCTGCAGCACACTGCAGTGCATGTAATAAGGTGGGCAGGCAGTGATACTCATCAAATGTAAATAAAAACAGGATTCACCTGCCACTTCAAACAGCAGCTGTCAAACGTGAAGCAATCCAGGAGTCAGTAGCAAAGAGCCTTTACCCATCTGGGTTTCCTTTCTTAGAGATTTAATTCAGGCCATCCCTTTGGTGTTGCTCTTAACACTGATCTTCGCACAGGGAAAAAGAAAAAAAAAAAGAAATCTATACAGCCCTGTCCTGCTGGGGTATTTACATGCAGTCACTGGTCATCTGCAGCGATAAGAGGCCATGCTGCTCACTGGGCACTGCATAAACGTGGTACTGACTGACTCCCTGACAGTGTGGTGTCTGGCTGCTCTGCTGTGCTGCTAAGAAAAAGCAGCAGCACTACAGTGCAGCTGAAAAGGCAGCCATAAATCCAAAAGATGCGTACAAAACATAATGAAAGATCACAGCAGCAATGTCCAGTCAAAGTAGAATGGTCACTTTTCTAGCTACACTTATGTTTAGCTTCACAGGCTCATTCTTCCTGATGGAGAATTTGTCTCGGCAGGGTATTATATAGGGACTGAAGACCACCTACTACTAAATAATTATTGATACATAGATAGAAGGACTAAGATACTCTAATGGAAAGATACACAAGCACTTAAGAGTGTAGAATTAATGATTTAGGAAAAGAAAATAAATTGTTTCTTTATGAATGTTTCTTCAAATTGCATGGATTTTGTCTAACTGAAGTCAGTGAATCGGCTTCTAACCAACAAATACTGATAGCTGGGTCCAATACAAGACTTTAGGTTCATATAGTTTTGTGCTGGTTTTGGCTAGGGTGGAGTTCATTTTCCTCACAGTAGCTGGTAAAAAGCTATGCTTTAAATTTGTGCTAGTAACAGGATTGATAACACAGGGAAATTTTAGTTATTGCTGATGAGTGCACGCATAATGTCAAGGCCTTTTACTGCTCCTCATACCACGCCACCAGCAAGGAGGCTGGGAGTGCACAAGGAACTGGGAGGGAACGCAGCCAGGACAGATGACCCCAGCTGACCAAAGGGATATTCCAGACCATATGGCATCACACTCAGCATATAAAGCCGAGGGAAGAAGGAAGAGGGACCATTTGGAGTGATGGAGTTTGTCTTCCCAAGTCACTGTTATGCGAGATGGGGCCTGGCCTTCCTGGAATGGCTGAACACCTGCCTGCTCATGGGAAGTGGTGAATTAATTCCTTGTTTTGCTTTGCTTCCATCCTGGTTTTTGCTTTCCCTATTAAACTGTCTTTGTCTCAATGCACGAGTTTTTCACTTTCACTCTTCTGGTTCTCTCCCCCATCCCACTGGTGGGAGAGGAGTGAGTATGGGAGTAAACGACAATAGGTTGATTAGACAGCAAGAGGTGGGGCTAGGACAGTCTGTGGAACCATGTCTGTCTTCTTCCCGCTACCCCAGCAAAAGAAATCATACCTTACCTTAAAAGACTGTAACAGAAGTGCCAGTCTCTACTTTCCTTTAGGCCTTTTTAAACATCAGAAAATGCAGCAGATTCAGCTAATTCAATGTTTCAGCATTTGACAGCACATTCAGGAACCTCAGAGTCATCCTACAAGAACAGAAATTAAAAGAACCAATTAGTCATTGCATACGTCGTGCAATGTATCTTATGCTTAAAACTGCTGATACCTGGAAGGGCCATGCTGCTGAACAATAAGGAAATTACCAACAACCACAAAAATGAAAGACTTAAGTTATTTTTTGTTTCCAAGTTGAAATGCTCAAGCACACTTTGGCTACAGCACCCTGAGGAGAAAGCATGCATCTCACAATAGCTGTGTCATCCTGCCCTGCCTTCCCAATTTAAATCTTTGTTCAAACAACAGTCCATGTGAATGCACAGAAACAAAGCTCCAGGCATGTCAGGATACACCAGCCACACCAGTTACAGAAACAGAGCAGTAAATGCAACCTGGTACTAGTTTGAACAGGGAAATGCATCAGAAGCCCATGTGAGCTCAGTATTAGCACTTTATAAGCAAGGATCTTGATGTATGTGGAAGACACATGGAGGTACTTTATAAACTACAGGAAAAGGAGAAACATTTACAGATGGACTTGGCTCATTTCCCCGGACAGGCTTTTCTCAAAATTCTCATCTTACAAGCACTCAACCTGTACTAAGTAAAGACACTCCAACTGTAGCAGAGTTCAGGCCTGCACCACCACGGCACATAAGGCAGCTCTCTTCCTCCACAGCAACTCAGCAAAGATGTTCCACCACTAAGGTTTAGATACTTGTTTTTCAGCTCCAACCCGTGTTTAATCCCCCACAAGAGCAAACTTCCCGAAAGTAGAGGCACATCCACACACGCACCAACAGGGTTCCTTGCACTGAGATATCCTGCCTCACAGCCACTCACAGGTACAGTCCCAGTCAGCTGCACCCTGAGGCAGTTCCAATGTGTAACAGCTGCACAATGATGCCACTTTGACACTTGACAGCTATGGAGTGATGGGCCAGCAGAAAAACTTACCTGTATCTAGCATGATTACTCAAGAGAGTTTTAAAGATTGTTTTCAGGCAAAAGACACTTCTTATCATACAGGTTGTTAAGTACTTCCCTAAAGCATTGGTATGAACATATAAAGTGACCTCTGTCCCGTTTTGTAAAATGACAGCGATTGGGGGCTTAATGGAGTGGAAGCCAATCATATCAAGTAAAAATTATAGAGGTTTTTATTAAAAATTAATAAAAAATCTAGCATTGAAAGCATGTCACAGGCCAATGTGCCTACACAGAGATAGATAGATTGTTCTAACCCTACACTGTTTACAAATCCTTTAAAAAGCTTCCTAAGGGTTAATTATCTTCATAAACTAAAATAAAAAATAGCATTTGAAGGGAAACTACAAGGGTCCATGTCTTTGGAAGGAGTGGAGGGGGAAACTAAGTTGGACACCTACATTTGTTAAAAAACAGAAATCCAAAAGCCCCAATCTTAAATAAGCTTTAAATTAGTATTCAGTGTTCTTAAGTTACTCCAAGGAAATGGCAATAAATTTCTTCACCCCTCCTGTTTCCAACACTTTCTCAATTTACTTTTACTTTTAGACATTTATGTAAAATATGAACATTTTACACAGCAAGTTACCTATTCATGATACCTTGAAAACGCCTTTCTTATAATGGGGATACATTCTAAGATGATTACAAATATCTCCATTTACATAATAATAAAGACTGCAATGCATAAGGAAACTGGAGATTATAGGAAACAAATTATATCCTTGGAGCTCTATATTCACAGATTATGGGAAGTACCACAATCATTGCTTTTCTCTATAACCTCCTGCACTACACTTCTGAATAAAGCAGTGCAGCAGTTTCCAGATGTTCAATCAGCAGTTATACACCCTGGGCCACTGTTCAAGGACACAAAAACCTGTCTTTCAAACCCCTGCTGCCATGTGTCCCTATACCATGGTGTCAAGATCATTCAGGTATTTCTCATGGGTTAATTTTTCTCCAGCAGATTTCACATTCTGCACATTGTCCCACAGCTAGCATAAACGCCCTACTGGGTACTCTGTAATTTAGCTGAAGAGAGTTTATGCCCACACCTGTTCCAGATCAGCCTGAAAACACAGTAACTGTGCAACACCAAAGGCCAGAACCAGGATGCAGCTTGAGCCCCAAGATGAACTAGTAACAATGCTGTGGAAACTGATCCTTTTTGTCAAAGAGAACTGATCAAAAGTCAGAAATCCTTTAGGAGCTAAGATTTATCACATACCGTACTGTTTTCCACACCAGATAGAAAGAATGCTTCAGTTTCACTTTTTGCCCCAAACAAATCACAGCATGCATGTGTACACAATCATCTGACTCCTACACATCCAAGCACAACCAAAACAAAAAACAGTACACCATACACCCATTTTTTCCCTTAAGGGGAGAACAAACCACACCTAACAGGTATTAATAAAAACACCAAACATTAGAAAACATTCTGTTACAACGGGTATTTTAAAAAAATCTATGTAGCATTAAGCAAAATTTAAATCTGTACAAAATGGATGGATGTATCTCACATTAAAAAAGTAACTGTTCTTCTAAACTGCCTCACAAATGGCAATCTAATTTCATTTCCAGACAGAAAATTTACTCAGTGATTAGCATGACAGTGTTAAGCAGAAGGAAAGAAAAGCAGAAATTAAACCAAACATCAAACAGTTAAGCAGAGATATTGAATATACAACAGGAGTGCATTTACTGATAAAGTTATAATTTTTACATGAAGTTCTAACCTTTGTAACATTTTAGATTTAAGCAAAACTTGCTGTGTAACAGAGTCCTTAAAATCCCAAAGACATGGTGTTAACAATTCTTAACAAAAGGTCCACATGTTTCACAGCATACTTCACTAGCCTGACAAGTTCCCTACAGATGGGTAACACATGTATTCCATCTTCTCTCCTTTTCCATTCTAAAACTGTTCAACACCTCCTCCCACATGCTCCTCCAACACACACACTTCCCTCCAGCAGACAGCAGCCTGATTCACTTATCTAAAGAGGAATTTACGCTGGCCTGAAAAAACACCAGCCCCTCAACTGCAAGGCCATGCCTGGATAGTTTATTGAGATATTCCTCAGATGTTATATCCAACAAGCACTGCTAAGTCAGCTAGAGATGTCCTGCATAGCACCAGAAGGGTAGTTACATTCTCGGTGTGAAGGAGACATCATTTTAAAATAAATCTGAGTGTAACATTTCCAGTGGTGAAGACACTATTTCCTGGTGAACATGTTCTACCATTTTTGGTCAGAAAGCCTTTAAGCTGTCAAAAGCACTATCCAGCCGTGGTAAATTTCACTGACATAAGTTCTCATAATTACTAAAGAAAATAACTAAGGCTATGTCTGGGTGGCACAAAGCACCATGCTAATTACCCCTTCAGAGACACTAATTAATCCGGGCAGGACATCACAGTAACGTGACTACTCTGCCTGGGGAATCTCCCAATGCTGATGTATCGTGCCATTTGGATACCTGCCTCCCACCCCAAGCAGTCTCTATCAGATGGAAGAAGAGCCTTACACCAAAGATGAGCCCTTCATGGAGGTGTGTTTCCTCTCAGAAGCTGTGTGTTTTACTGAAATCGACGATCTTCAGCACACAAGACTGAACTGCACCAATTCTTGACAAACAGTAAAATAATCAACAAGCAATTACTGAGCATCCTCGGCTGCTAGGAGGAGCAATGTGAGAGGGTATACCTACAGTCTCCTGGGCCCCAGAAGAAAAGGTTCAGGTCAGCATCTCAGAGGAGCCACGTGTAACGATAATGGTGATTTGTCTGACAATCAGCTGCGGCCATTCATGCCACATTTTAACAGACACATTTAAAACAGACCACGGAGAAACCCTCCAGCACTAGTGTACATGTTCTCCATTTAGTAAGCTCCGAGGAGCAGGTAATAGTGTGGTTGTTAGCAGGGCAGAAGTTACACTGTTGCCAAAGTGACTTTGCTTTCAGCTTTCTGGCAATAAAACAAGCCCTGCGCTGAAGCCAGAACACTTTATCTACTGTACCTGATGCGACCTCTTGGTACCGAGAAATGCTCTTCACGTACTGCAAATGGACTTTGATCTTCTTTTGACTTGTTAAAACACATACAGTAAGGAATAACGTACTCAGCAGTCGCTTAAAGCACCTGTCCCAGTAGGAACTGGTTTTTGAACAACCAGAGTGCAATAGGGAAGGGGAACACCTGATAGACAATACAACCTGCAGGAGAACACAGCCTCATACCTGTCCACAACACAGAATGAAAAGACACAGAAGGGTCATTCCCTGTGGCACAAACAAGCAAAAAGAAAATGGAAGTGTTTTACTGCATGCAGAACAATTTCAGATTCTGAAGAGCCCCTATTGAGTCCCCTTTCTCCTCCTCACAAATACACATTTAAAAATTAATAATTTCTGAGACAATCCTGTTCTTATGGCCTCTCTCAACAGAGACCTTTTGCAAAGCCCATTAATTCCGGAGGATTTACTTAAGTGACATGGATCACGTTGCAGGTAAATGGGATACACCAGCTCAGCTGGAAGCTGCAGGCAAGGCTGGCTTCTCACGTGTCAGTCACTTTTGCACAGACAGAGGTCACAGCACAAGGAAGGGCAGCTTCACCTTGGGTTTGTACCACTGTGTTCAGAAGTTGGTGACTGCTTTCAACACGTGGGCTGTTTCTTGTGGCAAAAGGACAACTGTCAAACGGAGTGCACTGCTTTGAGACAGGGAGAAATCACATCGATTAAACAGTATCAAGAGTCCTTGAGACTTTCATGGTCTCAGCAGAGAGGACAAATACTCAAACTAGTCTGCCAGATACAGCACAGATGAATAAAATACTATAAAAAGCATAATAATTCACTTATGATAAATTAAACTGCATTTCATGAATAGGTGGTTAAAGCAACAGTTTGCACACTTACACAAATACTTCAAGCTCATGAAGAATATAAAGGTGTCATAAAAGACACATTTACTACCCGATCCATTCCAAAAACATTCACAAATGTTGTCAAAACATAGGGTGTACATCTGAGTTTAGGACTGCCTAATAAAAGGCTGTCTCCTTCAAAATACTTTCTTTTACCCAAAGGCTGACTTTGAGTTGTACACAGTAAAAGTGACAAGATAGGTAAACACTTCAGTCTGCAAATAACAAAAACTGGTCAAGATTGTGACAAAACCCACCAAGCCATACAAATGTGGGCTGAACCTTAATATCTTCAGCTGTCAAGTCAGGTGAAGTTAACTCAGCATTCACTGTACACTCAGAGGTCAGATACATGTTCCATACCCTCCTCCAGTGCCTTCCCTACAGAAACTGTGGAGTTCAGGCTGGGCTTTGTGAGAGGAGACCTGTGCTTGGTAGGACAAACCACCACTGCAATGCAGATCTTCAGCTGGCAGACAAGAGATCTGAGTTTTAACCAGAAATGGGCAAAGTTCTGAAAAGAAACAGCACAAACGTCCACTCCAACAACCGAGGCTGCTGACAGAGATGAAGCCTCACTGACAGTGCTAGAATTCACCCAGGACTTTCGTTTCTCCCATCTGCAGGGAGACTGCTACTTGTGAACTTCACCTATACAGGGGATTCACACCCAGTGACTGAGGAGATAGAGTCATTAACACACCCCAGCTTTGTTTGTGAGGGATTTTTCTTCCACACATGCCCATGTGCAGCCAGATGTAATTCTTTGTTCTCTGACTGCAAAACTAAGCTATCAAATCTCAGCCCAGATCTTAAAACATAATTTATTTCTTATGGCTCTAAAGCAGGATGGAGCAAGATGGGCTTTACAAGGCCTGTTTAGATGGGAGACTTGATGTTAGGCACAGAACTACCTATCATCTTCTTTTAACTTTCCTCAATACATCAATTAAATCCTGTACTACATCTCTTATCCAGTTACATCCTTTGCTTGTTTACATCACCATATCATAAAATACCGCTGATAAGCAACAACACATGATAAATCTGTGCTTGCTTCCTTAAGGCAAGCAGAGATTAGGAAAGGGCATGAAGGTATTTCTTTTGTCTTGCAATGAAAAGGAACTGGAAAGGTGGGGAATGAAACTGAAAGGCATCATAAAACACTATCTTGCTTGCCTTGCTCCCAGGTGAGACAGCCTCTCACCTCTCTGTGAGACACATGATGCTCCTGAGGAGAGCCACATGCTTACTCCTCTGGTTCCATCTCAGCTGGACAAGCAGAGGAAGGGAGGGAAAGGGGCCTGGAAGCTTTTAAAAGGCAGAAGATACTTCACTAAACATCTTAACCTTTAAAATTCTGTTAAAGATACAGAACTGACAGACATTATCTCCAGGAGCAGCAGATCTGAAACACTAGTAACCTTTACGAATCCCAAAAATGTTTAGTTGCTAGATTTCAAGTGATAAAAGCAAATCTCTGTAAAAACTCCTTTGTGCTCTTTCCCTATCCACACAGAGTATGAAAACATTCCCAGACAGATGTCAGTCACCACTGCACCTCTTTGCTGACTTTTGGGTGGGGGAAGCCATGCACACAATCAATGTGATTGGTAATGCAAGCTTCGTTTATTAGCAATACAGAGGCACTTATATAGTATTGAATACAAGCTTATCAGTTCTTTAATTAGTTTAAACTTACAAAGGCGCATTCTTACTTCTACATAATTGGGTTAGATAAAAGACTACATTTGGCAAGCTTTATGTTTTGTTTTGAGAGATCAAAAATCTTCCTTCCTTCTCATGGTCAGTATATCTTATCAGCACAGGACTGTACCTCCTTAAAACTCCCTTTTTGTTTCTCAGGCCTGTTTCTCACACAGGCACTCTCTCATGAAGGTTTCTTCTCATGCAGGCCTTTGCTTGCAGGCTCTTGCTTGTACAGTTCTGTTATTAATTTGTTCCCTTTATCAATAATCCATGTCCCTGATCCTCTAATCATTCTACAAAACCTCTTCATGGGTGTAACACAGCTACGGCTAACAATAGGCAGCTGGTCTGCTCTAGAAGCATGCCAAGAACCTGCACCTGCATCCTGCATTAGGGAATTCGTCCTTCACATACCCATCTCCATATCTAGCCCTGAAAGCTGAAGCTCCCCTTACTCAGGGACAGGCAACATCCTGAGACTTCAAGTCAGAATGACAATCAACAACGGGGCTCACATCTTCCTCTGGCACCAAGTCAAACCCTGGACCAGGTCACTTCTTTGCAGCTTGGGCTTTCCATATGCATGTTACCTAGCTGGCCTTTGGGGATTTTTAAGTGGATATTAGGACCATCTTCCTAGTGATATTCTAAAGTTTATATTCCTGAAGAATGGGAATTTTGGAAGGCCTGTGGTGGACCAGCATTCAAAATCCAGCAATGTTTGGGAATAATCTTCAGCACTCACCACATGCTCCTGTAATAGCTTCCTGTAACAGGAAGTTACGATACTGAACCGAGATGAGAAAAAAAACTGCATCATATTTTCAGCCTAAAGCTCTGAAAACACAATGAATTGATGAACCCCAAGCTGCACAGTGCTGTTGGGTTGCACGCTCCTCACTGCAGCAGGCTGCAACAAGAAGGGTCCTCAAAAGTCACATGTCGCTGAGGGCCATTGTCATGGTAATACTGTTTCCCTTGTGCAAAAAGAAAAAAAAGCAGCTGTGACAGCTGTCTCATCAGATGTTCTTAATCAACTACTTGAAGAAGAGCTAAAAGCAAGGTCATTTTGAATTTACCTCCAGTGAACCAAACTAATCCAGAATAACTACTGTATGTTCCCTTGCCTTCAAGAGCACCACGTTCTAGACAAAACAGTCTCTTTTTAGATGAGAGATGGCAGACAAAAAACAGCATTTCCAAGGATTCAAAGACCAGGAAAATTACATAACCAAGTATGTGGCCTAAAGGAAAAGGACAGATTATACCCCAGAGTTCCACCATCAGCTCTCAACAGAACAGCTTCCCCCAATTAAACTTCAAGCTCAATCATGGTAAGACACTTGTTAGTGTCCCTAAAAAACAAAGCAGTTTGTCCTAGCATAAGGAAGGAAGATTAGCAAGGGGAGGACAAGCAGGACACAGGCAGTGCTGGTTAGGGTGTTCTTCTCTTCTGAAACTTATCATGGCTTGCATATTCAGCAACAGCATGGAACAGGAACTCTACTAAAGGCAGCATACACAAATGGCAATACTTTTGGAATCATAAAATGGTTTGGTTTGGAAGAGACATTAAAGATATCTAGTTCCAACCCTCCTGCCATGGGCAGGGACACCTTTCACTAAAACAGCTTGCACCAAGCTCCATCCAGCCTGGTCCTGAATGTTTCCAGGGATGGGGTATCCACAACTTTTCTAGGCAAACTGTTCCAGTACCTCACCACCCTCACAGTAAAGAAGTTTTTCCTAAAATCTAATCTAAACCTACCTACTTTCAGCCTTAATCCATTTTCCCTTGTTCTGTTGCTACAACCTCTTGTAAAAAGTCCCCCTCCATCTTTCTTGAGGGCTCCCTTTAGGTACTGAAAGGCAGTGATTAAATCAACCTAAAGCCTTCTCTTTTCCAGGCTGAACAATCCCAATTCTTTCAGCCTTTTCTCATAGGGCAGGTGCTCCATCCCAACAACCATCTTGGTGTCCCTCCTCTGGATCCAACAGGTCCATGTCCTTCCCATGCTGGGGACCCCAGAGCTGGATGCAGTGTTCCAGGTGGGGTCTCAGCAGAGCAGAGCAGAGCAGAGGCGCAGAATCCCCTCCCTGGCCCTGCTGCCCACGCTGCTTTGGATGCAGCCCCGGACACGTTTGGCTTTCTGGGCTGTGAGTGCCCAAGGCTGGGTCACGTCCAGCCCCTCACCCACCAATATTCCAGTTCTTTCTGCCAAAAAATAACTAGTGAGAGACTCTCATTACAATACTACAACACACTCTCTCCACATATAGAACATCATCCCCCTCTCCAAAACATTAAACACCAGATTTTCATGCTCCAGCTCACAGACATTAAGGCTGTAATCTAACAACATTCTTCCAAAGTAGATTGGGGAAAACACATGTGCACAGTGTGATTGTCACTGTATGTTTCTCTTGAAACGCTAAAAAATGTCACCTACATGCAAAAGTTCTGTCTGCCCACACAGTGCATAAAACATGAATGTCACTAAGCAAAGTGACCTCAACCAATTCTGCCTGAAAAGTTGCAGGCTCTCATTTGCGAGGGCAGCCAGCAAAAGGCAGGGGAGGGAGAGCACAGAATGGAAATGCAGATGAAAAAAGCCAGCACGAGCTTTGCAATGCTACTTTATCATCTCAGCATGCTTGCAGGTACTCAAGGTCACCATGGATGAAAAATCACAAATTTAACTTAACAGTCCCACCACTGCTTCTGCCGAGCAGAATTTGACTTGTGTGGGACTGTTCGGGTTGCTGCAGCAGTTTGCAAACAGTTTGTTTACCAGAAAGACACCAACCAGGCGCACACACACATACTTTAATACTCCTTCTACACTAAGTACTGCCATTCAAAAACAAATCACCACTTCATGCCACAAGTACTCTCCCATTTAGATATGTTTTAAAGAGTCCATTAGATTGTAACACCAAAACCTACCCAGTGACACAAACCAGATCTGATTTCACTGTTTCCTGAAAGAGCAAAAAAACCCAATATTAAAAACTTACAGGCTGTTAGTCCACCGTTTCTCTCCGGCACACGGTACATTATTTAACTGCAATGCCTGAAACAGTAACTTGACCTCTCTGGGAAGGTGGGCGGTATTATTCAAGCTGAAACATTAGAAACATGCATAATTACTCTGGGTATTTGCCACACATTCTTTCATCCGTAAACCAATATGAATGGAAAAGTCACACTGACACTCCAGGCTTAGATCATATCCCAGCCATCAATTATGAAGATTTTTTATGAGGTCCCAAGAGAACAAAATTTTTTAGGGCCAGAGAAATTTTCTCTGGACTTAACTGTGCATATGTTACAAAGACAAAACGTCAGTGCTGCCAACTCAAAGCCAAGACTTCAGCAGGCTAAACCATGAATTTTGAGCTTTCTGCCCCAACACTGACAATACTGTAATTTTGTTTCCTTCAACCCCACACACCCATTGCATTCATTGATGTGGCACCTCTGAGGATGCCTGCTGTAGCACCAGCCACATCCCATCATTCATCCACCCATTCCTGCAAGGTGTTGCCTCACACACCTGTGGGGTGCCTGCCTGCTCCTCAGCAAACCCAAGGACCTTTGGTAGAATCAGACCATCCATAGGGCTGGTTGGAATAAAAACCCACTGGAAGGTAAACAGGCAGATGAAGCTCTAAGAAAAGAGACCATGCTTGTTCCTGACTCCAGAGGGATTGGCAGCTCATATCATGGCTGCCTAAGCTTATGGCAGTTTGCCCTTCACACCAAGCATACCGAGTGCCCTCTGCATATAGCCTTGTCTTCCCTTCAAGGATAAAGCAGCATTCACCTTTCAAGTTTCAGAAAGATGAATCAGAATCAGGAAAAAAAAAATGAAATACTACAAGCCAATATTCACAGCTGGAGCTGTGAAATACACAAAACTATCAGTACTTTTAAGGCTAGAAAACAACACAAAAAGCAATTTTTTCTGAAGATGGAGGAAATGCTATTCACAAGAGAGAAGAACTGCACACACATGTCAAGTAACAGTCTCCTCTAGCTAAATTCTTGTATCCCTCAAAATCAAGACCCAGCTGCACTCCTGACCAAGTGAGATGCAGCAGCATCTACAGCTGTTCTGATCCCAGTTGCCCCTGAACTTATTTTGATACCAACATCCACATCGTGCTGTTCTGGGCAACATGTAACTTGACTAACCCCTTGCTACAATGGAACTTCCAGTGTTCTTGATTCAGCCCATTTTATTCTTGGTGCTTGGCACAAATACATGTGGAATAGAAGGTATTTATTTCAGCTAATTCCCCAGGCATTAGAGACAATGCATGCATCTGGAACACTGTTCCAGCAACGATACATGAATAATTCTAGAATCATTCTTCTGTTTTGTTTTTCAAGCAGCCCAGCTCCCTGCATCTCTTGTTTGTCATTATATACTTCCAAAACTTTGGAAATCACAGCAATGCATGTAGTGAAACACCTCTCAGTATTTTAAGTCAGAATTCGTAGTTTCAACAATGTGTTTTCCCTTTATGCAGGATAACGGTGGATGTCAGGGGATACAAGTTGCCACGGTAACCTCATAGAAAGTAAAACTTCAGGACAATATTTTCCACATGAATTTGAAATCTCAAGATACAAAAATTGCTCAGTGCCAAGTTATTTTGACTACATAACCAGAACTTGCTGGTGACTTTTCTGGCAAGTTTTAAATATGTTTTTGTAGACAATGGTTTATGCAGAGTTTAAAACCTGCATACCTTCTTACACATGCGTGAAAAATGTGAACAGCTTTATTGTGAAGATTTTCTCCCTCTTCCACATAACCTAAAAACAAATTAAAAGATGACAAAGCAACCATCTTAAGCCTTACCTAAAATATCTATTCAAAAGGTCTGAGGTATGCAATGAAAATGCTTTAAGTCAAACAAAAGTGGCTTGTAGTAAAGAGAGGAACAGAACAAAGATCTGAGTTTGCATCAAATGCTGGTTGCAATCATTTAATTGCCACCGTTTAAGAGCAGGAATTTCTCCAGTCTGTTTCAGTATTTGCTATTCCAGTAAATAAAAATAAAGGGAAAAGTCAATATTATAGTTTTAAGGTTCCAATTTTGAAGTGGTTTGATAACAACCTTCCACAAGTCATTCTCATGGGAAAGAGCTGCTAGAGCACAGAGCTAATTAGGGCTTCTCAGTTAAGCTCTTTCTCCCGCTTTGTTCAGAAAACCTGGACAAATAGCTTATCCATGGATAAACCTGGGGGCCTTTCACAAATATTTTGTATTCCACAGCAAGCTTAGGCACATTACATAAACATCTGGAGTACGCACTAGGAACACGAACCTCCTTGCTCTGCCCTGCAGCAAGTGTCTTCATGACACTTTCATCAACAGTGACAGAAAGAAAAAAGTATTATTGTGGGCTTCCATCCAAAAAAATGTTGTCATCTATAGCCTGTCTGTATGGACACAAGGATTTGGGGCAAAAGGGAGGAGGGGTAATTCAGGTGCATAAACAACTGTTCCAGTCTTCCTTCTCAGTACTTAAGTTCTGAGAGAAAGAAGGAAAGAAAGAGCCTTGTATCATTATTAAAAGAGAGACTATTTCCAGAATAACTGGAGACTAAAATGCTTTGAGGTAACGCAGCAGTGAAATCACATATGTTCATATTTTCCCTGGAGGTGCAGTCCGTTTTGGAAGTGCTCTTAGCATACAGAAGTTAAGATGAAGACAACTCATTCTGATGTGCTCTGGCACCGCCTCAGACCAAGAGCAAAGAGAAAACCACAGACGCTGTATGAAAGAGGGCACCTGCAAAACATCTCTGCTGTGTTGACCATGCCAGGGCCCACAACTGATAAACCAGTTGCTCACAATACAGCAGATAGCTTGATACCACATTTCACAGCATAGCTGGATTTGAGTCAAGAATCTACTTGCTCTGGGAGCCAAGCTATATATAAGGAGGGAAAGGCACACAGTTCTCTCTAGCATGCTTCCCCCAAAGTCCTAGAACAGCAACATCAGTGCCTTCAGTTTCACTGCAATTCTGCTGGCATCTTTGCAGTCTATCAAGCCTAACCACTGAACAATTTTTTGTGTGTGTTTATTTTTAAAATCTGTAGAGCTGTACCTTACTGTACATTGCAGCAACTGCATAAAAGGTGCAGCTTCGCTATCTCAAAATATTCCCTTCACAAAACCAGGGAAACAAAGTCTCTCCTCGCTGCTTCTCCAAAGGAGAGCACTGAAGGCTTCTGGTAAGAAAGACAAAAGCAACAGCAGACAACCAGTGTGATAAACTACCACACACATTTTACTCTAAGGAGTAGTAATTAGTCATTTAAAAATACACAAAATCCATGCATATGTTAAAACATGAAAGAAGATATCCTGAGAGCTAGATGCTCCTCTGAGATCACATTTCAAAGCAGTGCAGTATCATTCTGTTAATCTTTTGGGAAAACCAGCATGGATATTCTGCTGCAATGTAATTAAGGCAGGAATTCCAGCCCCTCCATTGTGACCTTCGAAGAAACCCCAGGGGTCAAGAGCAGTAGCCTGTACCCTGCTACAGCGCTAATATAGCTGTAGTATAAACAAAAAACCTCTTGCAACAAGAGTACCAACAAGTTTCAGGGAGGAAAAGGGGGGACATATAGATACACTCAAAGATACACTGCCATAAAACAGCTTCTACCACAACCATAAGTGAAAAGTTGTTTTTCTAAAGGTTGTTGGAGAAATTTCATTTTTACCATGTAGCTGGGAAAAAGTTGACATGTTTACTTTCATTTTTTATTCTCAAGAAATATCCATGCTTATCGAAACAGTAACTAAAGACTTGCTTTCTTAGAGTAATGTTTAGCGAACAAAATGAAGCCAAGGGAAAGGTGACTTCTTGCTGTAACTTGAGAGAGGGTGGGTTTGGAGAAAGTGCTGGGCTTTTTGGCCCTTGAGCCACAGTAACTCCCTGGTGAAACTTCATGAGCACAAGCAAAGCTGCAGCCTGCAGTGACAATGCTAACTCTTGCCCTTTATAATGTAGCAGTCGTGCCCTCTGTCCCCAACACCTCTCAGCGGTGACCAACAAGGACTGCCCCAGCCGAAGGACAGCATGGACAGGCAAAGTGTGCAAGCTGGGAATGGCAGCAGCCCAGCTCCTGGTGGAAACTTTAACTGAACTCTACTCAGAATGCTTGGCATAAGCTGTCTCAGGCAGGCCAGTAGCAAATCACGACAAGAGATAATCAGGTAGGTTTTTTTCTCATTCTTACCCTTTGCAATCTGAGAACAGTGAAAGAGGACACCATCTAGCTAGAAGGTTGCTAATTAATTCCTCCTCACCCAGGCACTGCAATGCTTCTAGCTGCAAAGTACCTGCTTATCTAGGAATAAGCACTAGATAGCATTTTAAGAACGGGCTTCATTTGTTTTGAAAAATGCCACTAAAAAGGCACAATTATCTCAAGATTTCCTCTATCAGCAGCGAGAAAAAGTGAAAGTAAAGCACAATCGCTCTTGCCTGATTAATTTTCAGAGCACCAACTTAGCCTGCCCAGTGAGTTTGGTGGGAGGTCAGCATGCCAAAGGCATAGATGCTTTTAAAAGTATAATGAGATCTCATATCTCTTAGCTGAACAAGTTTCCCTGGAAATAAACTATTTCTGAACAAGTTGGAGCAGGGCAGATATGCCTTTCTGCAAGAGCAGGACCAAAACGCAGTTGCAAGTGACATGGGTAAGACATGGGTAGCTAAAGCACTTTAAAACCAAGGAAGCAAGACTCTGTTGTCTTAAGTGTCAGTTATCTTGGATCAAAGGCTAAAAAAAGCTGCTTGGGTATAGCACTAACACAAGAGATGAGTCTGACAGAAGATACAATGGAAAAACACTCCACAAAAAGAGTTCAGCACACTTTTCACACTATCGATCGCAAGCATTCTGTGAACAGCAATGGTTTGCCTACTAAGGCAATGGTTTGCCTACTAACTGCTCTGTTAGTACTATCACAATACACATAACAGAAGTCCCAACAGCAAAAGTCAAAACTCCGGGCTGTCATTAGGCAGACACATCCAGAAGCATCTTCTGAAATATCTGCACTCAGCTGTAGTGTTTTGGAGTGGCAAAGCAACACCACAAACATTAAAAATTTATAGAAAAAATCCACCTGCATGAACAAAGACTCAATCTAATGTATGTTTCTCCTTTTCATTCTATTTATGACTGAGATGTCCCTCATTTTAGCTAGGACAAAAACCATGGAGTTACTTAAATTCATATTTTGGGTTTTTTCTTTCAAATGAGGAAGGACAAGTAATAAACTGCCACATCCAAAGTAGCTCTATCTCATTGCCTTTTTCCAGTTACATCAGTAGCTCCCATCTCTTCTTTACCCAGAGTAAAGCAGGAGTACCACGTCTTCACAACTGCATGAGTACAAGTGGGCAACAGGCCAGCTGGACAAACACAGGCAATGGAAATTTTTTTTTTTTTTTGGTGTTATCACCCTCTAGATACACAGAGCTCAATGCACAGGAGATGTGCAGCCTAGCCAGCTGTGTTTTCTCACACAAATTTTTCATCCCTTTGTCCCCATCCTTTTCTTTCTACCCTCCCACACAGCAATTTCAGCCACCTCTTTTCCCCTGGGGGAAAAAAATATATAGTTTCTGGCCTTACCACAGCATACAAATTTCATTGAAATCTGAGAAGCAAGAATGTTCTACTTTGTTTGAACCTGAAGACACCTGCAGCTCAGTCTCAGGTGAGCAATTCAGAGCCAACAGCAAGAAAATGAAAATGTCAAGGACCAGATACTTCCTTAAAACAAACCAGACTTTGTGCTGGGCAAACAACAGGAATACTATTTGTTTTGCTTTCTTCTTTTTAAAGCAGAGACCTTCATTGTACGAGACATCATTCTAGTTAATGAGTCCCTCTCTTCAAGCTCCTCTCTGACAAACTTACTAGCTTGAAGGCCTTCTTTGGACAAGAAGCCAGGAAAAGGTCAGCTAGAAGACCCTGCAGATGCAGCAAGCTGTATCAAGAACACCGATGTCCAGAAGCCAGGCTGGATAAGCAGCTGCGCTCTGGTTGATTACCAGGCATTTCACACCAAGGCTATTCTATGTGAAGAACATTACAAAGAACAAAAAGCATAGGGACACATTTCCTACTATATTCTGTTACTTCTTTGAAAAAGCAATAAAATTCCGTTCTTGAGTGTGAGAATGAGGGCGAGTCCTCCCCTGCTTGGAATAAACACACTTGTGCACATTCCTTCCTTTCGTGCTGTGTACATCTCTACTTGGCATTGCAAGCTGTTGCAAGATGACTCAGCTTGTTACTGATTAACATCTCACTTAAAGTCTTTTCTGTGTGCCTCAGTCCAACTCTCTTCATATCCATCAGGCACCCTGACACCACGCATTTCTTTCCATTTTGCCCTCAGGTGCACCAGACAAATACTAACTCAATAGCCCAGAGTTCACCATGTACTACCAACTTTCTTCCCCTCCTCTCCAGAGTACAACCCCCCCTCCTTCAAGCTACACAGTGCTGCAGCACAAGCCTTTCACATCCCCAAAGGCCCTGCAGGCAGCAGAACCGGGCTGCCACCCCAGACTTCCATACCTTCCTTTCCTTTCCCTCCAAATGGAGTCAAGAAGAGGTGTCAGGTCAGGTATCTCCAGATACCTGATAGATACCGGCAGCTGAGCTACCATGCAATGTGTCACCCGTTTGTTTCTGGACTGCAGGGCCTGGCCTTCCTGCCCAGAGAGGGCGTGTGTGCACATACAGGGTGGGGAGTTCCTTTAGGGAGACTGAAAAACAGCTCAAATCAGAGAGCAGGGAAAAACCGTGTACTTTAGTTTTGGGTATATTTCACCCAAACAAAATTTTTATAGGAAAAAAAACCAACCTGTTCAAAAATTTTGAAGAGAAGGTGTCCATCCTTCATAATGGGACTGCTGTCTCGAATAGTCATGCAGAGCTATGTGTTCTCATGGACAAAAGGAATCGCCCCCCAAAGAAGCTTTCTTATAGCAGCTTCTAAAATGTGATGTTACCCAGCCACTACCTCACTGCCTTGCACCCTGACCTCCCCCCTCCCACCTTCTCCTCAGGCATCAACACAACTTTACTCATCTTTATTTCCTCACAGAACACATTCCCTAGCTGAAGACCCCCTCCATCTATGCCTGCAGCTCATGCTGCTCCCACCAGCACTGGCCCCTGCACAGACATGCACACACCTGTCCCAAGAACAGCACCCTACCTGTGTTCCAGGGAACAAAGGAATCCCAGGCACAGGATCTCACCCCTTCTCTCACTCTACTCCCACAGCATGGCATTTCCAATAAAATATTTGCAAACACACAGACGCACAAGCTGTGAACGCTGCAGAGTCCTGCCCAAGGGGGTCTTACTTTACCGCATTTTTGCATGGCACGATGAGCACCCGTAAACCCTGCAGTTCCCAGGAGCCCTGAGAGGAGTGCACACGTGAAGTCACATCTCCACAGTGTCACAAAGCTGCCAAAGGCCAAGGCAGTGCCAAGTGACAACAGTGCAACTGTCTTTCAGACACAGAGGTAGAGAAAAGGCAAAGAGAAGTCTCCGTCAACAGTGGAAGCTTGTTTGCTGCTTTCAGAATTATATCAGGAGATGAGCTAAGACACCTTTTGCCACCTGCACACAACTTACTGGCACACCTGATCTAATTTCAAAATGTGATCTTTAACAGTCCATGCAGGCTGTTCTGTAAAATTAGCAGTGTCAACCCCAGTATTGTTCGGGTTATAGCCAAAAACCACTCCTGTGCCAGGACCACTCAGTCACAAATATCAGACAATATTTACATATGCATCAAACCCACAGTTTGGCAAAAAATTAATTCACCCAAGAGTGCTTTGATCCTCTGACAAATCATTTCCTGACTAAAGTTGAAACAACAAAAAGGACTTTGGACACCAACCAGCTGTCACACTTAGCTGGCACTAAATCCCACAAAGCCCGGGAGGAAAGATTTAGGTGGTGGGAGGGGAGCAAACGGCCTATTTGCATTCACAGCATGCAGGAAGTTCCTTCTGGAAAGGCAATTCCTTCTCTTGCTACCTATCTGAAGCAAGCTAATGGAACAGGGATCCATGAAAATTTACCAAAAGGAAAGCAAGCAACTGCAGGACACTTTGGCAGTACTGAAGTATTGCAAAACTTGTTGGATGTACTACAGCTGGAGGTGTTATGTGTTAGAGGAGATTTCTTTTTGGTTTTTTGTTTTTTTTTTTTTTGCTTTGCTCTCCAAAGGATGCTTAGAAACTGACAAATTTCCAAATGCAATGACCCATTTGAAACCTCTGGGCCTGAGCTGAGTGAGAGGAAAACAAAAAATGAGCGTAACAAAGAGCTGAGACAGCAGCTGGGAAAAGTGAAGGCAGAGCTGAGGTCTAATAGTCATCTCCTTTTTTCCTACTAAAATGAAGCATTCAGTTACTTGCAACCATAAAAAGAAGTCCTGATGCTGGCACACTTCTTTCAACATTTTTCATCAGATAAGTCTCTCAGTTATTAATATTTACTCGTGCTTCTACTGGCAAATAGAGCATTTGAAAATTAAAAAGAAATGCAGCTTGGGGGGACGCAGATTAGAAGCATATTTTGCTACATAGTTCTGGTATGATGAACACTTAATTAAAAAAACTACCAAGAAAACCCAAACATTATTAATCCAACATGCTGAAAGAAACAGTCCACAAAACGAAGTAATTTCTTCCAAGCTTCAGCCTCATTTTAACTGATGTGTTTTATCACCAGGCTTTGAGAAATTGGTCCCACCATCTCATTAAATCAACAGTCCATAATACACAAAATAAAAAAGAAGAGACTGACTAACCCTTGAGATGCTCTTGATGCCTTGGTGTTTATTAACTTATTTTACTAGACGTGTCCTAAAACCGAACTCCTGAAACTTCTCCTTGTGACAGACTTGATACTATTCTTTCTCATTAAAACAAGTTTTCTCGGCAGGCAACTCTCAGATGTGCTGCTTGACCTGCCAGCTGCCTACTTCCAACGAGATCAGTATCTTCAAACTTCGAAGCACAAAGGGACCAACTTGATCAAACTCATGCCTGGCACTTTGAACTGCCTAACACCAGATCCAGAGCTGACATTACTCCAAGCCTTTCACAGGGCTCTGTTGTGATGCAAATAAAGTACAATCCCCAGACACAAAAAAGTCATTAAACCGGAATTAGGAGCTATAAGTAACTGGCAAGCTGAAGGAAAAATCCGGGTTAAAAGGAACACCAAGGAAAGACCTACACCTAAAGTGGGAAACGGCTGTTTACAATTACACTTCAGCAAACACAAGGAAACAGGTATGAGGACCGCAGTGCCCTGCAGCAGGCAGCCTCCACCGCAGGCTCAGCCGACTTTGCTTCCACAGCGTGAGCTGTGCGCTCACGTCACCTTTCTCCCCCATAAGCTTGACAGACTGTGCCATCCAGCTCTGCCCGTGGGCTGAGAGCACTGACAGCACTTTTAACTTTGCAGCCTCCTGCTCAGCCCGCCAGTCACACTGGCCGGCAGATGAGGCCAAGGCCAGCAACAAGCCAGCTCTGGGAGCGACCTGGAGCCAAAGCCAGCCAAGCTCCCAGCAGCTCCCCCAGCTGCTGACCAAACAGGGAATTGAGCAAACTGGGCAACAGCAGAGGAAACACTCACATGCTATTAGGTCAGGAGTTAAAATATCTCAATGACCTGCAACTTCCATCATAAACGAGGGCTGATAAATGCCAGAGCCTTAGGGAATATAAACTCATTTACAAAAAAAACCCATCCAGGCTCTGATGCAATTTCTGTCACTTCCAATAGACAGCAAGACAAAAGTAAAAAGGGTTTTCTTCATTCTGGAAAAAAAAAAAATAAACCTAAAAAACAACCAACCAACCAAAAAAAAAAAAAAACAACCCCAACAAAAAACCAACCAAACAAAAAAGCCCACCATGATGTAAAATGAAGTTTTCCAGAAAGGATCAAGGAAATGGATGGGGCTAGTGGAGACTTCCTGGATCAGAGAAAAGCTCAGCATGCCAGTCTAGCAGGACAAACACTACCTCTTTTTTCATGATAAGAAAGTTAACTAGGAGCCTCTTTGCCTGTAACTCCATCTTCAACGTCAGCACTAATCACCTCATCCATCAGCACCATCCAACTTCTGTCCTGATCGGGCCATCCAAGATGAACTGCAAATCAGTCATGCAGCACAGCAGCCTTCTTTCCACAGTAGCAAATCATAACTCATACAGGAGCAGATTGGGGCTATTCCTGACCCAGAACACATGCGGTCCTATAACAACCAGCTGTGAATTAACATGGTAACAGTGAAAGGAAATCAAGAGACCTGTTCAAAAAATTATATATAAATCAGGCTAGAAGAGTGTTCACAGCTAAGAAAACACCTGACTCCTGCAGAAAGCAGGAAGAGCTTAAAAGAGCAAGTACGTGCTTTGTGCCATAGGCACAGCTGGTCACAGCCCATGGCCAGGGGAGAGGGCAGTGAGGGGGCTAGTCCACAGCCCCCACTACCCAGTTGCAAACAAAAGTACTCACTAAAGCAACCGTGGCACTTTAAGCATTTCTGCTGTGACCCCTGGTCACTACATGGTTTATCCCAGGTTCTATTCTCCTGAGAAGATGACAAAGTTCTCAGAAACTCAGGGACAAGACAAGGTCATGCTAACATTCCTTGCCAGAAAAACTTCTCTCTACACACTGCCAAGTAGTAGTACGTATAGCTTTTATTAGCTACACAAACTTTCTGTGCAATGCTGAGCCTTGAACTTGGTACCAAGAATAGGCCAGTATATCTTCTTTTCCATTTCCAAACTAGAACATTTTATAAGACTGCAACAGCCTAAAAAGTTGTGGCAGTTGCCCACTGCTGCTGTTGTTATAGTGAGAGGCAGCTGTGTCCTTTTTTTCCCCCTCAATTCCAATGAGGGGAAAAGGAACTGCACTACTGGCTCATTACTTCTGCTCCTGCAACAGCCCCATGAGACAAGGTTCAAAACTAGCAGAAATTTGATGACAGGCTGAAAAAGTGAAGCAAAGGACAGTTTCTCAAGTAAAAGTTATACTTGTCAGATTGGACAGAGGAGCCTGAATTCTATCAGAGACAGCTCTTTCACTTCTCCCTTTTATTTCTTCAATTTTCTTCTTGGTGACCCCCCTTCTCTGTATTGTCTTAGAGACTTTGATTGAACAGAGCAAGCATTCAGGGTCAGGGTGAAAGAGGAGGAGCAGGCATGACTTGATGGGCAGTGAACAAAGTGTGCGCTAGATAGAAAAGTTACAGGAAATAAAAGGAGTCTGGAGGGCTGAGACAGAGGAATAGCAAAAGCATGAGAACAGCCAAGATGCTTCACAGACATGTCTGGGCAAACGTTCAAGGCCACGAGGTAAAACTACCAGAAGCCAGGAGTTACATTATGCTTCTTTCTACTGCAGTAAAACCTACCCTGAACATCTCCAGGGAGGGACCCATGGGCAACACCACAACTTCCACTCCAGTGACTTATTCAGAGACAGGAGAAACCAGCTGTATTAGACGTCCAGGACTCCCCTAATCCATCTTAATCAATAAGCAGCTGGTAATCAACCTGACTTAAGATGAGGCAATGGGCACAGATGGGCAATGAACTCACAAGGTTAGTCATGAGGGTGGCTGGCCAGCACGGACTAGCTGGAGCTGTGCATTGAGTATGTTTAACCTCCAGTATCAAAGCCAGTATTTTTAGCAGGGGTATTTTCAGCGTCTTCATATCTCTGCAATGCAGTCAGAAACTTCCTGCTAACTCTCAGAATTATTCTACTAATTCTCCAAAACCAGCAGGAAGTTGATTTCAGTTTTTCTGAGGAGACTGTGCTGAAACCTGCATTACCATGAGCTGCTCAGCCATCCTGCTCTGGGCAGATGATGTTCTCTGTGTGGTAGATGGGGAGAAGTATCATTTCAGGTATCTGACTTGAATTTACCTCTGTATGCAAGTCAAAACCACCTCAACCATGGTCAGCCTCTTTCTAGCAAAAGCCAGGATAACATACTGCAGTTAAATCCGTACCTGAAAGCCACCACTGCTTTAATTAGATTCAGTCAAATCCAGGTCTTTGCAGTCTAGACACGGTTTAGCAAGTGCTTTTATGTGAGTAATTCATTGAGAGAGAATACATGTGAAGTTCTATCTGGAACTCACCTCAGTTTTGGCAAAAAAATAGCTGGATTTTGACAGACCAAACACAGTCCAACCTAAATATTCATCAGTCCAAGGGAAGATTTTACTTGACAAAGGAAGGAGAATGTTCCTCCTTGAGCCTAATGCTTTTCCAAAGTTTAGCCAGCCACAACAGGCTTTCCATTCAAAGCAAGAGCATTGAACATGACAATTTTGTAACACAGTACAGACATGAATCTTGAGGCAATACAGAATACAGACTCCATCCCTTCCTCTGGCCCCTCCTGCAGTCTCTGTAATACTCTGGGGTTTTGACAAAGGTCCAAAGACTAAAACAAAGGAGCGAGAAAAAGCACTTATGGAGTAACTACTGCTTCTGACCTATGGTACATACACACTGGTTACACACCTATTTACAGCAACTTTATGCAGGAACATCAGGGCAGCTTTGTGGCTTGTCAACTTCTGCACTGAAATCAAAGGGATGAGATGCTCCAGTTCCAACAAAGTCAGTTTGACTAAGCTCTAATATAGATATAAAATGGCTGTTTGCTGACAGCCAATAAAATTGTTAGTGCTCTTAGCTGTGTATAAATGCATTACTGCTATTTTTTATTTACGCAAGGAATCTCTGGCTTAGTACTAGTAAGACATGGGAAACACCGCACTGTTTCTAAAGACTGGATGTGCAAGAAAGTGCCTTACGTATCCAGCTGGTTCTTCTACAGGACAACACCAGTATCACAGGCCAGACAGTCCTCCTTGCAATGAGACTCTCTCAGCACTGATGCAAGAACAGCAGTAACTGGACACTGTGGTAAAAGAATATCAGACAGTTCAATTAACAGTTGCACTTGAATGCACCAGTATGCATAAAGCAACCCATAAATCATCTCATTTTCACTCAGAGTTGAAGAGAATTGTTATTTTCTGAAACATAGTAAGGAAACAACCCTGGCTCACTTTTGTGATGCAAATTAGCAAGTTGCTTGGAGGAAGAGGCGGGGAGGAAAAATCTTTTAACTGAAATGACAATGAAACTTCCTCCCTACATAATAGTCACAGACACCAGTTCCAATGGAGTCTCCTCCAGGACCCAAACATTCTCCTTCAGCCTGAGCACAGCCAACCCTCTGGCTCCTGACTGCACATTCTCCTCACTGCTGCATCCATCTGCCATCTCACTCACTTGCAGTCACCAAAGAGACCGTGAACTATCCAGAACAGCCACCAAATGTGTTACACTGGGGGACATAAATTGCTGCTCTTCCATGAAGATGTAGCTACAAGCAAACTTTTTTACGGAGCAGTAACAGCCTCCAAAGCAAAACACCACCCCAAATGAAATGCAGCTCAGGAATGTGAGCTATGTGGGCAGGGGGGCTCTGATGGATATAAACGGAGGACAGGAGCAGGCAGGCTGCTTTCACAACAGTGGTTTCCTAGCCAGAGCAGAGGACCAGCTTAGCCGCCTCCCTCATCCCACAGCGTGCACGCAGAGCTCGGGAATGTGAGCAATGCGGACTGGGGGCCAGGGGGCCTTGCTGCCCAGGAGAGAGGGATGGGAGGGATTACCAGGGGAGCAATACAAGAAGACCAAGGGGTAGCTGGGGTTGCTGCAGAGTTGTAGGGCTCCTTTTGGGGGGGGCAGGGAGGGGAAATCTGTGGACAGGTCGAAAGGCTCAGCTGCAGGCTGCAAACCAACAAGTGTTCCTTCCTGTCCCGGTCACCCTGTGCTCGTGGAAACAAAACTTCAAATGTAGCTTTGCAATAAACCTGTCATTAATTCTACCAGCTAAAACAAACTGCAGGCCCCTCCTGGTTTTGGGCTAGTTGCTGGCATGAAAAATATACCTGCACTAAGACTAATAAACACATGCACTTAACACATCCTGAGCCACAGATTTAATATTCAGCTGTACAAGCACAAACCTTCTCTCTCCCAGGCTAATGAAAGATGGAGTTGCTACAGGTAATAGCCCTTAAACCCTGTCAAGTCTGCTTCAGCCAAAACCAACAATCCCTTACAATGTGAACAATATTCTGTCAACTGCTTATTTTTAAGCTTCTTGAAGAACTCCATTTTATTTCGACCATATTTGCTTGAACCCCATGTCCCAGTCCAGCCACTAAGTGACTGAGCACTATCTGGCTGGAGCAGCAGCTTCCCAGGAGGGGCACCTCCCACTGCCGGAGTGAGCACCGACTGCATCTTCTTAGCACGCCTACTGCATAACTCGTGACAGTCATGATGTGTGCACGGACACAAAGAAGGGTTTGTTTTCCTTAAATTTCCTCAGTGAGAAGGCTCCCGGCAGCCACTTGTATTTTTGTTGATGTGATCCTGCAACATTGCTTAAAACCATGACAGTGGGCGCAAGTAGCAGCAGTGATGGGATGAGAAACTGCAAGAAAAACACAAAGGAGATATAAAGACTCAGTGCTAAATCACAGATGGGATCAGGACCAAGGCAACTTCCACTACACACACATCAGAACCCTTGTCTACTTGAAAAAAAAACCCATGGGTAAAGCAGCCCGTAACACCACAAGAACAAAGTAAGAAGCATACATCAAGTTTGTCAGTCCAGTTAAACGATGCTGACAAGATACATAAACTGCAGCTAATCATGCCTACATCGTTTCCAGCACCTCTTTGTTTCAGAGAGATTTCATCTTAGTCTTGCAGGTGATTATATCTCATCTTCAAATGTTACTGACTTGCCATGCACAGAAAGCCATGTGAGTAGGCTGCTGGTAAAACATAAGTTGAGAAAAATGGTCAGTGATGCCAGAATAAGACTAGCATTCATCTGAGGAAAGAAAATCCTTCAAGAGCTTATCTTCAGGAAAAAAAAAAAGAAAGCAGCAACTTGAAAGTTTAAGAACAAGTTCAGCCCCACATATGAGGAAGGAATGGAACTTAAGCTAAAAATCTCTTCTTGTATTGCAATTTCTAAGTCTTAAGATTAGTCTGGGGAAAAGACTATTGTTTTAAAAGTGAAGTTATTAATTGAAAAATGTGAAGTGTGATTTAAAAAAAAATACCATAAAGTAGCTTAATTCTAATCACGTTCATGTAAATCCAGACTGAACACCTGAAAAGAGCCAGATGACTTTCAATGCCTTAAAAAATGGAAGAAAAAAACCCAAACCTGTCTCTCCTGCTCAGGAACCCTAACATTTTACAGTTTGATTTGGATTTTGTCCCCTTCTCTCCTTTTTGGTTTGTTTGTGCAGAACTAGGTATTATGAACAGAGTTTAGAGTAACTTGAAAACTTACATTTCTATTAACTTCATTGTGAAACAGTTTCAAAACTGAGTAGTGACAAGTGCTTTTCATTCAGCAAGCTCACTTCCTGTTGCTAGACTCTACAAGACAAGATGCTACTGCCAGACAGAGAGAAAGCTGAAAAATACAGAACAGCAAGAGAAGGGCTCTGAAAATCACAGGAGGCTATAGAAATTCTGCTTCAACATAGCTGTAAAATCCCACCTTGGTAAAGCTGCATGATATTCCACAACATCCCGATGAAGTTTTGACAAATGTCTTCTGCTTTGTTAGGATCTCTCCAGCCATTCTGCATCCATATTTTACTTCTGCTCTCTTGTACACTTACACCACACAGAACAAAAAAGCTAAGCCTGGCCTGCCAAATTACTTCTGCTTCCTGTCCCTGTTTGCCCCAGAAACCCAATTACAAAGTTAACTCATGCTAATGGAGCCTGAAGGGATGTGCACTCACGCTCAGGTATATGACAGGTTTCGATGAATGAACAGCCTGATTTTCACCCTGGTTTGGTATCTGAAATGTAAACAGTACATACTGAAGTTATCTACTACAGAATGGCAGACACATCTGGGTGTATCTGTGGCTAATTGGAGTGAAAAGTCAGATTCCAACATATGAGTCATTATCCACTGAAGCACTCTGCTTGAAAACAAAACAAAACAAACAAACAAACTCCCCACAGTAGGACTGATCCCTGAAAGAAACACCAGTTTCTACTCTGAAGAAAGATTCAGCTAAACTAAACATCTTCTCTTAGCAGGTATTTTGCTGTGTTGATTGAGGTAGATACACTCTGGGGAAAAAAAACCAAGGCTCTGCTCTAGTGCAGCCCTCCAAAAACTGAACTGCAGTGGGAAGTAGATTATGTTGTAATGTATCAGTCTACTAACACTGCAAAGGACACTGAAGAACTGAAACCGTTCTGTCTACAAACAGGGGGGTTAATAACAAAGCACTGGTGAGAAAATACCCACTACCTTAAATTGAGTTTGCCAAGCTGCAAAACAGAGAATATCTATCAACTCTTTCATTCTGATTTCTCTTCTGTTGGAAGCCTGGAAATTGGGTGAAAAATTCTGCAATAATGTTTAAGTTAGTAACTATGAATGAGTCAAGCGTCCATGCTTTTGTCTCACGATCAATATCTCGACTGTCCTTTGTTACTTTTTATATTCTAATTTTAAAACACTCAAAAGTGTCTACTTAAATAGAGAGAAAGGCTCCCTAGTCTGAATCCAAATGTTACTTTCCCCAGTCACTGCACCCCTTGGCAAATTCCCTCTGGGGAAATACTGAGGAGCCACATAAAACACTCATGTATGTATCTTTCTTTCACTGTCCAAACTAGTTTAGTTCGGTATAACTCTCAGAGATCCTCTGCATCAACATATGCTGAGACAGGACAGCATCATTTGCAGAGAGTTCACTATTGTCTGAGGTCCTTGGGGGCTTTTTTGACACAGCTGTTCCAAAACAGCTCAGGAATGAGCACCATCCTTTTCTCATTTAACAGCTCATGAAGTGAATGAAAACACTGTGATGGAAGCCCCACCATGCACAGCCATGTTTATGCACCTAAACAAACACATTCAACCTCTGACATTGTCTCACTTCAGGGAAGACTTACAGCCGTTAACTGGGAAAACAGTTGCGGTACAAAAAAAAAAAAAAAAAGAAAAAGAGAAAAGATCAGAATAGCTTGGAGGAGATAATTGTTTTAAACTAAACTCTTCATTTTTGAGACTAACAGGTTGCAGGCTGGTGGCATGATGAGTAGAAAATGCAAGATAAGGAGCTCTTCCAGTCCCACCCACAAAGCAGGGTTTTGATGATCAGTGCTTCTGATCATCATCTGCCAAAAAGGTTCTAATAGACCAAAGTTTAAAACACATCATATGGATTTCCAACTGCTCACAGGCTTGGGAGGCAATCACAGTGCCATGATTCCATGCCTATTAATTTCTGACACATCCCTGTACTACCGCTGAGGCTTCCCACCCTCTCATGCTATGTTGGCACAGCCTGTGGGACACTGTGCACACATCAAATAGCCGGGGCTGGGGGGAGGGAGGGAGGTATTTTAGCACGTCTGTTTCTAGCCAGATCAGTGTTCCAATCTGTTTTGTCCCACAGCCACATAAATATTAGCACCAACAGAAAGAAAGTGGCAGCAAAAGTGCAGGAGAAGAGCTCACAGCTTTCAGCCCGGCACAGGTTTACTGCCTGTGGCACAGGCAGCTGCAGTCAACAGGAAAGAGCCAGGAGGTGCGGAAATTGGTACGGGTGCTGAATGAAACAGAAACATTTCTGGCACCACTTGGCAATTCGTGGTGCAAAATTATCTGAGTCAATCTGGGCAGCATCCTCCCCCTTAATAATGACACTGCAGAATTGGGAAGGGATTGGAAATAGTTATAAATCATGAAAGAGGCCTCAGTAAAATAGTTCAGTTTTTAACAGGCCAAACAAGACATTATTTGGAGCGGGCTGGTGGATTATGTAAAAAAATGAAAGGTGCATAAAAGCTAAATCAGTTTGTCCCTATGTCAAGAAGTGTTGATCAAGCTATACAATTAGGAGGCTGAAATGTGTGCACACATGCTACAGAACTCACTGTCAGTGCACGGCAACCATAAAGGCTATCAGCTCAGTAAAACCAAGGCAGGATTGATCATTTGTGTGGGTAACAGCCCTACCTGCAGCTAAACTTAAGAATACTACTTGAAGTATTCAGGCAAAAAAAGTCCAGGGACTTAGGGTTTAAGAGTCAATGTTCACTAATTACAGACCCACACAAGACATATGGGATTGATTAGCCCTCACCAGTCTTAGAGGTAGGGGTACCATGCATTTGATAAAAACCTCTGGTACAGAACCTCTCAACCCAAGGCAGCCTTACTAGGGCTAGCAATCTTGTCCAACAACCAACATTTTGACTGTTTGAATCTTCTTGGAAACCTCAGTAGCAGTGCAACCCAGACCTGCCAGGGCACTACTGCTTCACGTAAATGCACTGGACCCTTTGGGCCCAGAAGACGGTAGACCAGTAAGGAAAACTAAGGTCCTTGGGGTGAGGAAAGGGTACCTTTGGGCAGCAAAGAACTCAACAGTAAATCCTTCTGGATTTCCACAACCAACACCTTAAGGCATCTACAGGCAGGAAGGACATCATCTACTTCAGAGCTCTAGCACATGATGAACCAGGCCTAATATATCACCAGGCCAGAGCAGATCAGCAATCCATCCCATGAAATGTGGTGTCACAAACATTTGTCCAAGAAATCCAGTGAGGTGCCCCCAATGCCCTCCTGGTCACCAAACACCTCTAAACACCACAAAAAGATGCCTATAGCTCCCGGCATACACAGATGGAGAAACAGACATATTACGCATGTAGGAGACTTCTCTCACTGACACTTCTTTCCTGAACTCTGCGCGTCACACAGCAACATCCCAGTGCTCCAGGTCAGCACAGACATCTCTGTCTGTGAGGAATGGGACAGAGGCACCATCCCTGAGCCCCAAAGCAGGCTGGGATAACCCCAGTGCCCAACACCCTCCCAACATCACCTTCTCCAGAATATTTTCTGGAGATACCTTGTTTTAGGGAAAGGCAGTTACAGCCTCCAACGCATCTGGGTCTAGTTTTGGTTCCTGTGTGCAATAGGGAGCTCATACATCAGAAAAGTACGGGAACAGTAGTTTGGCTTTTAGAAGACCAGACTCAGTTTGGCAATGCTTATCCACAATTAAGTTGCAACTGATCTTGTCCGACTCCTCTGTCTTCAGTCTACTCGCATCTCTAAAGAATTAAAGGGCCACTGAAAACACGCATTCATGACTCATGTTTAATTGTCAGCTCTCCTTCCTCAGTACAGCTCTAATTAGGAATCAGAAACACATTTTTGAGCTCAGAAAGACACAAAAAATTGGTATTAACTGACAAGGTAAGCCTGTGGGAGTGTTTTAAGTCCAACAGGATGCCGCCTTCTAAGTTACGCTTTAGCCAAACTAGTCATTGGGCTTAATACAGGGTTCAGAGCCCAGAGTCTGTGGCAGCCTGAAAGAGAGATCAGATGCTCTTGCCACCCCTCCTGAAGGACAAATTTTTTTTCATTACTATCAAAGTTCAGAAAGCATTTCCTATATTCACTACAGCATCTCACAAGCTATTTCCTTTTTTCCTCATCATGGACAAGTACACCCTTAATGGTGAAAAAGTGACTATCACCACATACATCTTTCTGCTATCTGGAGTTTGCCAGGGAACCTTTGGCAAAGTAAAAAGATAAACATGACCTGAATCACTCTTTAGATTTAACCACAAGTCTCAACACTACTGTCATGATTGCAGATACAGTTTCCCAAAATAAAATACATGGGCAGCATTCAGAATTAGAGAACATGCTAGATAGACCTTATGAGTATAATTCACACTGCTAGGAGTAGTCTGCATAAAATATATAAACTGAAAAAAAAAAAAAATCAATTATGCCAATTGTTCATTCCTGACATGTATTTATTTCTCTTCAGGTACCAGTCTTTTGACAGCTGGGAACAGTCACATAATTTGCATGTTATTTCCCCTCAATATATAGCCTCTATAATGGGAGCAAGAGACAACTGTGGAGTGTCAGAGTTGACAAGCCTAAGTGGTTTTCCTTGAGACGCCTAAATGCCTTTTTACAGCACCGCCAATTATTCAACCATGCAAGCAGATACTATTAAGATACTTAAAATGAATCATTTCCCACTAGACTCAAACACATTATAAACCTCATCATAAATCTCCATCTCTAGTCAAGATGAACTTATTTAATAGCGTTCATACTTTTTTTAATTTCATAAAGGCTTGTGAAATATGGTAATATACATAAGGCTTATAAAAATAGAATGTGATTTTTAGATATATTTTTAGGTAGTTCAAACAAAAGACTTCTCAAATTCTGTAAAAAATTACAGCTGGCATTTCAAGTCATCCGTAAACTACATTTACTGCACCTTTAAGAGGTTAGCCGGAATCATAACTTTTTGGAAGTAGTTCATTGCTACTTCTTGTTGCAATTCCACATGAACTTCTCCTGATCATTACGACATGAAAACCTAGTCATTAGCTTAACACTTGGCATCTTGACACAACCCACCAAAATTTTAGATAAAATTCCTACATGTGCACATACATACACACAAGCTTTCAAGCCACTTTGCAAGTACTATGTTTCTTCCCTTTCTAAAGTGCAGAAGAGAATTTGGATGGATGAACAGTACAAGCAATGATGCTTGAAACACCTCCTTTGGCCCATTAGTCAATTCCATTAGCTAAATGACTAGGAAAAAACCCTCCTTCTCCATGACCTACCACTTCAACAGGTGCTGACACCACCAGAGAAAATCTGCAACTCCCCTCAGTTAACAACTACTGTTTCAGCAACTAAAAGCACGATCAGATGCCCATTCCTGACAGCTCTTCACAGCAGCTCTGCATCATTTGCAAAACTGACTCTTCATTTGGACGTTTTCATTTCACTTTCAGCATCTATTATTTAGACATGCAGGGCACTGCAGAAATTGATACGACAAGCTGTACCAGAAGCTTACAAACCTGAGAAAACTGCGAGAGTGAGAAAAAGCAAACAGATGCTGAGGGGGAGCTACTGGACCAACTCATCTCACACTGAAGTTATTTGTGCTACAAGAAATACTTCCACTGCTGGTTCTCCCAAGGAGGCGGGATTTTAAAGACACACTGAACTGCCACATAAAACCAAGTCCACATTCAGTTTTCAATCAGTTTCTCCAGTGCAATTTTAAAGTAAACCCCAATCTTGAAAGAAAGCAGGTGAGCACAAATTTAAGAACTAAGACACTGGGGACTCCTGTAAGGAGTGCTACAGAAGTTGTCACTAAAATACACAATACAATATGAATTTCCTTCTAGTTAGATCACAAGCAATGAAAAGGGACAAACCACACTGTGATGTCAGACAAATGAAACAGAGTTCAATGTAACAACAAAATTCCATTAAAAACATGGTCAGCAAAGCCACAGATTTTGAGGGACACAAGAGCCTGCATCCATCTACCTTTCAAAGCCCAAGCTGTGCTCTGGCAATTGGGGTTGTGCCACTGCCCCTGGCACTGGTGTGACCCACACTCAGCACTGTGTGGAATGCTCGTGCAACAAGTTTCCACACCCAATCGCCCTGCACCTCCATGCGCCACAGCTGCACCCTCTCTCAAAACCCACAGAGGAAGGACACAAGCTTTCCTGTCATATGACAATATCTCATCTCCAGTTGAGGAGGCAGTTTTGGGGTAGAATCCCATTTCACTTGGTCACTAATAGCTGGCAGATGTTCCCAGACAGAAGACAGACAAGACTTCAAAGATGCTGCTTGCAGCATGGATTGGGTGCAGCCCTACTCCTGTCAGCCAGCACCACTGTGTCCTCCTGGCACCCACTCCCTATGGAAAACTGACTCTGGACTTGAAGACCCAAGCAGCACTTCTAAGGACTTGAAACACCACCTGAACAAAAATGTCAGGGCTTTCTCTGCACATCATGAACACTTACTAAATTAGCTTGGCCTTTCTAAAACTCACATAAACCAAATCAGCCTCCTCTCACTCTTCTCGTATTTTCCTTTCTTCACAACTGACACCGACACAACCTTTAATAAGACCCAGTCACTCTGACAGAAGGGGTGAAATAAAAGGGTAAGATACAGCCGATATGTTTAATCAGCAAATTGTCATGCTATCTTTTATGGCCTGCCAACATACAAGGTTGTCAACTATGCTACTGAACTGCCAAACAGGCTTTGGCGCTACTTAAATGTTTGAGGGCTTTCATTTAACAAAAAGCACACTGTGCTTGACCTTAACATAGCTACAAGAGAAGTTAAACTCAGCTTGGTCTTACGTGTAACTCGGGGACAAAGCAGTCACAAGAATGTCACTATCATTACTGAGGCTTGTAATTACACCTGAATCACTTTTTACACGTAAATGTGTATCAAGCTATAGGGTCCCACAACGTTGTTCCAGAAAAATTAAGACTGTTTTCAAACACTTCAAGGCGTCTTTAATAGTTTGCGAGTTGGGGGTTTTTGGTTTTTTTTGGTTTTTTGAGTTTTTTTTGAGATTCGTGAAGAGCAGCCAAAGTTTCATGCACTTTCATGTACTGAGCATCAAAGCCCAAGACCTTCCCCTTGTCCCCTCCCCCTACCCAAAAAAAACTCTCTACTCTTTTGAAGTGCCGGCTTACAAGTTAGTGACGGTCCATTTAAACAAAGCACCGGTGAACACTGCTCTCCCATGTGATCCATTCCACCCCCTCCTCTCCCCTGCCCAGGTGCTTCCCACCCCACCTGGCAGCGCTTCCCTCGGAGCCGGGGGAGCCGCCGGCGGGGTCCCGCGGGCAGAGACGCGCCTCCCTTGCTCCGAGAGCGGGCGGGATGCGGCGATGCATGGAACACGCGCGTCTGTGCCCCGCTTGGCATAATCAAGCATTTTCACTCAAAACGGGGAGGGCTATCAAAAACTCTTCGCGACACGCTCACGTACCGGTCCGCCGGGACCGCCGTCTTCCTGCCAGCGGGGCAGCGCCGTGGCTGACCGTCCGCTCCCCGCTCCCGACAGAGCCAGGAGCTCCCCGGGGGCCGGGGGGAACTGCGCTGTTCCTCTGGACGAGAGGGGCGGCAGTAGCTTCGCTGCCGCTACACTTCCCCCTCGCCCGAGCGCCCATCTCCAGCCCCATCCCGTCCCATCGCATCCCCCGCCGCTCACCTCCGGGCTCCGCGTCCCGGCGAGGAGGTGGTGGTGGGGCTCTCGCGATCCCCGCAAAACTCCAGCCCCCTCCTCCGTCCCGCCCGCCGCGCCGCGATCCGCGGAGCGCGCCGGCCGCCGCTTTGTACCCCCGGCGGCCGCACTGCGGCTGCGCGCTGCCCAAAACCAGCACGGCGCCTCCGGCCCCCGCCCGCCCGCCCGGCGCTGCGGCCGCCGGCCCTCGGCATCCCCCGGCCCAGCCCTTCTGCGCCCCGCGGGACGGGGGAGGGCGGGAGCAGCGCACGGCGCAGCGCAGCGCGTACCCCGCGGAGCCCCGGCGGCGCGCTGCAGGGCGAGAGCTGGCGGCGGCAGAGAGGAGTTTTCTTGCCCCCCCGTTTAAGAGCCTGGGTCGGCGGCTCGCCGGGATGCGGGAGCTCCGTGCCAGGGAGAGTAGGGTTACCGTCGGGGCTGCGCCTGGAAATTCAGCATCCTTGGGAAAATCTGCCTGGGGCTTACCCAAGTGGAGTCCGCGATGTGTGCGGGTTGGAGGGACTGGTTCGAAGCCCACAAAAGGAGCGTCGGCCCCAGCAGGTCCGATAAATGGGGTCAGATCCGATACCTGCCCAAGGCTGGTGCACAGCCCAGTGCCAAGGGATTGGGATTCCCCAGTGGAGGCTGTCGTGCGAAATGCTTTCTTCATGTTGGAGCCTCGGCAGAATGCGCCTTCCGGCTGCACTGGGTTGGATGGGGTCCTCGGCAGGGCTTTCAAAGAGCAAAATGGGCATCAGCTCCCTCTGCGCTGTTCTCTGAACCTCAGCTTAGAAACAAAGTTTTTAGATATGTGCCTTGATTTTTACTGACCGGAATAGGCGATCTCTAAAGCCTTTTCAGCTGTGAAAGGATACAGTAGTCCCTGCTTTTGTGTGCCTTGAATTTTTTCGCTTACGGGTTTGAATATTCGGAATGGATTGATGAGTGGTTTCTTTCACTCCTCCTACTCTTATCTCAAGCGCTATCTCCATTGCCTCAGGGCTCCAAGGTCTCCAGGAGCAAATGATTCCGCAGCTTTGTGATGATGCCAGGAAGGGTTTCACAGGACAGTCCCTCCCAAGTACAAGTCAGAATCCACAGGCCAGGAATGAGCAAGATGCAGGAGACTCAGCAAAGTCAGGAGTATGATAACGCCTGATTTTCTTTTCCAGCTCTTCATGTATAGGACCCTGCGAGGTGATTATTGTGAGTTACATCACAGAGCAAAAGGACACAGCTGAGGTGCACCATTCCTTGCTTTTTTTGGTTTTCCCTGTAATGTGCTATCAAATGCTGGCAACTTCTGATCCTCCCTTCTCATTTCTTTCTTTCTGTGTCATTCCTCTGCTTTTCTTCTGCCTTTCCCTGATTAATTCCCCCAAAGCCCTGCATATTTACAGCTTTTTTTTTCAGACATGATACCTGAAGTTCATGAACAGAGACAAGCGAGGTTTCTCTCAGTGAATATTGATTCCAGATTAGACCAAGGAGGATATTAAGGAAATTTTAAAATCTCTGGGTTTTTTTTTCCCTATGGACCCCACTAAAGTAGTGGTAGACAACAAATGTTAGGGTTTTCTTGTTCTATAGAAAGCTAATAGGCTCAGTGACATTTCCATCTAAGTAATTTCCAGTATTTTTTCTGAAATCTCTGAAGCCATTAAAACGTTTTAAAGATTAAATCACATCAAGTATTTTTCTAAGTAAAGCTGCTATGACGTTGATGTAAACCACCTCTCAAACCACTGAGCTTTTAGTAAAAAAAGCACAAACATTTTTTATACATTTTAATTCAAACCCACATATTTTTAGAAATATTGGCTGTCCAAATTTGCAAACACAATTTGCAAAACAAGAGGCCCTGCAGGTCTTTAAGATGCTAATAGTTATTAATCCTGACTGCTAACTTCCCATCCAGAGGCTATTCTTTTATGGCTGAATTACCAGCTCTAGAAAAAATGGGGTACTGGTGAAAGAAGTAATTGAGATAACAGTGAGCACCACTTACCTTTTTTTATATTAACAACCAAAAAGAAAGTGTATTCAGACTAGCAAGCAGCTCCTTACCATCAGCTTATTCATCTGAATAGTTGGGTTAGGACCATGTTGTACCAGAAACTGTGCAAACAGAGTGAAAGCACTCAGGCTACAGCAGTGAACAGAGCAAGCAGATAGGACTCTGTCCACTTCTCCCACTTAATCCTTTTTTCAAGAGCTGCCAGCTCTTGACAGTTAAAACAAATGAAATTAAATAAAGAAGTCAATTGTTGCATTACCTACGTAAGAAGACAGGAGAAGTCTTTCAGCGTGGTCATGCAGTGGATGGGGCTTTTTGCTTTGATGGTGCAATTAAAACCAGCAGGTCTTGGTTCACCCTTCAGCTCCTTGGAGCTTATCTGGCCCTGCAGAGAGCTTGCAGAGTGCACTAACTGGGAGCCTGGGGATCTGCCAAATAGGGCAGAGGGGTGTATAAGGGAGCCCAAAGTGAGGAGGGCCAGTGAGCACCTGCCAATCTGCTCCATCTGCCCAGCACATATATATAGGGAAGGCTGGGAGAGGGGACGTAGATTCCACCCTGTAGAGCACCAAAGAGAGAAACTTGTCTCTCTCTAAATTAGCCCAGCCAAAGCCTCAAGGACAACGGGGGATGAAGATGTCATTGTGTTGTTACTCTTTCACAGGTGTGATCCATGGGGAGTAGGCTGCTCCTTCCCAGCTGGGTACTGGCACTGGCCTTGTCACCGTCAGAGTTGCCTGTGCAGCTCCCACCATCACCCGGGGCTGTGGGAGTGAGTGTTTGCCTTGCTCAGCCTATGCACCAGCAAGAGACACTGAGGAGAATAGGTGCTTTTGCAGGGCTTTTCTAGCTCCCTGGGGTGTTCTTGATTTCGGATCTGCTCTGCCAGGTAGGAAGTCTGGACTAGTGAACATTTAGGAAAAAAAGTCCCTACCACCCCTAAAATGCCCAAACCCACCTATTTCCATCAAAAAGCCAGATGCCCCATGTCTGTGAGCAGGAAATCATAAGTGGCATGTCTGGTAGTAAGTAAAGGTAATACTTTGAAGAGAGAGAACACATCGTTTTTTTTTCCATGATCTGGTCCAGATAAACATTGTGGTATGCTTTAACAGAGATTTCAGGGTGCTCACAATACAGATAAACCCTATGCACACATAGAGCATATGTTCAAAACAAGAAGAACTTAAGAGAAATCATCCTGCCCTTCTGCAGTGCATTGAGCAGAAGCTCAGGCAGAGTGAGTTCCCATGGACTCTCAAGCCCCGTCCTTCTGGGTTTTAACATTTCCCATGCCTGAAACCTGTTTTGTGTTGGACATCCCACACAGCTTACTCAGGAGCCACTGGGTCAGCCCCATTAGCATCCTCTGTGCTGCAAGTGCACCTGAGTGTAGGTGATCTGGGGGCTAAACTTAGAGGCAGGTTGCATCAACCCTGTTCCCAGCTGTGGCCCGTGGCCTGTGTGAACATGTGGAAAGAAGGGGGATCAGACATTCCCTCTGCTGCTGTATCTGGCAGAAAGTTTTTGCTTTGCTGCCACTGTAGAGGAGCATGAGAGGCCACAGTTCTCCTAGATGGGTTGCCTTAGGTCGTCCTCAAACTGCAATATATGTCTGTGGCTCCACAGCAAGCAGCTCCTCAGCACACTAACTCATAAATTGCATGATTTCCCTTCTCCCACCTTTCTCCAACCTCAGAAAATTGGATGCTGTCAGTTCCACAAGGCTCACAGCTCCAGGGAAGCCCCTGAAGCCACAGCAAACTTCATTTGTTTTGTTGTGGTAGTGGAAACAGCCCTGACGTATAAACGAATCTATACAATGAAAATTTTATAAAAGGAATAATTCTGATTTTGCCAAACAAAACAAAAAGTTGAAATGTTCTTTCCATAGGAAATGGTAATGCTTTCCCATGCCTTATTTTGGCTATTCTAGAAATACCACTTACCTGAAAAAACCACATATTTTTTTTTACCCCAAAGGATGACTTGGCATGTAGGAAGTGGCATTCAAGCACCTGCCTAAGCATGACCAGAACACAGTGACCCTACCACCCCTGCCCCCCAATTCCTCCCTGCCTTTGTGGTGTGTCACACAGAGAGGGGCTGAACATGGCAGGGCTGTGCTGCTGGAGTATCCCCCCTCTGAGGCCTCAGGTGCACCTCTGCCTCTGAAGGACACTTTGAAGTGCTGACAATTGCCAAGCAGCTGCCAATGCCAAAGCTGGATGAATTAAATAAAACCCTATTTAAAAAATACTGGACCTTTGCTGTCCTGAATATTCTGCACAGCACAGTGGAAAGCAGGGGTAATGCATTGCACTGGTGGGAATGACCCCACACAGTCGGCATGGCAGCTCAGAGGCAGAGTAATCCTCTCCACTGCAAGCCTGTAAAAGCCCAGCTTTTTCTCTCTTGTGCATCTGCCATTCTGACTTGCTTTTAGGGATGCAGCAGTTTTGGCAGATGCACATTCTGTCTCTCTTTTCCCAGCATGGGACCCCCCTGGCAATTCATACTGCATGGCTGGTTTCTGCAGAGCCCCATCTGCAAAGGAGAGATGTTACACAAACACTAAAGAGGGCCGGCCATTTCTTCTGCCCTGGTTCAGGGCTGACATCAGTGGCAGCAGTGAAGAAATACCATATGCTTGCCTGAGAGTCCAGAATGAAATGAAAGAATGCAGCAGTGCACCTGATTTTCCATTATCAGCATTTCAGTGCTGGAGGGTATGTATTGCTGTTGCTGATTGTCTTGGATCTCACCATTAGGCCTATGGATATTTGAGGCAGAACCGTGTTCTTGATTTGTGCATGAATGCACAGGAATGCAACTCCAGAAATCATTTACTAGATGAAATGCAGCACTTCCCTTTCCCCTTATCTTTGGAGAAACAGTGTCAAAATATGCCCCGCAAGGTTTGAGCAACTCTAATAAGACAGAGGAAAAAGTTGCCACCAAACTTTTATTCCCTGAAGTATTTTAAAGAATGCTTGATTGTAGAGGGATTCCTTGTGGAACAGGGGCATATGATACCCCTGGAAAAATTGGACAACCCAGGGTTGCTGAGGAAAAACCCCTGAACTGGCCGCTGACTGCAGGTAAGCCTGGAAGTCACCTGGCTGCGGGCACCCCTGAAAGTCCTTGGCAAAGCAATACACTGGTCGGCTCCCCCGCGGATTTGAGGCTGTCTAGAGGGACTGGGTGTGAATCTTTGCAAAGTAGGTATCAGCTTGTATAGTTAAACAATAAAGCGGAGAACGATGCTCAGATCGTATCGGTGCATGGGTTGCTACTCTGGCCAGCTCTTCAGTACTCGAGCCCCAAAACCTGGCACCCGAACAGGGACTTGAGTGATTTTTCACTTAAATGCGGTTTGGTTTTCGCTTAAATGCGTTTCGCTTAGATGCAGCAAGACTCCGAATCATCACAAGGATGGTGAAGAGCCTGGAGGGCTAGAGTGGGAGTGTCCCGGCAAAAAAGTTGAGCGGAGCCGGAGACCAGAGCTCGCGCGGCCAAGCAAGCCCCCGCAGGTAAGAAGCTATGGAATACGAGGCCGGCACTCGTCTCCTAGCCAGTATCCTCTCTAAGAGAGGCGAGACTGTAAAAGATCGAGATCTTTATGCCCTTATTACGTGGGCCCGGGAACAGGGTTTTTGAAATGCACTTCACTTTTGTCCTCGACCAAAGAGTGATGGGAAGTTGGAAACAGACTGTGGCTGTCCATGATTGAGGGTGGAAAGGAAGGTAAAGAAGCTAAAGCTCTCGGAGTAACTTGGAGAGCCGTGACTAACACCCTCGAAGAAATGAAAGCAGAGAGGAAGGTGGCCATGGTGGCCATGGAAGCCCTGGGGGGTGGTGGCCCCGGAAAGGAAAGAGACAGGGGTCTCATGGAGCGGCGGCCGGAGACCAGGTTGGAGTCCAGGGTTGCACAATTCTTTGGGCTGACCGCGGGTAGACCTATGAGGGGAGCAGCAGCACCCATCTGCTCGCTGCGGGAGCTGCTGGACCCGGCAGGGAAGGAAGTTATCCCTCCGAAGTCTGAGGGAGAAATGGTTGCAAAGGTGGAAGCTCAGGCTCCCGACCCTGGGGGCGGGGCGCAGGCGAGCAGAGGAGAAACGAGCAGTCCTAGCTCCCGGCCGAAAACGGCAGCACATCACCCCCCTCTGCCAGACAGCGGATCATTGTCTGACTGTCAAGCAGCCTCTATGGCTTTGTCACCCGCAGAGCCAGAGCCAGCCAGGGCTGCCGGGGGTCAGCCCCAAGAGGAGGAGAAGCACCGAGAGATGATGCATGAATTAATGAAGAAGCTTGCTGAATTGTCTATGCGTCAGGACACGCTGGAGTCTAAGGCTTGCGAAACCACACCATCAGCACTGTGGCGTCCCATGGACCCACCGGTCAAGACGGCCACCAGAGCTCCTACGTTCCTGTCAGGAGAACCGGGCACAGTGCCTATGGCCCTTCCATTCCCGCAAGAGGAGGTGCAGCCATCGCCTCCATCAGCCCTGATGGTGAGGACTAACCCATTGTGAAGGAGATGGAATGGAGTTGTCTGTAATGCAATCATTGAAGGAGATTGGCAAGCCGTAGATGCCCTGGCCTGCCCTGTACTGATACAAGGGGACACTGCAAAGTGGGAACCCCATGACTGGAAGCTCTTGCAGCAAGGAAAGCAAACGGTCACCATGCATGGCTTACGGTCCGAAGCTACACGGAGCATCCTGCAGTTTATCTTTACAGCAGATGTCCTGTATCCTAATGATTGCATCAGCATCACACAATTGTTGTTAACCCCTTCATAGTTCCTGCTCTAGGAGCGAACGTGGAAGCGGCTAGCACAAGAAGAAGCTAGCAAACACCACGGTGATACGCAAGACCCACTGTATGCGATCCAAGCTGACACGCTAACTGGGAGCGGGGCTTTTGGAGCGACAGTGATGCAACTGACCATGCCCACAATCATTCATCAGTTGTCACAGACTCTTGCCCATAAAGCCTTGTTGTCAGTATCTGAAAAGAAGAAGTCTCCTCTGTATGCAGCAGTCCAGCAGGGGCTGTCGGAGCCATATGGTCAGTTCATTGACCGTCTGTCAGCAGCCTTGAAGGACGCAACTGAGCTCTCCAAAGAGCTCCAAGAGAAAATGTTCCAGACCCTTGCCTTTGAAAATGCTAATAGGCAAACTGAGACGATTCTTGCTACACTGCCCCAGGGAGCAGGAGTGGATGAGATGCTCGTGCGTGCTAGCCGTGCAGAGCAGTTGTCTCAAACAGTTGCATTTACTGCAATGCTGCAGAATGTCTTGCAAAAACAGGGACAAGTCATCGCCACAGCACTGACCGGAGGGGCACAAAGAAAAAAGGGGGCAAAGGACACTGGCCCACCTCCTGGTCCCCAGACAGGCAGAGTACCCTGTTTCCGATGCGGTGAAGAGGGGCACCTGAGGCGTACTTGCTGGAAAACAGCGTGGTGCCACAACTGCAATTCTGGCTCCCATGCCACCATAGCATGCCGCCATGCAGGAAATGGCCAGTGCAGCATGGTGGGGCCACACACCAGGACACAAGTGAGCGCCCCAAAGAGCCACGAGTCAAGTGCAACCCTGATGGTTTCCTTCACCGGAACCAGCCAGCCACCTGAGGGAGCCTCGGAGTGGACGTGGCAACCTCAATAGAAGTCACACTGATGAACCACCAGGTCACCCTGATCCCGACCACAGCCAAGGGCCCCCTGTCATCAGACAGCCCTCGTCTGGGTGGCCTACTCGTGGGGCGGTCATCAACCAGCCAGCAGGGAGTAATAGTGCTCCCTGGAGTCATCGACGCCGACTACACCAGCGAAATTAAGATCATGGCCTACGCGCTGCAACCACCCGTGACTATCCTGCAGGGCAGTCCCATTGCCCAAATTGTCCCCATTCCCCTAATGACCAACGGAGGGACCAGCAACAACAACGTCCGCTGAGACCACACTTTTGGGTCCTCTGGGTTTGACGTGTTTTGGACATTGAACCTGGCCCAGAGACCTCAGCGGCAAGTGATCCTGCGAAGGGGGGCTGAAGCCATCAAAATACAGCTTTTCGACACAGAGGCCGACGTTACCATAATTAACCAGGCGGTATGGCCACCTGGTTGGGGACTGGAAAAACCAGCAGCCATGCTGGTAGGGGTGGGGGGAACACAAATCCCCCAAGTAAGTGCAACCCCAATTACCCTAGAGTTTGAGGACAATCAAACCATTGTGTGTCGCCCCTATGTTATGGAGCTGCCTCAGACCCTGCAAGGCCTGATCGGACGTGACATCCTTGCGCAGCTAGGCCTTGTGCTCACCACAGACCAGCATTTATGCTGATAGCCGCTGCCGATCAGCCGCCCATATGGGCTCTCACCTGGTTAACAGATGACTCTGTCTGGGTCGAGCAGTGGCCGGTAACAGACAAAAGGCTGAAGATAGTAGAACAGCTTGTTGCAGAACAGCTAGCGGCAGGACACATCAAGCCTTCGGTCAGCCCATGCCACACCCCCATCTTTGTGATCCCACAGAGGTCAGGAAAATGGCACCTCCTTCATGACCTTTGCCAAGTGAATGCGCGCATGCAAACTATGGGGGCGCTGCAACCTGGGCTACCAGCTCCTACAATGGTCCCAGCGGGATGGCAAATCACTGTAATTGACTTAAAGGACTGCTTTTTCACAATCCCACTGCATCCAAAGGACACAGAACGTTTTGCCTTTACAGTGCCCACAAAGAATCACAGTGAGCCTACTAAGCTCTACGAGTGGGTTGTCCTGCCCCAGGGGATGAAAAATTCCCCCACCCTGTGTCAGCTATATGTTGACTGGGCACTACGTCTGATTCAACGACACTACGCAGAAGCACTCATCTACCGTTACATGGATGACATCCTGCTAAAGAGTTCCCAGATAAAGAGATGCAATGGGTCAGAGAGCAACTGTGTGAGACTGGATTAGAGATTGCCCCCAAGAAGATCCAGCAGACTGCACCTGGGCTGGCTCATATCAGAATCGCAAGTTAGGCCCGAAAAGATGGAGCTAAACACAGAAATCTCCATGCTCCATGATGCGCAATGGCTGCTAGGAGATCTGCAGAGTCGCGGGAATCATGAACGCCGACCTCGCCCCCTTCCTGCCATGGCTGCATGGGACGAATGCTGCCGAGCCTCGAGAATGCTCCCCAGACCAAGCAGCAGCTCTCGCCAAGGTCGCAGATAAGCTGCAGCACGCATGGGTGTCACCCAGAGAAGAAGGAGTCCCACTCGCCATCCTCATCACCCTGATCGGTGCAGCAGGTTCACATGCCATCATCCACCAATGGCAAAAGAAAGAGGGGGAGGACATCCGGATTCTCAAATGGATCTTCCCGCCGACTAAGCCACACTTCAGACTGCAGTCCAGGGTAGAGATGGTGGCGCTTTTAATCCGAAAGAGTGGTGGAGTTGGACAGCAGGGAGGCAGAGGACATCAGTATACCAGTCCGAACAGGGGACTTGGAGTGGATGCTACGCCATGCGGAGGTACTGCAAGAAGCTCTGCTCGGATTCACCGGCGTGGTCCATAACAAGCGTCCACAGGGAAGGCTGGGGCAGTTGCTGGGGCGCTATGAGTGGCTGGACCGCCCGCTGAATGTAGAATGGCCAGTACTAGGGTGCACAGTGTTCACGGATGCGGGGAGGAAGATGAAGCGGGCCGCTTGTGCGTGGAAAGAGAATGACCGCTGGAAGACTCATGTCATAGCGGGAGAACCGGCCGACAGCCTGCAAACACTCGAACTGCGCGCCATGATATGGGCCTTACAACAGTGGTCGAAGGAACTGGTGAATGTAGTCAGCGATGCCCTATATGTCGTTGGAGTAGCCCAATGGATCCATGATGCAGAAATCTGGCGTACCAACAACGAACATCTGGGCAGACTGCTCATTACATTGCAGCATACCCTGTAACAACGGACACACCCCTACTGTATCCTGCACGTTCGGAGCCACCAGTGGAACACTGGGCTGGGAGAGGGCAATGCCTGTGCAGACGAGGTGGTGACCTGTGCCCCCATAGTGCATCTCCTGCCTGCGAACACTTTTGAGCAAGCCAGATGTAGCCATGATTTGTTCCACCAAAACGCAAAATCCCTGCAGAGACAGTTTAGGATCCCGCTGATAGAAGCGAAAGGCACAGTGCAGGCTGGTCCCCGCTGTAGCCATCACGGCCCTGGGTTGGGTGTGGGAGTTAACCCCAAGGGTTTGAAAGCCCTCAAGCTCTGGCAAACGGACGTCACTCACGTCCCTGAGTTTGGCCGACAGCGCTATGTCCATGTAACAATTGACACTTTTTCACACTTCCTATGGGCTACCGCTCAGACAGGAGAGAAGGCATTGCATGTGGAGCGGCATCTGCTCTCTTGCTTTGCAGTAATGGGGGTACCCAAAAAGATCAAAGTGGACAATGGGCCAGCATACACCAGCAGTCGCCTAGCCAGATTTATGCAGCAGTTGGAGGTAGAACATATCACGGGGATCCCACACTCGCCCACTGGTCAGGCAGTGGTAGAGAGAGCCCATTGTACGCTAAAAGAATATCTGGGCCAACAGAAAGGGGAAGAGATGGAACCAAATAAATGGCTAAGCAAAGTGCTCTTTACGTTGAACTTCCTCTCTCTGGCCAGGGATAGGGAGGAGCCTCCAGTGGCAGTCCATCATCAGACAGTTGGTAGGGGAATCGAGCGAGCTCTTCCAGGAATAAGTCTTTTGTACCGTAACCCTCGAACGGGGTTGTGGGAAGGTCCCAGCCCAGTGCTGGCTATTTAACGGCCGAGGATATATGTGTGTTTCCTCCCCAGAGGGACTGCTGTGGGTGCCCAGCAAGTGGTGCCGTGGTACGCATGCAGGACCCTGAAGCAAGAAGGCGCAGTCAGCATCAGCTCCTGAGTAAAGTGACGCCACTACTACAACAGCTGGAACACTGGGACCCCCATCCCAAGAAGCCTTGGGAGAGGCTGCAGACATGGCTGAGTGAGGGGGCTGAGAACTTGCCTGGTCCACCACTCTCTGTAGTGGGGAAAATAGCGAGACCCTGTGGCGAATGTAACAGCTGCCCTCAGTGGTTGCTAGTGACTTGCGGTGGTTGTCGGCAGGCCCTCTGGACACACAAGCTAACGTTAAAAAGAGGGTGATATATGTGCCCGCCTTGTGCGGACCGTGATCAAAGGCGGAACCAAGAAGGGGAGTTGTATAAATTCTTGGGTATAGCACCAGACACAGAGGTAGAGTGGGGAATTGTTTTTGACTGTCTTGAGAAAAGGGCATTGGTGGACATCTTTGATCGGCTGTCTGCCCATTTAGACCAAGTGAAGGCAGTACGGAGTGTGGCAGTGTTAGGGTGAGAGTGTAGCACACAGGTTCGTGTCCCGCGGCAGCATGTGGTGGCCCCCGAGCACTGGGAAGCGACAAAGCCGCGCTGGGCCCACAAACATTCTGAGAGGTTTGCTTCTTGTAGCATCCTAACCAGGTCCCACGCAATGTTGAGAGCAATCCAAAAGAGACAAAACATGTGGGTCACCCTAGCTGATTTAACAGGGCAAGACTCCATGTGTCTGAGCCTGGCCACGCCAGGGGACCCATTTTGCACCTGCTTAATTGGGGTCCCATATTTTAACCCGCAAGACTTCCGAGGGATGCTAGACAACAGCTCCCTGATAGGGAACACCACAAGCAATGGCAGTTGTTCAGGGCTGATCGGACTCAAGCCTGCGCAGCAGCGTGCCTGCTGGCAAGGTGCATTCTTGAAAATATCAATGTCACCATGGGAATACCAGAAGAGTTAGATCTACTGGGTTCCACAAACCAAACTGGGGATGGTTACATGACATTCGAGCCTCCTACTACCAGTCAATTAAATGTTAATAGGCGCCTTCAGGCCACTGTTGACCCTCTTGCAGACTGGTTTCTGAGAAACTATGAGTCCGAAGCAATTTACTACTGAATCAACCTCATGGGTCAAGCCCCAAAACGCCTCCCCGGTGGTACGTTCTTAATATGCGGGGACCGCGTGTGGAACGGGGTTCCCGCCAGCCCACATGGGGGACTGTGCTACTTAGGGAAACTCACCCTGTTCCATCCAAACCTACATCAACTCTTAAATATCACCCACCGCACTGAAACCAGGGTGCGGCGTTCAATCCACGAGCTCAAATGTAAAAAGAATGAAGAGCCCATCTTTTGGAGTGGTAGTACAATTTGGCTAGCATCTATGTTTTCATGCTGGTGCTTCAGCAGCTAGGGCGCACGCAACATTACATAAACTTGCTTGCTGGGCGAGGGATGAGCTAAACATAACTTCGCAGATGCTTGACGAGCTAAGCGCAGGTGTTACTAGTGTTAGGCAGGCAGTATTACAAAATAGGGCAGTCACTGATTTTCTACTATTAGCCCACGGCCACAGCTGTGAAGGTTTCCAAGGTATGTGCTGTATGGATCTTTCTGACCACTCTGTCTCAATTCACAAGCACCTTTCTGACTTCCAGAGGGGCCTGCACAACCTTCGGGAGACAGACAACCCTACTGGAGATTGGCTTAAGGGTCTGGGTATCACCGGATGGCTGTGTACCTTGGTAGTAGAAGGCTGCCGATTGCTATTTGTAGTTATATTAGGCTTAGTAGTATTTGGGTGCATTTTTTCTGGCATTAAAGCGGGGCTGCGAAAGATCATCGACCAGGCCTGGGTTGCCCAAAAAGAAAATGGGGGATGTGTAGAGCGATTCCTTGTGGAACAGGGGCATATGATACCCCTGGAAAAATTGAACAACCCAGGGTTGCTGAGGAAAAACCCCTGAACTGGCCCCTGACTGCAGGCAAGCCTGGAAGTCAACTGGCTGCGGGCACCCCTGAAAGTCCTTGGCAAAGCAATACACTGGTCGGCTCCCCCGCGGATTTGAGGCTGTCTAGAGGGACTGGGCGTGAATCTTTGCAAAGTAGATATCAGCTTGTATAGTTAAACAATAAAGCGGAGAACGATGCTCAGATCGTATCGGTGCATGGGTCGCTACTCTGGCCAGCTCTTCAGTACTCGAGCCCCAAAACTTGATTCCCCAGAGCTCCCAGACCTTTATTTTTGAGCAGGGCAAGGAGGCCACTGCAGTTTAATGTAGTTGTATCATCAATACAATGAAGTTGTACAACCAAGGTCAGTCTCTGCAAAAGGCCTTACTTGGACTTGATGTCTGTCACGATTCATCTGAGAGATTAATAGAATAATTTCCTTAATGGATATGTGCATAGAGCAACTGGGGTTTTGAACTACACTGGAGAATCATGCCAAAGCATAAAATTATCACCAAAGGTCTATTTGGATGCGTGTGCTGGGGGAGATGAGCAGGTCTGCATAACAGTTCGTGAGAGGCAGAGTTGGCCTGAATGAGGTTGGATATTCACAGGATACCTGTCTTACATGCCAGGGCAGGGAGGAAACATTTTATAGCACCCCAACAGCAAACTGGAGACCTATAGTAAAAGGCAAAAGCAATAACTGTAGGAAAAAGGCAGGACAGAAAAACCATTGGCAATTTCTTGCTGGAACAAGAAATTTATAAAATCAACTCCTGAAATTAGACTCATTTGATGCAATCCTAAATTTGTGCGTGTTCAACCCAAGGAATGGCAGAATGAAGAAACACATTACCCCAGCATTTGTTTCCCTGATGTGTGGGTCATTGGAGGAGTTTCTCCTTCATTTTGGCTCCACAGCAGGATATAGGTAAGTCCTGAGGCATACTTCGAAGGAACTCTACATTTTACATACAAGGCATTTGGAGTTTTCTATGTTTATACACTGCAGATTCTCATATTAAAATGTGCTCTGTGCAAGAATTGGGCCAGCAAGGACTGCTCTTCTGCACAGACAGATTTGTTACTTTGTACAAATGATGATTTGATTCCTATGATCATGATTTGATTTCGTCAAATTCATTAGACAACTCTCCTCTTAGAATGGGGTTTCTCAACCTTCATTCTAGTTTCAAATTCATGAGAGGATTTTAACTTAGAGGCATGGTATATTATTTAAAGAAATAGGATCAGGATATTTAGGGCCTTAACTGTAAAAATGCAAGAAACAACTTTATGTACTTTGGCATTTTGTTGAGAAGGGTGGTGGAGCCATCTTCTTTCTCACCTGCTGACTGACTTAAATAGGGACCCATCTGATGGTCATTTAATGACGGCTCTCAACACTAAAGGTCTCACCTTGACTGGAGATCAAGCTGAAGAAGACCACAGGTGTTTTTTTCCTGTTTTGAAGACATTAGTGTGCAGCTGCTTTGCAGAGACTGGGGACAGTTTTTATCTGTTCTTCGAATGCATGCCATGCTGATTAATCTGTGCTTTATAGCACTGGTTGTGGGTGTAGATCCTCTCTCACTCACAGAGATTTCTCATCCTGAAGCATCCAACACTGGCTGTTGCAGCAGCAGGGGTGCAGCATGCCTGGTGTAATAACACTGTTATTTGTGTTTCAGTGGACTCGTGACTAGCAGTGTAAGCCTTCAGCCTTCTACCTACTGACAACACAACCTGGCACAGACAGTAAGTACAGATTCATCCATTAAACGAAACCATTTCTTTATTTTTGGTAGCCAGATGATTCAGCTGGGACCTGGCAGTTGTTGTTTGGACACAGGTATCCTTTCACTGTTTCAGGTATCCTCTCACTGTGTCAGACTACCCTGGAACACATGGAGAGTCACAGTTTTAATACATGGTGTGTAGTTCTCCCTGGATGCAGGGAATGCACTTTGGTACTTTATTCATGCCACTGCTGAGGATTCAAAAAAATAAGTTAATCCCCAAATGACTTCTTGAGTTTGGCAGCTTTCTGTCCTCCTTCCAAGCAGTGGCATTGAGCAGCTGTTGTCAGTGTCCCGTGCTGGCATGTCCCAGCTCTCCTGCATGGTCCTTGTTCCCAGTGTGCCCCTGCAGCCATGCCTGCGGAGCTGTGAGCCACTCCACCACTTTTGTGGACACTCCGCTCTACACTGAACTGTCCTACTCAAACCACACATAGGTTCACAGCAGTCAGGTAAAGGGATCTTGGGCAGGGAATGACTTACAGCAGTCAGGGAGAGCAGGGATGGGAACTGTTCAAAAGACAATGCTGAAGTTAAACAGAGGATTAAACAAGTTCCAGTTTTGCAACCACAAGTACCTTATGTTAAATGCTTTTCCTTACTAGGCTGTGGGAATGACCAGCATTGTAGGAAGGCTCAGACAGCCTTTCTAGGAAGATTTTCTCCACCATTGAAACACTCTGAGTGCTCTCACAGCAGCTGATGCCGCAGGGCCAGTGCCCCAGTGATGGTGCTTGCCTTGTGAGCAGGATCCCAGAACTGCAGAGCCACTGGGGGGTACATTTGGGGTGCATCCTCCATCAATTAGTCATGGAGAAAATTATCTGTGAACCAAAACTAGTGGAAATAATGGGACATGCTGCAGTTCCCTGTGTTTCTTCAAACTACGCCTGATTATGAATTTATTTCCAAGCTATATAATTTCCATCCACAGCACCCCTTTTGTGCAGGGGATGTGGAACAAGTGGTCACTCTTGGCACCCATTACTGCAGGAGATGTGCAGGGCCATGTCACTCCTAAAGAGCCTGAATCCTCCCCTGGAAGCAGCAATCCCAATGTTTATTCTGCCTCCTTCAACGGAGGGATGAGAAAGCATGTGCCTTTTGTTTGTTGCTTTTGCAGTTTCCCAGTTCTTGGTGGAAACTAGCAAAATCCAGGAAGTCAGCATTAAAAAAATCAAAACAAAGTGAAACAAACCAAAACCCACATAAACAACAAAACAAACAAACAAACCCAGCCCACCAAATCCACAAAAGCTCCACAAAACCTAAGAATATTTTTATCAGGAAAAGAAAAATAGACTTTTCCCTATTTTATGTATTTGTTTAAATATTTTGTGATTACTTTTTGCCTGAGAGCTGCCATTAGTGCACAACAGTCCTCAGTTTGGTGCTGAGTCTCCCACATGGTCTAGAAAGTGAGATGCATTCAGCAATTTACCTTGCCCTTTTAAAGAACTGCTTCCTTTGTTCCCAGCAGTGTGTTGGGTTTTTGATCTTTTCCTCTCTGATTGCTTATTAATGGATAGATTTCTTTCACCCAGCTGCAGCCTTTGTCCTAGGCTGCAGCAGGCCTTGGGGGCAACTGGGTTTCCCTACAACCTGAGCTGAGCAATCCTTTTTACACAGTCCTGTATGCTCTTTAACCTGCCACAGATTACAGGAGTTTTGCTCTTCCTAATTCAATCAATGGTTGAAGCCTCTTACATAAACCAACCTCTTTGAAATCTTTTAGACACTGTTGATTCAATATTATTCTCCCAATGTTAAAAGCTGGCAGTATGAAGTACAGTGAAGATGCCATCCTTCCAGGCTGCCAAGAAATCTCCAGCCTCTGAGGCAAGTGCTAGCAACTTAATTTTTGTAACGTTGTTCTTGCTATCAGCCCGTTCCCCTTCCCCTTCCCTTTCCCCTTCCCCTTCCCTTCCCCTTCATTTTCTTCCCCTGGGAAAAATGCCTCCTCAAGGGTTTAGATTTGAGCCTGGGACTTTATGCCTTAACTCAAAAAGGAGCACACTCCTTTGGAGCACTTCCAGCCTTTCTTTGATACCTGAGAAGGGACTGTTCATCTCTCTAAAAGCTGACCTGCAAATAAAGGAAGGGATGGGGTATTGTCCATACTTCCTTTCTTCACTATGTATTAAGTCCAGAAACAGTTGTTTGCTTGAGGTTCTTAAGGTTTTAAGATAGCTTTCTGGCACTTTCAAATTCTAGATGTATCAGCAATGCTAAGCTTGCATTTGCTTGTTTGTTGGTTTGTTTGTTTCCACTGAGCTCTTCTTGGGGAAAAGAAATTTGCACAGATGTTCACATTTGGGGAAATCAGAAATGTGTGATAGGAAATCTTCCCTTCCAGTTGTTTTGCAGGTGTTTATTAAATGCACAAGACATAGTCCTCTTGCCATCCAGCTGGAACACCTTGTCCCTTTGGTTATTTAATTTCCTTTTGTAATTTGCATCCTATTAATAGTTGCATGTTTAGAAATACTCCATGAATACAGCCTGATAGTGAAAAACCTTTTTTCTGGAACAAGACATAGTCCTAAATGAACACAGAAAAAAGGTGTCTAGTGATTTAGGTATCTTTTAAATCCATTAAGGGAAACTTAAAAAAAAAGTAAAATTCAATTTTTTTTTTTCTAAGGAGGAAATTTTGTTTTGAGGGGTGCAAAGCATCAAATTGCTTAGAACAGCCAAGCTGAACAAAATGTTCAAGGCTTTCTAAATTATTCTGATAAAAGTTACTATTGAGCATCTTCAGGGTTTTAGTTTGTTTGGTTTGATCAGCTAAACACTTAGTTTGATATTTTCAGGATTTTTGACTGACCAATATTGAGGGACAACATTGTTTGCAAAAAACTTCTTCAAGGTTAGTTTTTTAATTCTTGAACACTTGCAAAACAGTCTGGTTTGTAATGAAAATGAGTAATTTAAACCAATCCCTCAGTAAGAACATAAGGAGTCACAGAAACATATTCAATACACTATGTGAAGTGCTCAATGAATGCCAAAATGTACTGTAACTTTCCAAAACACTAACTGGGTTCTACTGTGAGAGTGCATTGTCTGTATTCATGTAATCAAAAAGGACTTTTCCCATGGGGGCCCCTTCTCCTTTCAGTGCACTGATTAGACTGGAGCATTACCCAACCTGAGATGCCTTATTCAAGACCTGTTGGTTATTTTTTAATCACTCTGTTTAACCCATTTAAAAGATGGTTAGAACATAGTCAGCCAAGCAACTCCCCAAACTACCCCACTCCCAAATTCAGCACTAAAGGCAACACCCTATGAACACTGCTTGTACGTGTTCCCCTCTACCAGAAGGCATCAGCACTGTAGTGCAGTAAACTCCAGTAAAACAGTATTATTTTCATAAGAACCATTGCTTTGAGAGATTGAAATACCTGAAAGCATCCTAGCTGGCTCTGTGTCAGGCTGTCTGCTAAGCTTTAATTGCCCTTTTTGAAATATTTGAGGCAATGATACTTCCAACAGACAAAAAGAAAAACAACAAAAAAAGAGTTTAAATGTTTGCTTTTGCTTTTCCAAGCCTTCACAATTGGTGGGAAACATAATGAGAAAGCATTCAGCTTCCCAGGAGAGGTCAAGTAACCCAGACCTGCCAATTTTAAGTGACAACACTGCTTTTCTCTGTAGCTGGCACAAGTGTGGCTACTCCTACTCATAGCTGTGCCTGTTCAGTCCATCACCTCTCAATGTCATGGTTTCTTTCAAGTAGCATGAAAGGTGTGCTCCCTGTATAGATGCTGTTCTGCAAACCAGGAAATCCAGCATTAGGGCTACCCATGTAGGATTTGTAGTGCTGACCAAAAGCAGCTACCTCAACGTTCAAATGTTTTCAAAACGCGCTGACATTCGTACTTCCAGGCATTATTGCTGCCTTCTCATAGTCAGCACGGACTCCTTACATCTGCCTGATGTGCAAGTGTGTGCTGACACCCGGTCTGGATCGGGCGTGCTCTCCTGTGGCAGCGGGGCTGTGCGCAGACCTGAGGCTGCTGGTCACTGCCTTGCCACCTGTGTGCTGCCGCAGGACAGGGCATGGCTGATGTGGTCAACTCCTGCTGAGCTGGAGGATTCCTGTGCCAAATTCAGCACCGTGCTCCTAAAAGCTGGTGCTTGCTGGTGGTAAATGCAAGGAGTGAAGGAGCTCTGGTGAATTCCCAGCCAAACGTCTAGGATGGTGTAGTGCTCACCTGCTGGTTCCCCTTTGACAGCCTCAGCAGTTTAGCCCTGGACCTACCTAGTCTGGACACACAAAACTTTCCCTAGTCTTAAATCACCCAGATGGTGAGTTCAGGAATCAGGCATATTTCTGCTCTACAGCTACAGCCCAGAGGAAGTAGTGAGGGCACTACTGTCACTGAGCTTCCCACTGACATTTTTCACATAACACTGAATGAAAAACAGAAGCTGGGAAGCAACTTGTTGCTTGTAATCCCTGCAACAGGCACAATTTGTCCTAAAGACAGACAAACACATCCTCTGCCCAAATCTTTATATATTTTGCTGAATGGTGCTTCTATTAGAAAATGTTGTTCCTACTGAAATTTTCTTTCCAGCTGTATTCTATTGAGGTATAAGATGCAACACAAAGGCACTTCGAAATATGCTGTTTAACAGTTGCTTTATTGCAAAACGGAATATCCTAAGATAGAAAGTTTGCTTCACATAGTTCAGCTCTTGAAAGAAATGTACAAGCCACGTTCCATTTACAAGGGACGTGAAATGCAAACTGGGGGCAAGACTGGCCATCTGATTGCAAGGTGCTCAGCTTGTAAAATGGGAGTGAAGAGTCCATCAGTATTCATATTATCCTGAGTATTACTTCAATTCAAGGAACCAGTTCATTACTTCATTACTAGTTTATTGTACACCTGTAAGGGGTTTTGTTTACCTGAGGTTTCTGTTGGTTAGGCTGTAAAGGATAAGTATCTTGTAAACAGCGAGGTTGAATTGTGGGGTTGATAGATGACAGTATTCTGACCTTTATCCTCAACTAGCAGTTAAAAACAACAGATAAGGGGCTAGGTTCTGATAGGCAGAGATCTCATAGCTTCAAAACTTTGGGAAATTAGTAATCTTTTCAATCTAGAATTGTTTCAGAGCAACTTGAATATAGAGAAGCCACTTTGACATAGAGGCATCTTTTGCTTTGAGTTTTTTACAACATTTGCTTATGTACTTTGGATGTGTTCACTTCAAAATCAGGGAGTACTTATTCCTGATTATTTCATTTAATAATACAATGAGTGAGGAAGGAAATTATTTTCTTACACTCCCAAGTTCTGTGTAACTACAGGGTTTATTTCACCTATTTCCACATCTCATCTTGTTTGATCATCCACGCGGATCTTCTACAAAGCACATTGAAAATATGATACAAGTATCAAGGAAGCGCTTGGAATATTCATATTATCAAACGGCAAGGCTGCAGGTGACTGTAAAAAGTCAAAATGTTTCCACTAAAAGCCAACAGCCTCAATCTTCCTTACACTTTTGGAGCAAAGAGGCCTTGCCTTTAGAAACATATGGCATCAGCTCTGAGAAAGTTCACTGTAACTTTTTAAAATGAAGTACAAAGGAAAAAATTTCCTTGAATTTTAACATTAAATTCAGTGCTTGGGCAAATGGAATTGGTTGCTTTAATCAACATTAAAGTATAATTTCCAAAACATTGAAGAGGTGGCATAGAAGAAGTAATATATAAGACGTTTTCGTGGATCTTTGTTTCAAAATACTAACATTATGTGGTAAGCATAGTTACAATAAAAATTGTAGCTCTTCCACTGCCTCACGGAAGGAGTTCCAAAAGTCCAAAATGAGTGCCAAAGTCCTAATTTATCCTCTCTCTCCGCATCCTCATCCGCAAAATTGTGATAACATTTCCGTACTTCAGAGAGGTGCTGTAAAGGTTATTTAGTAGGATGTTTGCTGAGGACTCAAAAAATACCAAGTACTAGGTATCATAAATTATGCACTAATTTCGCTTAAGCAGCAGTAAAGCCTTAGCCAAGTGATTTGCAGGAAATCCCCATTGTGAGCTTCTGTAGTTAATTTTGGATAAAATTATCTACATAAGAGCTTTATGTAATAAAGAATCAGTCATAGCTTAGCATCTTCTTTTTAAACTATTACTTGTTAGCTCTGCTAAATATGTCACAGATTACTAACTGCATGTCAAGTCGCTATAATGCACGTCCCTATACTTAGAAAAAAATTTAGAAGATCTGTAAGAACTATTTATTACTACTTCTTGATTTTCATGCTTTGGTTGAGAAAACTTGTGCAGAACTCCGTGCAGTTAAGGACCATGACAGAGATCTGTTCAGAAACTGAGGAAATTACCCTTTCCTAGAGCGCTAGCACAGCAAAACACTGAGCAGGTGACCATGTCCCTCCTCATTAAGACAATATTTAAGCATGTGATTAACTTGCAGAATGTGCTTCATTGCCAAAAGCACGTGGATAAATGCTGTCTTGGAAAAGGACCATAAAAACACAGAATTTGTCGTTATTCCTTAGACATGTTATTTGGATTCACCTCAACCAAACCACGTGAAGTTCTGTCTGTTACCTATGCATGACTGACTTCATGCCACTGACCACTCTAAGGTCCACCCCCCTGCATTAGGTGATTGTTGTACAATATATACAAAAGTATCTAAAAAGCATCCCCTTCCTTTCCAAGCCTTCATGATATGTGCTTGATTAGGAATTATCCCCTAGTTTTCATTCAGTGATCTTGTGTAAATGCTCTTCTGCATGCTATCCAGAAAGCGCACATGCTGTCTTGTGACAGATTTCTGATTTCATAGATGTAGAATAAATACTCCGTCACTTCTTTCTTGCAGCATGAAGCTCTTCCTTGGCTGAAGCAGCTAGTTCTTAGGTGCTTTGGGAAGAAGTCTGGGCATCATATTTCCTAAAACTGTGGTTACGAAAAGATTCCCTGAAATGAAATAGATTAATAAATAAAGTTGGAAAATGAAAAACAATCAAAAAATATCAGTCTTGTGAAAAGGAGCTGAAACATGCTCTATGTCAGCAGGTCAGAGTGGTCATTTCTTCTTCTCCTCCCACCCCACACCGGGCACAGTGGCGTTGTGAAGAAGCATATATTCATAAGCAAAGAACATTAGACTCTTCTGTCTCAGTCATGTGACTGAAAAGGATTATGTTTCCTGTAGTGAAAGGACAACTCAGTCCATGCTGCTTAAGACCACATGGTGCCATACTTGTTCTATCTCGTTCCTGGCTTCAAAGGTTGAAGAAATCACAAGATGTTTCCAGGAACTTTGTTAGGGTGAGGTGGAAGTCTTATCTAATGATGCATTAAAATTACAAAAATCCTCTACCCCTGGAATGTGGAGCTTGAGAAACACAGCTAACCCTACAATTATCTCCAGTGGAAGTCAGCAGATTTCTTTAATCAGCAATGGAGAGGGCAGTGTATATTCTGGCTTGGGTTTAGCTGCCAGTAAAACTCCCTTTCTTCCTTGCAAAAAAATAGCATATTTTTGTATGGCCACAACAGATAACCCTGCCCTAACTATACCTTGTGCTGTGGACTTTCACTACCGGTTTGTACAGCTCTGGAATCTTCCTCTCAATCATGGGCCTAAGGTTCTCCTTCAGTTTCGTGTAGTTTCTTTTGAGCTCCTGATGATACTCCCTCTGGTCAGCAGTAATAAGGTGCTTGTTTTTCTCCACTGCTTCACCACACCTAGGCAAAAGGAAAGAAAAAAAGACATGATAAATATAATCCACTTCTGTTAAACTCATTCACTTTGTGTTAGGTGATTTGCATGGACAAGAATCCAGTTCCTTTGGTCTAGGCATTCCTCTGGTAACTTGTCAAGACTAAAGTGATAATGAACTAGTAAGAAAGCTCTGTCTTTTCCAAGTACATAAATTGAGATGATATTTTTTAGATATTAGGAAAGCATGAGCGAGCTAATAAAAAATAAATTTCATGACTGCAGAATACTGAGCTAGCTGCCTACTTACTGTATAAACACATAAATTGGCAATAGCAGAAATTAGAAGCTGTATCTTCTGCAGAAGACTTGCTTTTATTTAACTCAAATTTACCCTTCACCAAGGAGGATACTTTTGACTAAGGAGATGAGTATCTTCATATGTGAATATGCTTGTTGAGATTTATAAACAGGACATGTGTCTGCCACTACCACTGTGTCTGCTTGACAGATAAGGTTTTCTTATGAATGGCTTTCTACATAAGAATGTCTTTTTATTAAAAATGAAATCAAGGCAATAGTCTGAAATGTTTGATTTCAATAAGACGTTAGAAGATAAAACAAATGGAAGATCTTAATTTATGCATTATTAGTTTAAATTGTTAAAGTGTTTCCTCCTTTTGAGATGCAATGCCCACCTAGGCATTCACATGAAGCAGAGATAAGAAGGCTGGTCCAAGTGTCTGAAGCAGGAGATGCCAGAATTTATGATGCTAACTTGCATAATTCCTCAGTTATATTTGCATTGCATTATTGCTAATATTGAATGTATTGATGCAATTCAGCATTTCAATTTTGTTTTACTGACCTCATTATAAACTCTTTGAAGCACAGCCTCAGCTTGTTGTGATGTCGATAAAGTCTGGGGTCTGCGGGAATTTCAGCCAGGAACACTTGCGCTACCTCTAGTGGTCCCTTACAGAAATAACACAGGAAAATGTCAAAACCACCTGCTTAGACTGAAAACAGACCACACGTTTGTTTAAAGCTGTTTGTTATTTCATTAGTGGAATTACGGAAGAAAATAAATCTGTGCACAGATACCATAACGGGATGGTTTTTAGCTCCCTTTCCCCCACGATGTTTCCTTTGGCAAGCAGAATTTTTGCCCATCATATCTTATCCTCTCCTGTTGTTATTCCTCCTCCAGTTCCACAACAAAGGGAACAAATTCTGCTCAGCAGAGAGGAGCTGGGACAGCTCTAGTGACAAACCTGGTTATATTACAGAAACACAGCTCCTGTGTGTGGTATTACAAGACCTTTAGGCAATAAGCCCAGTGCCAAAAAAGATCACTCTCTCCAAAGCTTATGATGACACATTATTTCAGACTCAATGCTTTGGCTGATGAAGAATCTGGAGAAACTGAGAGTATTTAGACTTTCATCAAAAAATCCCAAGCTCTGTGAAGTTGTGCATATCATCAAGTTTTTTCTCAGCCACATGGCTTCATCCTTCCATTTTCAATTTTTTAAATTGCCTAGGCCTTTTTTTTTAGTTTGTGTATTTATGTTATACCTATTGCATCTCAGCTTTCTTTTGGGGCACTCAGGTCTTGACTTCATGTATTGACTTAATTTCAGTGAAACTGAATTTGTGGTGGTTCTACAGGAGAATTGTTATTATTATTCCCATTCCCCAAGGATACATCTGGAATCAACAAAATGGCTGAGATGGCTAGCAGGTTAGAAATGAAAAATCCTTGAACGCATTCAAAAGGCTTCTGTGAGTTTCTGCACCTACAGCCAGGACAGTGCTTCCCATGACTACTCTCACCAAAAGCATAGCTAATGAACAGCATACAATGACTAAATATCAAGGGATGAAGTTTAAATACACACAGTAACTAAATGTGTCTGACTAGATGTACTTCTTTCAGTGCAAGAAATAGGAGCAAAAAAGAATGCACAATGAGAAAAGTATGCAGAATCTCTTCATCTGGCTTATTTGGATCCCTTACCTGATTTACAGTGGCCCCAACTGAGCCCTGCAAAACCATCTGGAGCATTTTGGCATCTGGTGGTTCTTGGTTGGTGGCTGCAGTTAGCTCCTGTGTTTTTTTACGCATATCTTCAATAGCAACTTCAATTGGGGTTAAAATAAACTAAGGAATATGGAAGAAAAGATGGTTCATTACCTAAATAATGCATGCAGCTGACCTGTTTTAAATCTGACAATATCACTATCATTCTCCTGTTTCAAAAGCAGTGGCTGTGAAACCCAGGAACACTGTTCAATCTAACTGTCATCTTGGTAGATGGTGCATCAGATCCAAAGCTCTTATCATTTGCAAGAACAGGGTGTGACTCAGACCTCCTGTTCACATAAATTCATTACTATTCTAAGTGACTCAATTCATGCCTGAAATGGTGTTTCACTTTCTACAGTATAAAGCTCCCCTGTCTCTAAGCAAGCCCTGAGCCCAATCTCTGACTGTACTCTAGCCTACTTCTACTTTATCAGCTAGAAGTACAGCTAAAAACAGAGCCCCACACATCCTCCTATACAGCATTAAAGTTAGGAGGTCAAAAGAAGAATGTACATTGGCTATCCTCCCTTCTCCATAGTAAATCTCTATCTTGCCTTGTCTGTCCCTTCTGTGATACTCCTGTTAACAAGGGCCACATCTGAGAAATCCAGCATCCTTTTTTTTTTATATTTATGCCATGCATAAATTTGGAAATCTTCCCACCCAGAGACTCCTTCAGTCCTTGAGAAATTAGATGTGTCTTCAAAACCAAATTACCTCTTCTCTTTGGATGACACTGATTCTAGTTTTGATGTAGGGGAAAGCATGCATTGTGGTTAGGATGGTGTTCCTCTTGTATTGCTCACTAAGCTCTCCTCTGGGGCGCCCATCCATGGTGAAAGGTGTAGTGTACATGAACCGACAGATGTTGAAGTTCTTTTCAAAGTAGGTAACTCTGTCCTTCATCTCATACTCATCAAAATATGGCTCCACAAAGGTAATTTGTATGTATGCCTAAGAAAAGAGGGAAGAGCCATTACAGTGCTATAAAACCCAAGGAATGTAAAAGGAGTGGCGCATGTGAACTATCCCATAGTACACATTGGCTAAGGATGGTCTGGAAATGCACAGAGCTGAAAATCCTTCAGGGACCCTTTTCTTATTCAGAGCCGACAAAACTTGCATCTAGGAGGGCACAGCTTAACCCTGGGGATCAGAACGAGGGCAGGGACCAGAGATCAGAAGTTCTAATTTCCATACTCTGTGACAAGCTACCATGCTAAGCCTGTCACAGAGACTTTAATACCCCTGGACACAGAGACACGATGCTGGATGGCTTCTTTTAGTGCTGTACTGTTTGAGCATAAAAGTTGCAAGCGGGACTTCCTCTCCTTCTCTCTCTTGTGTGACAAAGCACTCAACCCTCTCAGTAGTACTTTCCCTACCTTATTGGGATCCAGCTTTCTTTTGTCTACAGGAGCAGAGTCCTTGATTACTTCCACAGCATCCTCCCCAAAACACTGGCCATAAAATCCCTAGAAAAGAAACAGAATCATCCCAAAATGTTTTTAGTTCTTAATGCAATGCTAATGCAATTCTAGGAGAGAGGAGTGACAACCACGATGATTTCTGGGCTTTGTACAGTCAGTATACTGCTCCACAAACCACAGCTGGCCAGGGTAAGGCATCTTCTGACAACAATCACTGTGAGTTGCTCAGACAATCACAGAACTCGAGGTAAAAAATTCAGAAGGGAACACAGCAATTCTATTAAAAAAGCTGAAAAGATACCAAAGCAAATATCTGGCATGCTCAAAATCATTCAGTGTATTACAGGCCTGCTGGTAAGAGACACAGCCTCAAGAAAATGGATCACTTAGATAATTATGCTTTAAAAAGGGATACTGTGGAAAGGATATGCACCAAGGAAATAACCTTGTGCATGGTTATTTTATAATATGGTACAAATATGGTACAAATCAGTTTTTTAATAGCAATTTTAAAATTTTTTTATATAGCAATAATACTATTTGGACTGTGTGGGTTCATTGAAAAGTATAACATTTGAGATCACATTAACATGGTTTTCCTCACCTCTAATCTGTGAGAAATCTCAGGGAGTTTTGTAATTGCAGGCTCCTTATAAACAAATTCCTGTTCATCCAAGTCTCCAAATTTGGATCCATAGAAACCAACACGGAAGTAAGTTCCAAACATTCGTTTTTGACCCTGATTGATAAAGAGGAAATTCACAATTGCTTTATATATGACATGATAGTATTTGGATCCCTTTTTTCCCCCAACTGATGTATAAGAAAACCCACGAGTCCTACATTTTCCCCATTTCAAAGCCACTTCTATATATCATCAGTGCTGATGGATTAGAAGCACAGGAAAGAAAGCATACAAACTAAGTGGACATTTGACTGAAATCTAACTTAAAATTTAAGCTGACCGTGAAGGGGGTTTCACAAAACAAAATACCTTACTATTTTTTAATTCCATTGAGGACATGTAACAAAATTTAAATTTTGCAATTTTGCAATGAAAATTGGTAAGAATTTGAAACTGACTAGGCTCAGCAATAAGGTTCTTCTGAAGAAAGAGAAGGGACAGTATGAGTGCTAAGAATTTAGATGGGTTTTCATATTTCTTCTGTTTTATAACTGAAAACACTAGTGAATTGACAATAAAGTTATTTTTGTTAAACAGATGTGGCAAGGTGGACACAGACATGTTCAGCTAAACCCATTTTATATTCATCTCTGCTTTTTTTGTATGGAGAGCCTTTTTACACTGTAGGGCTATGTAGGTAGATGAAAGCAGATGGAAGCTTTTGTTTGAAAAAGGAAATGGAACAATTTCAAATTCTGGTGGGTTGATCATGGCAGGATGCCAGGTACCCACCAAAGCCTCTCTATTACCCCCTCCCTGCAACTGGATAGGAGACAGACAATGAAAGGTTCATGAGTTGACACAAGGATAGGGAGTAATCATAAATTGGTTACCATCATGGGCAAAACACACGTGACTTAGGAAAACTAATTGTATTTATTACCAATCAAACTCAAAACAGGATAACGAGAAGTAAAACAAATTTTAAAAACACCTTTCTCCCTTCCTCCTTCTTAGGCTCTACCACTTCTCTCCCGGTGGTGCGGGGAGATGGGAAATGGGTGTTATGGTCAGTTCATCACACGTTTCTACCACTGCTCAGGGAGAGGCCTTCCCCTGCTCCAGCCTGCGGTTCCTCCCTGCTGCAGTGTGAGATTCCCATGGGGTCACAGCCTCCTTCCAGGCATCCACCTGCTCTGCCATGGGGTTCTGCATGGGCTGCAGGCAGATCTCTGCTCCTCCGTGGATCTCCATGGGCTGCAGGGGCACAGCTGTCTCACCATGGTCTGCACCATGGGCTGCAGGGGATTCTCTGCTCTGGCACCTGTAGCACCTCCTGCCCCTCCTTCTCCACTGACCTTGGTGTCTGCAGAGCTGTTGCTCTCACATATTTTCCACTCTTCTCTTTTCTGAGCACAATTACATGTGGCCAATTACTTTTTTTCCCTTCTTAAATATATTACCCCAGAGGTGCTGCCACTGTCACTGATGGGCTCAGCCTTGGCCAGCCTCGGCCAGCAGCTGGCATTGGCTCTGTTGGCCATGCATGAAGTTTCTAGCAGCTTCTCATTGACATCACCATTTTAACCCTCCCCCTCCACTGCCAAAACCTGTCCACACAAACCCAGTACACACATGAACAGTTTTATTAACACCAGTCTTAAACAAATGGTGCAACCCATCAATGTGTCTTGCTAGCAGTGCCTTGCCTCACAAGTACCTTATTAATAATGCTATCAAAGGCCTTCTGTAGCTTGCTGTGTGTCAAGGTAAGCTTCCTGAAGTCTCGATGTGCTTCCAGTATGGGGATGACAATTTTGTACACCTCATTCACCGTTTCATACAAACCTCCCTTTGAACATTAAAAAAAAAAAAAAAAGGAAAAAGAGGAAGAAAATAAATGAGTCTTCATGCACTCTGAAAAGAAACTAGATCTCCATCAATGGCTTGGCTGAAAAGGGGATTTATGGGACTCATCTGTTAATCTGCTATGTTGCTTCTTTTGCCATTCTAAAAACTAGTAATAGTAAATGGGCAGTTCTGAACAGCAGATAATGAACTGGATGTAATTTGGATCTCTGATCTGTTGGGCTCTCAAGCCCAAATTCCTGCATAAAGCCCTGGTTTCTGCCTCAGGGCTAGAAGAACTAGAAATGCAGGTTAGCAGCAGGAAATGGATTTGTTTATCATGCATGGTTCAAGGCAACCAGAGCTGTGTCTGGACAAAAGGAACCCAAGTGATATCTTTAGAGATGCTAAATCATGACTCCTTACATAGTAAGTGTAGATTATGAGGCTGGTGGCTGTATAATGTCAAAAAGTATAAGAGTAATTCTGACATGCTTCCTAAAATACATACTTTACGTAAGATCTTTTTCTTAAATGTACTATCCCATGATAATACCAACTGAAAGTCTTGGTTCCTGCCCGAGACAATCACTTTCTGTTGATGCTGCCTGTGGTCTGCACAGTAGAGGTGGGTATGTGGCTGAGCTAGGCTGAAAAAGCCTAGATTAATCAATCTGACTGAGATAGTCCTTGGACAGCCAAAAATATGTCCTCTTGTCATTTAGAGTGTGGCAGGTCTGGAGTGCCTGGGTTAGCAGTCCTACATTGTTTCCTCATGTGCAGGAAAAGAAGCTGTGGATCTGGCTCAGACTGCTCACTATCCATCCCCTCCTGGTGATGCTGGTCCTCACTCACCGTGCTGAAGAGCTCTGCAGCTTGTTCCAGCAGCCCTACCAGTCCACTTTCTGAGAAATACCTCCCAGAACATATACCATCTTCATCTGGAGACAAAACATCATCTGAAACAGCAGATTCCTCCAGCACATTGGATGAAATGTTCTAAAATACATCAGAGCACACAAATAAAAAACTTAAATAAACAGTACATCATAAAGATTGAAGAAGAAACGGTTTCAACATATTTACATGATGAGAAGAGGAATGAGATTATTCAGGTGCAACCAGGGGACACATAGTTACATTCTTTTTAGAAGTGAAAGTAACATCATAAATCTCCATAAATGGGAGATCAGGAGTTTCACTGCAAGAATCATGAATTTTCTTTCTAGCCTCAGGTTTAAAATGCATAACCTCATGTAGGTCTCAAACTAGCTCTTTTCTGGTGGCTGGATTTCCCTGGAGCTGCAGTGAGCTCAATCCCCAATACTACTAGGGCCCTTTCTGCTGCTGGCACTTGGCTGTGGGAAATTCCAAACTGCACTCCAGACCTTCTGCCACCTGCTTGAATAAATTGAACTTTCAAGTTTTTATTTGACTTTTCCAAGCAGAGGAGAAGTAGGACTCAGGCAATATCACTCTAAAAACTGCAATAATTGATTGCTGCTTCTTGGTTCATCGTCTGCCAAATCAGATTTTAATCCTGCAGAATTTACTCAGTTTCTTGTTAATGTTATGGATCTCATTGAGCATTTAAATCAAACTAGATAAAGTCACTCTTTTGAGATAGTAGACCATGAAATAACATATCTACAGTTCTTCAGGACTCTTTTGAATAAATGACACCGGGTGGCATATACATTAAAAATTTTGTAATTTTTATATATAGAAACCTGAAAAACAACAGCAAAATATGTGTACATACAGTATGGGACTGGCATATGTAACTTTCAACAGCAGCAGAAAGGCTAAGCTTTGATTTTCTATTAATTAAAAGGAGTTAAATTAGTGTCACAGTGTCTCACTTCAGCAGAAACTGGCAATGACAATCTGTCTGAGTGGAGGATGGATGCCAGCTGGCTGGCTAGCTGACTCCTTAAAGGCATCTTTATAAAATAGCAGAGACACTGAGGGCTGTTACTATTGATCAGATTTCAGATAAAAAATTGGCATCACATACCACTAGCAGCATTGGACTTTCCCCCCTGGGCTTTGTGGATGTATTTATTTCTCCATGGGTGAAATTTATTCCAACCATGCTGCCATCACACTGCCTAAGTCTGCACATTGTGTCAGCTCTACTGGAAGGGTGAGCACAGCCTCAGAAGAGCATTCACAGGAGTTAAGAATACATATGAATCTTGGCCAGAAGGAAAACTATAGCACATTTAGCACATCTATGCCACTTTTTACTGACCAGTCTTACTGAAGAGAGTGACTTCAACCAGAATTAGGTTCACTGTCACATACCTCCAGAAACTCACAAGCCATGCAGCTCAATTTCTAGTTTTCCTTTTCTATACCAGTACCCACTAAAGACTGTTAAGACTGTTTTCATGTGACTCTGGTGGCCTGGTGGCTTTAATTTTTTTTTGTAATTCTCCTTTTGTAGCAAAGAGAAAAGAGTCCAGGGAAGTGATTTATGTACGAAAGTAATGAGAAAGTCACAGACACCAATTACTCCTTCTCCACCTTTAAGCCTCTAAAAACTTATGTCAGGAATGTACTTCCATGTTTAACAGTCCATGCACTCTAGTAGGAGAGAGCCTGCATGACATACTCCTGGGGCTTGCGTGATCTTTTGCAAAGATCAACTTTAGCCTTGATCCACCTTTCATACTGAAGAATTTTACATATCCCTTGTATAATGAAGGCAATACATAAATCACCATGTATTTTATCAGCAATTATTTTGAATTTCACAAGACTAGTTTTCATTAAGGACAAGAAATACTTGTGTCAGTTCAAAAACCCCTATGACCCCCCAGCCTTTATACCCATGTTAAATAAGGCCAGGGTAGCCTGCAACCTCAATCCCCCAACAGCCCAGGCAAATTAGGCTGCTGCTGAGCCCTGTGCCTCAGCAGGTAGACACATACACTAAGTACTTGTCTGTGTTAATATAAAGTGGCTTTAAAGGCAGTCCCTATGCAGTTCATACTCTCACTAGCTCTGCTTTACCGCTTGTAAAGTGGATTTAGTGTAAAAACAAATTGAGCTCAAAGGGAAATCCACTGCAGGTGACCCCATTCTGATTTTGAGGGATAGTTTTGATTGCACAGAGGGAAGCACTTTGTCTGCTACCGTATAAGGAAAAGTGTTGCTCTACTGAGTCAGTTTTCTGGATGCTGATAGACTCACGGCAGAAGATCAAAATCAGAACTGATTTGATCCTTTGCTGACTCATTTTACTCATCTGTAAAAAGGAGATAATACTTCCGCTCATCCAGAATAATATTTTTATTCACATTATTATCACCCTCAATTCCACAACTAAATGCATATCACCAATATTAGCTGATCTCACATCTGAGCCAAATGAAGAAATGGTCACAGAAAGAGTCAGTGAGTGGGACCTGTAACTACAGGTAAAGCCAAGCCAGTCTGCATTGTGTTTCCCTCTTTTGAAAGGGTAATCTGAGTAAGATCTTCACAGGTGCTACAAAACATAAACCTGTTTGTAAAGAATGGGAAACCTTTTCTTGAAAGCCTATGTAAAAATGCAAAGGGTTATTATAGTTAATTAGTGTTATTGAGTAAACTGAAATTCAAAATTGTGCTGTCAGATAAAGAGTTGTGTAATTGGGTTCTCGTCATTGGGGCATTTTATTACCTCTCTCCTATGGGGCAACTGTTTCTTTGGCAAACATGTATTTACACAAGCATTTTGATGAGAGAAATTGATTTGCTGCTTTTAAAGTCCTAAGTTTTCGCTTGCCTAGTGCCTTGTAGAATAGATTTAAATTCTCTAAAATAAATGAAAACATATCCATTTATAGCAATCTGCATAATCTAGGAGCAATGGAGGGAGGAATTACATTAGGGTCAAGTGTGTGAGCTTACAAGCACTCAAGGCAGCCTGGGAGCAAGATGACATTGGGAAGGGAATGCAGATTTCACTTATATCTAAATAATGATAGAATCTAACATACAAAAGAAGTAAATAGAAGTAATGCATGGAAGCAAGAAGTTTGATGGTATAAAAAACTGATAAGGGATGCAAAATGGCAGAAGTATAAATCCATGACCAGAAGTTTAGCCATTAAAAAGAGTATATACAGCTGTCTTGATATGGAAGAAAATCAAGAATAAACACTTGTCCATCACTTAATTGTTAAGGTGGAATTGCAAATACTAATGCCCAACAAACTAAATTCAATGCAAAATGCCAAGTGGTTCAATCGTGTTCACGTTCACTATTTTGAACAGAAGAAAACCCAAGTGGTATGGTTATATCAAGGGAAGATGACTGCACCAAATGTTGTGTTAGGTATTTCAAACTCACTTTGAAAATAAAATGTGGTCAACAGGTCAAAAAGCTAAACAAAAGTATATTCAAGCAGTGAATACTGAGCTGCCATATGTTTTAGAAAACTGGGGAAGTTCCAGAAGATGAAATATGCTTTGGGGATCATATATTTTTTACAAGTGTACAAGGTGAGGAGATAGTGTTAGGTTTATCAGACTGCAGCAGGACAAAGTGGTGGAAATACTGATACAAAATTACTGAAGAAAACCTTAAAGGTATTCTACTTAGCCGGAATCAACACCAGATTATACAAGCCTGATACTTTCTGAAAAACAGGGATTACAATCTAATGAAGGTAATAATGTCTAAACAGTCGATGTCTATAGAACATCTAAGGCAATCCTACAAAATATATCCACTAATTAGTTGAAATTATTCATAATTTACTTTAATCATTGCAGCCAACAGTCCACTAGTCTCAGGGAATAATGATAAAAGAGGAATTATCAACACATGGTAATAAATTAAGGGTTTGGCCATTTCTATTTTTAATAATGTGGAGAAAAGAAGCACTAAAATCACTGAATTGGCATATGAAGTCAGTTCAGGTAAGGGTATCCAAAACTGTGTAATCTGATAAACGAAGTATATATATATCTGCATTTAAAAATGTCTACCTTTAACCACAAAGAGTTATGCTCTCATCTATGTGATGTAAAAACATAAGGTGAAAAACAAAACCCAAGAAAACTGTCTGGAAAAGATCAGTGTATTACTGAGTAAAGAGCTCAACAACGCCAAAATAACCAGTGAAGTCTCCAGAGAGATAATCTGAGAGCTACCTCCCACACTGAAAGAATTTACAGGACATTTTTACTTGACTTGGATGTACTGGATTGACTGTGGTGATTGTGTTACTCTTCAATCAAAAAGGTTTGGTTAGTAACTTGAGGGCAGTCAAAGGACTGGAGAACACGCCTGAAAGAACTGAGCAGCTCCAATTATCTAGATTATGAGAAAGAAGTTTGAAAGATGCATCTGTCACAGTTGATAAGTAACAGCCCTAGAAAAGGCATGCGATAACAGAGGGGTTCTACTTAGCAAATAAGAGATTACAGTATCAAACTGCTGGAAATAGAAGCTAGAGACTGCCATTGTCACTTCGGCCCCATACATGCACCTCTGCTTTGCTTAGCGCAAGAACAAACACACACACCAGAACTGCCTCATGCCTTTTACCTGAAAACTGACACTGCCCACAGGGAGATAGTTCCGATCCTCAAGCATGCTCAGGTACTCTGCCACCAGCGCTGCAGCATGGACCAGGCACATGGCTGCTTCTGTGTAGCTCTTCCTCTTGGTATGCTTCTCTGCCATGTTCTGCAGCCAAGTCAGCCTCAAGTCCGGCGATGTCTGATATCCTTTTGCAATTCTAACAACACAGGCCAGAAAGCAGGAGTGAATGACCACTTCTCGAGTAACAAAAAATACCCTTATAATTCTTCACCTCGGTTGAATGGAAGAAGACATATCTGTCTTTATTCTGTATGATTCATTAAACACAAAGCAAAAGAAATGGTTAGGCAGTGGTGGGGAGGAGACACAGGGGCTATGAGGAAAGTAAAACTACTGCATCCAAGACTTTTCAGTGTTCCTGACTCTTATCCTTGCCCAAATCTACATCCACCTCCCAAAGGCTCCCCTGCAATGTGCTCACTACTGCAGCCTGGGACCCTGGTGACAGATCAACTGTGCTAAAGAGGGAATGTACACAAGTAGAACAGATGGTCACAGCTTGTCCCTAAAATGCATAGTTCAGCTCACCTCACTGCAGAATTTTCTCAGTAGCAATTCTAAATGGTTTCACCTGTACATGAGGTCCATCAGCATCTCTGGATCTTCCTGAAATTCTCTCATTTTCACCGTATCTGACAGGATGCTGTTCAGATTACACAGCAGCTCCTCTACCTGAAGCAATACAAAGATCAATGTGCAATTGTCAGGTGTTTATTTTTTCCGTTTTGGAAAAATAACAGCATCTGCACCTGATGATGTTACTCCCTTTAAGCCTCTTTTACCCAAAGAAAATGTCAGGATTTTTTTTCAGCTCTGTGCAATGTGGCAAAGACTGCTGACATAGCAAATATTACACACACGTTTTAATTAATCAAAATGAGCTGAAATCCTTTGATCTATTTATTTCTGAAAGAAAAAAAATCAAATGTGCTAATGGAGTTCAGCTTTAATTGATCTTTGATCTGAAACCAAATGTTTTTGTAAATTTTCAGCACAACCTGAGTTACTCTAAGAATTTTAGCAAAGCATTTAACAATTGTCTGAAATATTTTCTATTATTGCTGCTGACACCTTACGAGTTGGCAAAGAGAGAGGAGTTTCCCTGATGATACTTGTCTGAAAATATCATGAATCAAATTTCATCTTGGGAAACTCTTAGAGGGCTCAGTTCCTGCTGGGATCTAGGAGAAAGGTGTACTCAAAACCAAGAGATGATTCTCCTGTAATGTGATTTCAGGGGAAATTCTTAAAGAGTTTATTTTATGGAATTATGTCATCCAGTTCTTCCCCACTTATTGTTGTGCTAGACATAAACTCATGCAATAATGTCCGCATCCTTATTTTCATTGCTTTAGAAGACCAAGGTCTAGAACTTGCTTCAAGCACATTCCTATGTTAAAGCTCTTGATAAAAGCCATAGATGCCATAAAAGATTGAACCTGAATGGGAAATGGAGTGGCCTGCATATCCGTATCTTCCTCTGCATAGGCCAGGATGGTTCGCAAGGATCGTCGGAGGAATTCCTCATTAAACTCAGGTGATTTTCCAACCAGAGAAGCTAGTGACATGGTCACCTGCATCTTCACTCTTGAAAAATTCTTCCAGAATAAAAAACCAAAGACATGAAAGAATGATGGCTGCACTGCAGTTCACATATCCTCTATAAACTAAACCCATTTTCTCCTGACCAGATTGAGTGCAATAGACTCACTGCTCACATAAGTGGCTTCCGGTGCATCAAACCTAATCATGTTTTACCCACTTAAGCCAAAGATCCCTAGTTCTGACATGTGTGTACTTTGGGGCTAGAATGTTCCTTGAAATATGTACGCATGCTTGAGACAGGGAAAGCCAGAAGCTCCCCGTTCCCCTTTTGCACAGGCCAGTGGCCGTGTAGATCACACCACACAGAGGAATAGATGAAGAAGCATGACTGGAAAAACATTCTGGAAACAAATCTGGGAAGCAAAAGACCTCTGGGAGCTTCAACTGATGATGCACTGCACCCATCAGCTCATGGTGTGTCTGCAGTGTATTTTCTTTCTGCAAAGCTTATGCTTTTTACATATCCAAGGCTTTTAAAGCAGTAACTAGTGAAAGAAATTTTGTGCAAGATCAGATGCTATCCAAAAGGCTAATGCATGTCCTTTTCTGCTAGAACATTATGAATCTACATGCATAATGTATGTATTTTGCTCCATGTGTGCGGTAAAAATCAGAGTCTAGTCCTAACACCAAGGAGCTGGTGAAGAATTCCCATTAATACAAGTATACATGAGTTCTACTGAGGTTGCAATTGCATTAGAATAGAACTAAACTGAGTAGTTCTGATGCAGGAATGAAAAAAAAAAGACAATGTGAAGAGTATTGCTTATGCATTGTACAGTCTTTGCTGTCAGAGGCCTACTGTTGCTCCATCTGAAGGTGCATTTACACATGTTGCAGGAAAAAAATCACGTTTCCCTAATCAAAGCAGTGAACAATAATTAAAGCTACTTTCCCCCTACACTTCTAGCACTTCTCTTGGCTCAATGTGAAACAGCAGACCAGGTGACTATCTGCAGATGCATACTATTTGCTGTCGCAACTTCAGTCTTTGTTTCGACTGATCACAAGAAAGGTGGCACAAAATATACTGCTACTCTCAAAATCTTACACTGGTAGAGCTGAAGCTGTATCTCATGAGGAGATAAAGAGTGGCACAGGCTTGAGTCCGTGTAATATCTATGCTGCTGCTGCAGTGATGGAGAACTCTTTGACACAGGTCGGCACACTGTTCAACCTCCTCTTCAAACAGCAAATCTCCAAACTAAGGGAAAGAGACAAAAACATTTATTACTCTCACTTCTAGCCATTAAAACATCATTAGCCTAATGCACAAAAGTCACAGGATTGATTCAGAAGAAGTCTGAAGTTTTCAAAAACTACATTTTATACTCCTTTTTATTCAGACTTCTGATTCCTCTGATGCTGTAGATTCCATTGTTAAGATTTTCTGCAGGAAAGAAGGGTTTGAAAATAGCCTTTGTGTTTTGAAAGAAAGAGAGAGATAGAATAAACTCAGAGTATAATGGCTCCAGGAGCTTTTGAAAAGATCAAATATTGCTAAATTCTTAGAAGTGTGGAGATTTGCTATTTTCAGAAATACATAATGATTGATGAAACATGCAAATACTTCCTCAAGTATATGGAGCAATTTTTAGCTCTTTGCACCAACGCCCTACCCTTCCCCAGGCCTCCAACATGTTCTTCCTCCTATGGTGTGCCACAAAACTTCCACTGCCCAGCTTTCATGCCAGACCCTCCTTTACGGTGTCTTCACAATGCACACAGCAAGCAATAAACTCAGGGGGCAGGATGTCTGTCCAGAGAAACTCTCAGCAGAGACAGCACAGATGCACCAGTACCATATGTACATACACAGGACTGGTAAAGGTGTGTGAGTGAACACAAGATACGGTTTCCAATTTGCAGACCCGTTTCCCAGTTCTCAGCCTTTCTTCAGTCCATTATCTCACTGTTTTGTGTCTAATTTATATTACAAGCCTGCTGGAACAGGGTTTTATCATTTTTATTTGTAAAATAACATCTATATGCTCACAGTATAATAGAAATAATTGGAATGATTGCTTCATGAAATACAGAGCCGAGTCACCTTAACTACGAGATCTATTTCAATGAGAATAACAATTGCTTCACAAAATTCATTACTGTAATTGGAAGTTAGCTCTTAAAGATAAAGTGAAATGAAAACATAATTATTAGTTTCATAACTATTCAGGTATCTACCCTGTAATTAGGCTTTGTCAGCCAATCTGCATTTAAGAGGAGACAGGCATTAATTGGACAGGAGTATCCTGTTTCTTATTTGTATTTTAGAATAGTTTAGGGAAAATAAACATTTAATGGGTTCTTCTTTAGTGGAACTGCTCTTCTTTGCAGAAGGATGAATTTAAAAAAGATTTTAGAGTCCTTATGAAGCACCCAACGTATTATGACCTCTATTATGAAAAAAAAATTACTTTGGGTCAATTTCTGTCCTCATATATGTTTTAAGGTTTGCTGGGGTTTTTGTTTTGTTAGGGTTTTTTTTTTTGTTTGTTTGTTGGGTGGTTTTTTTGGGGGGGGCTGGGTTGGTTTGTTTGTTTTGTTTGTGGTTTTTTTTTTCTGATCTTGAGTTTTTGTATTGGTGATAGAGAAGTGGAAGAGAGATTACGATTTGGCTTAGTTTTCAGGCAGAACAAAGAAGAAAACTGTCAATGTCTTAGAATCTACTTAGAATTTTGAAACCTGTCTGAGAAGTAGAAACCTAGAATGATGCCCTCAATCTCTCATGAGTTTTGATTTCTCTGCTGCCCATCTGATTGGAAACTAGCCTTGCTGTTAAAACAATTTAAATTGGAGTTTATGGAATTCTGTGTGGTTCTTGGCATTAAGACTCCTAATAAAAATCAGAATATATTTGAAATAAAATGAATGGAATCGCTTACCTTTTTATTAGTAAATCTTATATATTTAAGAATAGACTGCTAAACCCACAAGATTATTCAGATTTAATTATTTCATCTTGTGTGGTCCATGAAATAACCTTACAACAGCTGTAGAAATCCTGTAACAACCCTATAGATAGTAATTTGTATTTACATATGCAAGATATATTTAATAAATGTCAAAGAAAAGTGGTAAGTGAATTCACACAACTCTGCTCTAGAAACGCTGCTCTACTAACTTGACTGGAAGCATGAAAACAAAAGTGTATTAGGAGCATACCTTGGCAATGAGTGCTCTGAGTGTAGCAAAGCAGTGAGTCAGGTAAGTGGTGCTCTGATCATAGCCAAGAGAATTTACCAGGACCTTCAAAACTCCTCCCAAGAGATTATCTCTGCATTCTGCTGCAAAGCTTGCCTGCATAGGAAGGAGAGAAACAATAACTGTATGAGATAATTCAGCAATGAACTGGAACACAGGAACTGAAATTCTGCTCTCCAGCCTGTGAGACATCCAGGAGTTTAGAATTTGCGTTTTTTTCATTTGTTAACATCTGCTTCAGAGATGTTTCAAAGCACTTTTGTAGTGATCAAGAAGACAGAGGGGAAAATGCCCCAAACATTTTTGAAGTTCCAAAGACCTCCAATGCATTTTTAAGCTTAGTCAGCTTCTGCAGTGATTTTTGAAGCTCCGTTTCTGTTCTTTCCAATCCTTCATGTACTTTGGATTAGGAACTGATCCTGTGGTGGGCAAGCACCATCCTTTCCCTTGCACCCTTGATTTCCTGAGCATCTAGGCTAAACAGACATACTGGTACATTCTGATCAAACCCACAACCAAAACAGTGGGGAGATTGTATGAGTGGTGTCACGTGAAAATAATGTCCGGTACAACAAATGTCTAGTAGATAAATGCTTTTCTACTAACAGGTTTCCAAGCATGAAGTTTTCTCCTCCCTACCTATGAATTTTTTTCTATTCAAGACTATACAAGTTTACAGAAGATCCTCAAAATATTTTGCACTGTCTAAGAAACAATAGGAGAATTTAATCTTGCTTCCACTGGCTTCTGAGGGAGCAGGGATTGATACTAAGCCAGCTCTACTGTTTCTCACCTGAATGATGTTCTCTTGCATATCAAGAATGATCAGGTTAGCTTCAGTTGCCAGGTTTCCGCTGATCAGCGCTTCTTGGTCTAGCTCAGCTTTTGTCCTGCAAAAAGGAGTTCTAATTAAAGCACGCAGAGAGTACTCCAAGAGTTAGATGACCTGCTGTTTAAACAAAGCCAGAATACATATTATACCATTCTGAATGATCCTGTAAGAGCAAACAATGACAGTAGTGTTCCAAAGTGTTTCTTAAAAACTATGGAGTGAAATTAGCAAAGCTGCTATTGTAGAAGAGCAGTCACAAAGGGGACTTTTGAAAACTAGGCCTCCAGACAGTTCAGATAGATGCTTTTCCTCCTTAGTAGTCATCTGCATAATGGCTACTTAATACCATGTTCAGTTGTTCAGTAAACTATGCTGTGATTTCTGAATGCATTGCCTGTAGCAGGACACAAAACTCCAAAATGGAATAATGGATAACTGATCTGACAAATCCATAAAAAAAAAGTAAAAACGGTAGACTAGGCCAAAGTGGAAATTTCTTCAGTGCCATAGAAGCATTGTTTAATGTAGGCAATTTAAAATGTTGATTCCTGAGACTGTTGACAACCAAAGACAGCAAGTCCATGCAGCAGTGTCCCAGGCCATTTAAGAGAGAACTGAAATATTTAAAACAGACAGGAGATAGTGGTAGGGCAACACATGATACTTTCTTAGCTGAGACTTAAGGACAAGGTCTGGAACACAGTTCCTCTGCAGCTGAATAAGCACAGGAGCAGCTACTAACAAAACTGCATTTTCACACATCTCTTCTGTGCCAGAAACACAAAGAAGAGGCTTTTTTCTTTTTCCTACGCTGCTCAAAAAAGTGCTGTTGCCTGGCAAGAGGCTGCTCTCTTGAGCTTGAGACTAAAGATCCTGTGACATCAGCCAAAGTTCCTCAGGTGCATTTCTGTGGCTGGAGCAACACCCTTACAATCACACTTCTGAGTGGCTTTAAGATGTATAGCTGCTCTGCTATATTCATTTACTCAAAAATAAAACCAGAAGAGCAAAGAGCCATCCTTTAGTGCACAAACAGATAATTCTGAGGAGGGCCAAGAAAGGAAATCAGGGAAGTCATATGGTTATTAACTACAATGACTCAAAGCTACAAAAACCAGAAGGGACTGCCAAAAGTTTAGTGGTATAATAAGGGCAGAAGTCCCAATATGAGTAAGAACTGAACAAATTTAGTGAACTTTATAGGTGTTTGAACTATTTCCAGCAACCACTGAGCTCTGTACATTACCCATGCTGACTGGATATTCTCTGACATGACACATATCTTATAACTGCTGCTACAATCCCAAAGCACTATCTTCCCTGACTCCTGCTAACAGTGCTTCTCGATATTAACACAGCATGTCAAACACAGCTTAGCTGATTTAATGTGGCAAAACATATACCACAGTACTGTATATACTGAGGAGCCAAGAGCAACACCAAATTAAACATTGTAGCAAGCCTCCATGGAGTATTTGATATGGCTCTATCACTAACTAGTGTTTGCCACACTGTTAATAATAAGAAAAAACCTGCAGATAGCTATTTAAAATTCTCCTTCAAGTATTTGTGACCTCTTTGTTGTGTCACAGCAACAGCTGGATATTTCTGCTACATAAACATTTTCTTTTTCTTTGACAAAAGAGGGAAAGGATTGCAACTGTTGATTTTGTAATAAAACATCCGAGGAGAAAGAACAAAACATAAAAACCCCAAGCAGCTTGGTTCTAATAAAAGCAGTATGCATTAATTAAATTACTTACTTATCTGGTCTTTCATTTGCCTGCCGCCACTGAGTCTGCTCCTTTCTCCAGCGCAGATTTTCATTTAGCCCTGCTGATCTGTCATTCCCTTAGAGTGTAACGTATGTCAGTGATATTAAAACAAAAGGGGACATCTGAAGTCTGCTAGCTCACCAAAAGACGGAGATAGATTTCTGTAACAGTCTGTCACAACTAAAGCCATTCAACTTACAGGTTCAGGGCTCTAGTAAAAAGACCCATCACTTTTTTAGTTTAGGATTTTTAGAGCATTAACTTGCTTAATGCCTACAAAAACCAACCCACAGATTTTCCATTTATTAAATGAAGCAAACTTTTCTGCTATGAACAATTTGCTTTTACTGATAGTTTTGACACCATTTCTTGGCTCTTTGTAAGACATTAATATTAATTTTTAGAACATCTTGAAACTTCTTTCTTGACTTCATATTCTTCACATGAAAAGAGCTCAGTCCTAGCTACACCTTGGATAGTTGAAAGCTAATGATATTTTCATCCATGCAAAACCAAGAATGGTCTGCAAGGAGATGGACTGTGGGTGAAAAGGGTGTGAAATTGACAAAGGTGAAAATGGGTAGTGTGCAAAAACTCAACAAACTCTTTATGTCTACAGCCACTTGAGTTCCTCTCAAAAGGCAATGGGGGTAGAGGGGTATGAAGTACCAGCTGGTATTCTGCAGCGCTTCATCATTTCTCCTCTGGCTCCTTCTCCTCTCAGTAAAGCCTCTTCTAATCGGGCTTTTACATCTCGTGACTTCTGGAGCGCTTGGGTGCTAACTTTATCTGAGCTTTGCTTGCCCTGAAAGCAAAGTTAAAGCAATCAACACCAATGCTTCCATTTCTGATCATGAGACCAAATTACATCTCTGGAATGAGACACAACAGGAGAGACCTGTAGAAAGGGCAAAGAGCAATGAATATGATTGACTAATGCATAAAGTCTAATAAATGTTGCAAATGAGGAAAGAGGCACAATATGTCCTGCTAACAGAAGCAAAGATGCAGTTCAGTACTACAGAGAGAGAAATTAACGTTCAGAGAGATGGTTGTTTCAGACAGATCCTCTCAGAGAGAAGAGTCCTGACATTAAGTCCCTGCTCTTAACTAAAGAGTCATCCTTAGTGTCCTGTCCAGTACCTGTAGGAGCGGTCAGTATAATTCGCACCAGAAATAGCCTCAAATACCCAGGTAAAAGAAAATAATTAAACGATTTAGGACACCTTCATAGGACTTCCTCATAGGTTTCAGCTGCATTTTGCTTGATGGCTACTGTCAGTTATTTTATCTGAACTAATTTGTCTAGATTAGAAAAGCGCTAATTTAACCACTGTCAATAACGAATTTCCTCTGGACAGATGGAATTTAAGGAAAAAAATTGAACCAAACCAGGACAACAAAACCACGTGTTGTTTCACTTACCTTATACTCAAAGCATGAAACACAAATGAAGAGGAGGTCTAAAATCCTGTTCAGCTGCACGGATGGAAGGTCTGCAATCCATTTCTGTATTATGTTTTGATCAGCGTTTTTCATGATCCAGAGGAAACAGATCAAAAGGTTGCGAGTAGTATCAGGACCTAATGTGGCACTCTGTCTATAGGGCTAGGAGCAGACAAAGTAAATGTCAATTGAAAGAAGAAAAAGGGGAGGAAGGCCATTTGGATGAAGTAATGTTATTTAAATTTCAGTGAAATCGAATCTCAGGATGGAACTTCAGTAAGTTTGACCTCTTCCAGGTGATAGTTACTGTAATTTTGAATGTATGTGTAAATAGTGAAAGGACCAGTTAAATGCAAGTGAAACACAGAGAGAAGCACCAATTTGCTACATGCTTGTATATTAATTTCCTTATAATAGTGTAGAAAAAGATTCTGTAGCTGTTTGCTTCCCTCCTGCCATACAGTTGCGTCAGCCGAATTGCACAGTAGATAAAAAAAGCACATGAGGAAGGAGATACATCGAGAAAAAGAAGCACCTGAATCCAAAGATTCAGGTAAGACTGGAACTGTGGGGCTGCCACAGTGGCATTTGCTGATCTGAAAATGAGTTTAGGTTTGGTGTGGAAATGGAAATAGGCATGCGGGAGGAAAAAAGTGAACAATGTATGGTAAAGCAGTAATTAAATGACTAGAAGAGAACAGGAGAAGATGACAGGAGGAATATGAGGAATTCTTTGGGGTTGGAGGAAACAAAAATGCAGTTTCTCATGACCGTAGCTATTAGTGGCAAGAAAGGATAAAAGGAGAAAACAAAGGAAGATGAAAACAGATATAAGAAAGGAGATTGGCAGAGCAGTGTACACACCAGGGATGCCAGAGATATTCCAGAGTTCCTGATGTTGACTTGATTCCCTGCAATGGCAAGGGCCACGTTTTGGTTGATTGCACCTGCAGACTCTTGTTCTTCTTCTGGGTTTCCTGTCCGTCCCTTTCCACTGCGAATATCTGAAACTAAATTTGAAATATCCCATTGGAACATCAGGAGCAATCCAGCTGCTGCTGCTCACATGTCACAGTTTTCCATTGGTCTGTAACCTAGCAAAACAATTGGCACCTCCATCCCTGAGACTGTCTGGCTGATGTACCAAGCAGTGAAAGAAGCACAGCATCAGCAAGAGAAATTGCAGCCATCTGCAAAGACTGCCAAATTATTAAAAAATTAAAAATACATAAGCAAACATGAGGTTATCTCTGACATTCAAAGCCAAGCCAGTGCTTTGTAAGACTTGGAACCATCCAGTTCCAGTTCATTTCAGTCAAGAGGAGAAGCACAGAAACTAGACATGGACTTGGTGGTATTCAGCAAAGTATGTAAGTCTGCTAACAGTCGACAGATCCAATATCGCCTGCTGACTTAAACGCAAGTTTTATTTCAGGCATCTAACTGCTTCTATTCCCTGCTGGTTCTTGACATCACTTTCAGCAAATAAAGTTACTTATATCTAAGCTTTGTAAAAATCTTGTCCGATTCTGAGCATCCATTTTGTGTTTTTCAAGTTCTGTTTTTCAGAGAAGCTGAGCCACCAGCTGGACACTATGTGTTCAGAATGTGATCACAGCCTCTTGTGACAGATTCTCAAAGGAAAGACACTCTAAAACCCAGACATATTGGTACACCTGGGCTTCTTCATAATATCTCTTTCATCTACAGTATAAAGATAATACTTAGATTAAAAGAATGGTGTGAGATCTGATTAGCCAATGTATAGTAAATGCTTTCACCTTACCCAATTGGAAGTGCTAAACAACACTTTCATATTAGTAAGGTTTTCGTTATGACAAATGCAAAATATTTTCAGAACCAGTGACAAAAATATACTCTTCAATGTTTATACCTTTAACTAATCAATTTTGGTGTCATGTTAGTAGCAGTAAAAAGCAACAGAAAAAGAGAATACAATCCTATTTCTATAATTTTGGTGTAACATGATGTCAGTATCATTATCAGTATCTTCACTGCTGTCTGTTAAGTATATCTAGAGCTAAATATTTCTTGCAGACCCTGCAGGCTTTATCTGGAAGGTCATAAAATTTATACTAAGAGATACATAGGAGTACTTAGAGATATCTCTCGTCTATCACTTCCTCATGAAGTGAGGGCACTGAAGTTTTTTTCTGTCTGTAAAAATCCAGTTTACTTCTAAGTAAAGAAATATTCAACCTTACTAGACTAATCTCTTATGTTTGATAAATTATTTAGACAAGTCCCTCTTAGAAGCTGAGAAACTGAAAGGCAAAAAGGTCTTACTTGTAAAATCATGGAGTTGCGGTAATGAATCCAAAATTATACCAACCAAAGGGAGGTAAAGAGCTGCAATTTTAATCTTCACCTCTTTTTTGGAGCAACGTGGGTCTAGGTCATGGGAACTCAGCAGGCTAAGGATAGCACTGACAGCTTTTCTTTGCACCTTGCTAATCCTGTTAGCACAGAAACCATCCATAAGTTCTCTTCATGGATCATGCACTAATCAGTTATAAGTTAAAGATTTAATAAACAGAGAGGAGGTGAAAGAAACGAATTAATACACCAATATTCACTCAATAATCTCTTTAAGCAGAGATTTGTTCCTTGCAAATGATAGGTATCTTAAATCTCCAAGACACTTCACCACAATCAAAGAGCACCCAAGTCTTTCAAATGTCCCATAAAAATTCATTGTGGTAAAGAGAGATGCTTAAGGAAAAGCATCAAACTCTGGCCAAAGTTTAGCTAAATGCTTAAGTTCAGACAAAGACAGAGGTGTTTTAGAGGGAAGAGCAACTGAAATTTTGTGTTCTCAATTTGTGTATTTAGCCAACACTACCACCACAAATCATGTATTTTTTTTCACTAGGAGGAACATACTGCAGATAAAACCATAACTGAGTCATTGCTACGTTACAGAGCAACTAACTGAAAAGAGTGGGAGAACCAGGACCGTCCTGGAGTCAAACTATGACCTTGCCAAGAGTAACAGTGTGACCTGATCCCATTCTAAAATCTTCAAACTGGGATACGCACCCCTCGCTGTCTGCGTCCAGTGCTGCTGCCAACTCAGTGAAAAGTAAGCCAGTCAGGAAGTGCTGCTGACGGTATTCAGCTGAGAGATCAAACATACCAGTAATTTTCTGGTCCTGGAAACTAGAGCAGGAGCTGGAGTTCTGGGGGAATATATTAGAAGTGTTAAAGAATGATCTCCAAGACCAACGTTTCTTAAAGAGATCACAGTCACAGTCAAGGTAGCTAACAAAAAGTCTCTACCAGAGGAAAACCACAGACTTTGAAAGAAGGTTGGACATTTTGGAGAAAGACATCTGTTGGTGAAATTAAAAGCATCTGATTTCAAATGAGTTGCTTGCTAGGATGCAATGTCATGCTTTCCATTCTGTGTGAGCAACTCATTTTACACCTTTTGAGATGTAAAATTCCTACCCTGTATTCATTAGTTTGGACAGGATGCAAAGCCAGAATTTTCTCCATGTTTACCATTCTTGTTCTCATCGTTGCAGAGTAGCCATTAGCTATCACAGAGCAAGAAACTGCTTCTACATTAAGAGGGACTTTGGTGTCAGAAGCTGTTCACTGTTCTTCAGCACCCATGATGTCTAGTATGGAAGGTCAGTCAGGAAAGACATGTGGACAGTGTTTCCTTTTGCCCAGGAAATCCTTGGCTGAGCTTGCTGGTAGCTGGCATAATTTAGACAAGCCTTCAATCTGCTCTAACTTATGGCTGTGACTGATACACAGTCAGCCCAGGAATGGAAAGTTGCTGCTATATATGTGTTGTGAACTTCTTAGCCTCTCCAATCATAGGTCTCCTGGAATGTTTTTGTCCCATGATCAGGTGAGCATAAGTCTTAGATGCTACTCCCCACTGCAGCTACTGGGTTTTATGAGTCCAAATTTTGCTTTTAATTTATATTCTTCAGTATTCCTTCCCATTATTTCTGTCAGTCACCTGGGAATAGTCCCTGAGCCCAAATACGTGCAGTATCAGTATACCACACAGTGGCAGCTGTCTTCTAGCATACTGGGTCAAATGAACCCCGGTCTCTTAGCAGCCCCGTATTTTGGACAGTTGTACTCAGGCCCACTCCCATTCAACCTCAAACAGACAGGCATTGGCTGTACAATGTTTGTGTGAAATAATGTTGAAGTGTAGAGCACCCAGTTAAGTGAATTTAGCTTCTCTCAAAGAATTTCAAAAGATTTATTCACAAGGCCATATTTCTACTGAAAGTCTAACTCAAGCTGGGCCGCACTCCTGCAGACAGATCAAAATTACTGCAAGGGTAGTCAGCCGGTGCATTAAATCATGCAAGGGCCACAAAAGCCTTATTGATTTGCGCAGGTTGCACTTCACAGGTTACTCCTAAAGGAGAAGAGAGTTGATGACGCTGCTTGAAGGAAAGATTGATTAAACTAGTATCTGCCAAGCTCTGACTTGCTAGAACTAGTTACAAGAGCTATGTTGATATTTTTTATCCTCATAAGCAGAAGACTCACATTTCCAGCTCTTTGGCATCCAGGATTAGTATTAACCAAATGTATTGTGACATCTGACTGTAAGACTTTGCTGCCTTGCTTTTAGGACCAGGAAAAACTTCAATTAATATTATTTACTGTCACTGACCTGTGACAACCCTTATTAAGGTATGAGATGTAGCACATCTTAGCATCCAACCAATTCTTTGGCAATGACACTCAAAAAAGAAGCCATGAATTTGAACTGCTCCATTACTCAGAGTGTTTTTGTACCTCCCACCATTTTTAGTTTCAATTCCATTCCCCTGCCTCCAAGCATTGTGGCAATTATGGAGCATTCCACTGAAATGCTTCAACCCAGTCCTGACCTCTGCAAGACCACTGAGATGGAAAACAGACAGGCGAGCAGTCTTCGACAGAGGGTTTGCCCCACTGTAAAAAACCAAGAAACCGTCTCCACAGAATGTAGATGAGAAGAGCGCAAGACTGGCAAAACTCTGTGTGGTGTGCCAATCAGCAATTTCTTTCTTGGATGTGTTTGTGAATTCTATGGTCAGGAAGATTATGGGATGTCCTGACATTAAGGAAATCTAGAGCTGTGTCAGTATCAGACCAAGTTTCTGGAGAAATGAGATATGATGAAGGCTGCACGGTCTACTCAGGATACCTGAGTGTTTCCACACAGAAAATCATAAAGTTCAAATAAAAAGGAGAACATTGTCCAAAAAACCACAGAGAAATCATGGACAAAGACACAACATGACCTACTGCAGTGGGGAGAAACCTAGAACAAAGAACACTGCTATTAGAAAAAGAAAGCCTGATAATCCTATTTTAAGCAACACGAAGGCTCAACAGAAATTCATTACTCCAGGATATTGAAAATTGCAGTGTATTAGTCACTAATTTAGATAGTGGTACCATCTACTTCCACCTGGAGAGTAAGAAGTTCCATTAGAAGGCAAACATACAGGAAGTTTGCTGTGTACTTCTGCATGCCATAATTCTCCAAAACAGACGCTGAAATATATACTTGTGGTTGTGTGGATGGGATAAGGGTGTGCCTGTAAACTGGCCTTCAGACCTGTGTTCCTTTTAGACCTTGTATGTCTACCTCAACAGTCCTTTTCTGTGTGCATGTTTTCAAGGAAACGCGTGTCTGTGTCACGTTCAGCTTTAAGTTCTGTAGGTGCAGTTTTGCAATAGTACTCCGGTAGTCTTTCTTCTTCTGTTGCTTTTTTTCCAGTGGGAAATTTTCTCCCTGATCCAACAGTGGCTAATTCTAACTTCAGCATCCAAATACAGAGCAATGTTAAGTATTTTTCTACATGTCCCTCATGTGACATTCATGCAATACCATCTAATGGATGACTACCTGGGAGGATAAGGAGAGGGAGGGAGATGCTGGAGCAGATGTGGATGTCATGAAGAAGAGGTTCAGATTGAGGTAATGCTCATGGCTGCAGAGAATTCTCAGGAACTCAAGTCTCATGGAAATCAGGGTGGAGAGTGAATTCAGCTTGTTTGAAAGCTAGGAAAAACAAACAAAAAGGTGTCAAGTGATGGGCTGGTACTATTTGAATTACCATGCAGTGAAATATCCTGCTCCCTGAAAAGGAAATAGACACTTAGGCCGTGCATGCATTAAAATGCTCACTGCACCTGACTAGTTTCCATACATTAGCTGCGCTTTGTTTGACAGTGATGGTGTCTCTCTCCCTGCTCCCCAGCTGACTTATCACAAGAGATTAACAAATTGTTGCTTTCTTCTCTTCTCCCAAAAGAGAAAGATACTATATTTTTGTCTTTTGCGTAAGACAAAAATGAAAAACAAACTGAACTTTTCTGAATCTGTGGCAAAGTCATAAAATGTCCTGCTAAGCAACACAGGACATCAGTGGTCTTCTCATTTCCCTTCTTATCAACAATGACATCAGTGAAGAATTAGTGACGATACCTAAGGGAACTGCATGCATTCAGGTCACAAAACAGAAGGAAAATGCTCCCCATCAAATACAACTAATAATTTCATAACAACATCCTGTATCACCATTTATTTTTAGTTTTGAGAGACTTGTAAAGCAAGAATACAGATGTATCATTTTGAGTGACTCCCCAAAACCTAAATACTGTCCTCACAGCACTGGAGGAGTCAGAAAGTTGATCCTCATGATCTGCAGACCCTACTGCTGAGGGATGTAAAAAGTAAGGGAAGAAAAGTGGTTCCATGGATGTTTTGCAGCAGTGCAAGCTACGACATTTCTAAAAGAGTCTTCACCTCAGCTCAATTTTTTTCCTGCAGATCACAAATCAAAAGAGGTTTTAATATCATTGCATATGCAATAGGAAATAGGAAATTTACCTGGACCTTTAACACAACTCAAAGGATCTTGATGGATAAAGTAACCAAACAGAAAAAAACATGTAAGCCAAATGCAATCCAAACCATGCATGGTGCCTACCTGATTACAGTAATGTTTGATGAGATTAAACACAAATCCTCGATCCATTAAAGAAAGAAGATCATACAAGAAAAATGCCAGGCTGATATTAATTTTTTCTGCTTGTTCACTTTCCTTAAAAAAAGAAAAAACACCAGTTATAATGTATAAAACTTAGATAAAGGTGGAAAAACTTTTAGAATAATGAAAAAATAGTGTAGGGGTCAGGTCCCAGAACCATCTCAGGGAAAATTACAGGACAAGATTGTTTCAGTTCTCCAGTTCACATGATCTTGTTAAAATTGCACAGAATTGCTTCTGTAAATTATTTCACCTGTTTCACAGCTTTCACAGGGAAATGTCACAGGATGAATGAACAGTTCATTTGTGCACAGCTTTGGGCTGACAACAATGAAATGGAATTTGAGACCTGTTCTGAATTCCCTATTGGCTGCAGCCCTGCACACAACTTTTTTTCTACTGAACATCAGAGAATGCTGGGTTAGGTACTTAAGACATATAAAATATTAATAAAAACCTGTACTGACTTTGCTGATGGAATGCCCAGTATTTTGTTTAGAAATTTTAAGTGTAAAACTGACAGTAACAAAATACTGGTAAGATAAATCCGTGAGGTTCACCATTCAGCACCTAAGCTCTTGTATGCTTGGAATTGGCCTGATTACCAGACATACACAGCCTCAAGTAATAACCACAAAGAACTTCGTGTACCCTCTAAAACGAGGCTACTTCAAACATACCAATTTAAATCATAAAATCTCAACAGCCTGTGTCGTTCACCAAGAGGAATTAGTGGAGATGCCTGAGGGCTCTGCACACATTTAATGCTCAAAACTGACAGAAGAGATGACTGAGAAAAATATTGCCTGTACTGGCACCACTGACTAGTGCAAACAGGTGTGCAGCACCTCAGGGTGGCTACAATTCACTTTTTCATTTTTCAAGCTTTTTGTTGCTGTTCAGGAGTGTATATATATATATATTCCCTACAATCTGGGATTTGCACAGGAAAACATTTTTCTACGGTGAAGAAAAAACTAGTTTTCCACTACCTTATAGGGCAGGCAAGCCTACGCCAGACATATCACTGTAAAAATCCAGGGCAATCTGACATGCTCAACCATGTATTGAAACATCGATTATCACTGCTTGGATTTAAAAATCAGACACACATTGCCTACTACAAATCAGACACACATTGCCTACTACTCTGTACACCTAACCAATGGCCCTAATTCCAAAAACACAACAGTGGAATTTTCACACACAATCAGGTTCTATATGCTCATTCTATCAGAACTGAACTGAATTAACAACCCACAAAAACCTGTGTATTTCTTGTGAGGAAGCCATAAATACTAATCTCTTTGCAAAGCCTACAGTTCTGTTAAAGCATTTTCAATGTAACAAATTTTTATTTCACAATTGATTTAAAAAAAAGAAGTCACTAATGCCCTAAGTAAACATTTCTGTGGAAATAATTTCTCTGCATGTGGCTATCACAGAAGCACAGCAATGGATTGAGCTTCAAGGTAAAGCTTAAAGAACAACCTTTTGGTGGACAGCGACAATTCCTTCTGCCAGTCTCTGCCCCAGTTTTTCTGGTCTTGCCCTTTCCCAGTTTCTGCTCCTCAACAGCATGTGGAGAAGTGGATCAGGAAACTGAGCTTGTTGAAAAGTGACCTAGCAGGCCAGCTCTCCAGGCTGTTCTGCCCTGCCCTGCGGCCAAGCACTTCGCTGGGCTAGCACAGTGCATTTGGCAGCTCTGGGGCATGAAAACAAGTTGGTTACAGCAACTGAATGAACAAGTGTCACTCAGTGCCTATCTGTGGCACTAGCTTTTTCTAGTCCAAAGTGGTATCAGTGATATAAGCTGACAGTAGCAATGTTAAAATATAAATTACAATCTGTGATCCTTTCAACTTTATAATCTGTTGTGTCAGTGCAATTTGTTAAAAGTAGAAAGACTTTCATGGGACTTGTGGCTTAATTCTTGTCTTCAATTTTCAAGTGGCCAGTGCCTCTTTAAAGAGATCAAGGGTTAGATCACTTGTGGCTGGCTTTTGCAATACCCACAAGGAGCACTGCCTTCTTATGGCATATCCCACTGCTACAGAGAAGTCAAATGAGGAATTAAACACAATGCAGTAGGATTGAGGGTAACTGCAAAGGGGGATAAAAGGAGTAAGTCCCCCTGGGGCTGCAGTCTGATGTGCTGGCTAACCTGGCATAAAGCATCACTGCAACTGAAAGTGGATATTCAGCCTTTCCTGTAGATAGAAAAGGGAACTCTCTTCTTGCGCACTGCAGAAGCAGGCTGAGGAACTGAGCTGAACAAAACCAAACCATCTGCCAAGGGAGTGCAAGGCTGCCCTTTACACTGCCACAACTCTCAGTTAAGGTCCATGTGAGAATATTGACCTAATTCTAGCAACACTGCTGATACAGAAATGAGATTAAATGTAGCTCAGTGTAACACAAGGCAAGTAGCAAGGCTCCATGGTGCTTATGTCGTACACTGACCTTCGGTGGTTTGACTACAAGTGCAGCAATCTCTGAAGTAATCACACTGACTATAGTGGTAATATCATCTTTGAAACGATCGGAGAACCGGCTTCTTCGTGGGTTATCTTCCTTCTCTGTGTTGTGAACATACTGAGCCATACTCTTTATCTACAAAGCAGAAAAAAGAATACTAAAAAAATGCCCAAACTGGAGGTAAAATACTGCTTTAAGTTTGTTTATGAGAGTAAGATTTCCTATTTCTTTTTCCCTGAATTTAATCACTCCTTTTCTCAGAGCTGCTATGATAAATCCTACCTGTAGTGGCAATGACAACAGAGGGTCTAAGATTCAAATGCAGACAGACATTAATTCCTGTTCATATTCAGGCAGTTGGCTACTCTCAGTACCTGAAATCAGAATCAACCTCCCTCAACCCCTTGCATCTGCAGTTCTGAAATGCTGCTGCTTGCAACTTTCGCCCTTCATGATGACAGACATGGAGTGATACTTGTGGAATTCCTATTTCTTGACCTGATCTTGCATTACTTGTATGCTGACAGTGGGAATCAGTATATTTTTTCCACTGACATACATCACCGCAGGGCTCTGTAGAACTGTGAGTTTGGGGAGCTTTGTCACTGTGCCCATGTTGTTAACAAAACGGAAAAGACAGGAACACCTATTCACCGAAAAGGAAGGGCTTGGTTGATGAGTGTCTCTCACTCTTTTGTAAGCTGTGGACTACTGCTCATGTAGCTCATGCAGACCTTTGCCATTAGTGCCATAGTGAGGAAGGGGGGTAATATGAAGAATTCTTTAGTTCTGCTTTCATTATTTGAGACCTCTTCTTTACACAGAGGAGAGGAATAACCGAAGAGATTACCACCCAACTGAATCTGTGCCTGGAGTACCTACTAGATGCCACCATCAACTAACTGTAAAATACCACTGTCAAGTCTTACCAGGAGCTCAAAGAAGAACCAGGCATACTTGAAGACTGATTCTCTCACCATGCCCGTGCTGACCACCATCTGCAATGCCAGTTCCTCATGGAAATGCTAGATAATAAACACAGACTGTTGAAAAATGGCTTTTCAATCAACTCATCCTTCATTTTCAACATCTTCCCTGTGGGAAACTTCTCCATACTGGAGGGTGAGCAGCTGGATGGGGATGTGTGGGCATCTTTGTAGGATCAGAAGGCAGATTTGACCAAAATGACATTTAAAGAATGCCGCAGGCAAACAGACATGGATACCCATTTTTCTGTGGATCCAGAACCACAGATAACTGAAGAGGGAAATGCCTTTGGACTATTCTCAGGTCACTGTCTGCATGTATGATAGGGAGCAGCTATGTTTCCCACTACCTGCTGAGTGTTTTTGTTTAGCACATCCATGTTTTTCTGAGAGAAGGCAGAAGTAAGGATTGATTCTGTGGTGGGAGAGAAAGACAGAGCAGTAACCATAGCAGACCTTGTACAGGCATTTGTAGTTGGAGACAATACTTTTTACAGTGAGATCTGAACACAAGACACACAATCCCAATTATCTAAACTTTTAGGAAATTCAATCTGGACTATTTGGTTCTAAAAGCTACAAAAAGGGACAAAGAAAAAAATTCTTTACAGAAGAAAGAGGAGGCAAATATTTCTGAATGGAGTTTACTGTAACATGTAAAAACATGTATCCAAAGGTAAATAGCAGTGGAAAACGACTGAGGCTCTAAGACCTTGATAAAGAGAACAAAGGGAGGATCCAGACAGGCTGCTACTTGTCTAAATCTGTCCTGGAAAAAGAATCTAAAGACTCTGGAGCCAAAGCAGAAATGTTTGAGTAATGTTTACCCACTGAGTCAATATTTCATCACAAATTCCTTGTCTGATAAAAGTGGTTGATGTCTTGTTCTGTTGCTTCCCTCACCGCATTTAGAAGTGCTAATTGCCAGCACTACCCCAGGACCCCCTGGATTCTGTAAGGAGTTCCCTCATGCACAGCCGTAGCCTACCTTTTTATTGGATGGTCTTGTGCTTGCACAAAGGCCTGACATGTCACTTGTTCCTTCAACACAGTAAGACATCCGACTGGAGCTGTGATCCATAGGCTGAGGGCCACAGATGGAAGAAATACATAATAGTAAATTAATAAGTAACTTCATCTAATTAACCCAGAAGAAATCACCTACAGTGGGCAAGTTTATTTATTTTTTTAAGGTATGCACAGACGTTCATCTAAACACTTCTTCTCTTTCCTTCTTCCCATCCCCCTGCCCAGTCGAGGCCGAAGGCCAGGAGGAGGAGGACGAGGAGGAGGACGAGGAGGAGGAGGAGGTGCAAATGCCAGCACTGCCATCGCGTGCCCAATTGCAGAACTACAGCTCTACTTCGGAGGATACGATTACGATTCCCTTTAAAAGGTGTAAATTTATCCCCCGGCTCTACATCGAAAATAATTAGCCCCTTGAAGTCGTCCTTCCATTAAAAGTAATGCCAATTTACAAGATGGCGAAACAGCAGTAACCAATTGTAAATTCCTACATTTATCAGTGTGATGAAGCTGTAATAACAAACATTTTAATTTTGTATTAATTTGGAAAAATGCCTTGAGCTCTGGTTTGGTTTTTTTTCCCCCCCTAGGACACAGTATATTAGATTAAAAGTCATAAAGCTATTAAATTCAAATCTACATTATTAAAAATTGCTATGGATGGATACATATGCCCATATGAACAAATTAAATAAATTGACAAACCTGTGTATCTTACTAGTTCTGTTTTAATTTGCTGAACACAAGTACCTATTCATTTTAAATGGAGAGACACACAGCCATTCAATAGAAAAAAAAAGACTTAAAAATATATCTGAAAATAACCTACTTGAGAAGCAGTATTTACATATGTAACACTTAAAGAAAAGCAAGGGGGGATACAGTTCAGAGCTCATCAGACATGCTGCTGTAGAGCTCTGCCAGGGCTGCAAGTAGCAGCAGGCTCCTTGCACAGGGGAAAAAAATCCTGCTTTTGCCAGAGGCATAGCTTCCCAGCTCCAGTTGAATGGTGAACTCTAGGTTTTGGTTGTCCGAGACAGCTGCACACAACCATTCTCATAAAGCTCTGAGATGGGCTGGGATGCTGTACACCAGCAACCCGGCACCAATCACAGAAGCAAAATCCTTCTTGTTGGATGCTGTCAACCCTTCTGTCCTGCAAGCCACTGGTGGCATATGTATCCGTGGATGAGAACACAAAGGAAAGTTGTATTTCACTGTGTAGTTGCATGAAGTATTTGGAAAGACCCAGGTGCAAATTGGGCACATGGCATCTGCACTGTAGCTGATACAAAGCTATGGGGCTGCTGTCATATAACTGACTAAATTTTTTTTTTTTTAATAGGAAACTATTTAACACCAAACAAAAAAAAAGGAAGAAAGGTTTGTGACTGCACTGACTCTATGACTTGGACCAGACCAGGTCACCAGATGTGAACAGAACTTAAATACCTGGAAAAACAGGAGAGTGAGGCATGTGAAAAAAAGTAAATGCCTCTGTGGAGTGTCTCAGGCACAAACAAGAGACAGAGTTCTTACCTCTTGCCCTCCTCTGGTAAGAGACATCAGAATTTAGTGATGGGATTTAACATGTATCTATGCCAAATCAGATAAACAACAAATGCTTCTGGTGATACATACAGTGCTTTTACAAGGAGCAAATCCAACCCTCAAAGACAAAATATAGATTATAGGTTTTGGGCCATACCATTCTTCAGATACTTGACTTCGCTCTCTTACCTTGGATGCCACGATGTTTTTGACCTCCTCATCAGTAGCAGCTTGTGTAACAGTGATGTCAGGATTGCTGCAGCTTATCACTCGGCTCTGCAGGAGTTTACTTCCAACAGAGACTGCAGAAGTGCGTCCAAAGGTGTAATAACGAGATTCTGTTGAAATGGCACTGCTGCCTCCACCTGCCACAGCAAGATGTTTGAATCAAGACTAAAGAACATATATATGAGACAAACACGAGGTTCAAGCCAGTTTTGCCCAGTGCTGTTACAACATCAGCATTTTGAAAAGCATAAAGCTCCTGAAAAACCCACTACCAACTGCTTTATTAACAATCTACATAGGCATTGAATGACAGGTTACAGGTATTATCCCAGTCAACAGCTCACAGGGTGATTGCACAAGCAGTAACAAAAGATTAATAGGGCTACCTAAGAAACAGCACTATCACAATAGTTCTTTCTTCCCATCAGCTCTTCTTAATTTGCTGTAGATTCAGTCAATATTCAAAGGCCTGAACACAAAACACCACCTACAACACATATGATTTAATACCATGTTCAAATACCCAAGCAAGCAGGGAGCACTACCACCAGGAATTTCACTAAGTGATATCTAGTTTTCAGTTTCACCATGGACCTTATTTTTCCAGGATAAAAAATTTCCAAGTGTATGTGAGCTCAGAGATTTTAGCATATCCTAACATCAGTCTAAATGTCCCTCAAGGGAGATTTAAATGAATATTCAAGGCAGAAAAAGGCCTACTTCTCTTTATCTCCCACAGCATAACTGCTTGTGGTAAGTCATTTAATATATACCACTTAATCAAATGAATCCTATAGGCTTTAGGACAATGACTACAGCAGAATAACAGAATGGTTGAGGTTGGAAGGGCCCTTTGAAGGCCATCTGGTCCACTCTCTCTGCTCAAGCAGGGTCACCTTGAGTCAGCTGCCTGGGACTACATCCAGATGGTTTTCTACTATCTCCAAGGTGAGAGACCTGGGCAACCTATCTGGCCAACGTGTACCAGTGCTCAGTCACCCTCAGAGGAAGTGTTTCCTCATGTTCACTGTGTTTCAGGGCGCACCCATTGACTCTGATCTTGTCACTGGGGGCCACTGGAAACAGCCAGGTTCTGTCTTCTTTGCACTCTTCCTTCAGCTCCTTCTCTACACTGAAGATCCTCGCTGAGGCTTCATTTCTCCAGGCTGAACAGCCCCAGCTCTCTCAGCCTTCTTCACTGAAGAGATGCTCCAGACCCTTTGTCACCTTTGTTGCCCTTGGCTGGTCTCTCCAATGTCTCTGGGGAACTGCTGTGTCCAGCTCATGAACTGGGGAGTTCAGAGCTGGACACAGCATTCCAGGTATGGCCACACCAGGGCTGAGAAGAGGAGAAGGATCACCTGTCTAAACCTGCTGGTCATCCAGCATTTTATCCTCCAATGACATCCTTAATGCAATGGAGATATTGGGTGAACTTGGCAGGAGGTCATTTTGCATGGAAAGTAATTTACTGATGTACAGGTCAGTAAAAAATTGGCATCTTAAGGCCATTTTAATTTATGAAGGGAATTCTTCTAGGAAAAGCTTCAGTTTAGGCAATCTCTCTTGCATTTGTCTTCATTAAGTTACAACATTGCTTGTAGCTGTGGAAACCTCTCACCTCAACCCTTCATCTTAAATTAATAACTGAGGGATGGAGATTATGAGGGGCAAGTCCATGTTACTCTTTGCAGCACTGATATTCCTGACCTACCTCTGAAAGAAATGGTGTATCAGAACAGTGTAGTGCAAAATGGTATGCAGTCTGGGTCTGAGAAGTTGTGTTTGCTATCTTACAGGTCAGTGCCTTAAGTCCTCCTCTCAAAAGTGCCATGCTGAACAGCATGTATCAACAATAAAGAATACTTTTGCAACCCTTCCACCAGTAATACCTGGTTTGACCACTTCTCTTTGTGGGTCTGGCAGACGAAATACATAGTACACATAAGATGTCAGAAGGCAGTTCCTCCCATGCTGATCCTTGCTCAGCTCTTTGCTGTTGTGGAGATTGTTCACTATTGCAACCACAGATTCAAAGGCAAACTGTGAGAAATTGGCTGTGAAACAAAGGCAAGAATTAGAGTCAGCACTGAAGGGTATAACGTAATTAGGTGAGGGCATTCTTTGTATCAACAACTAATCTTACGAGGTTCAATTCAGTCCTTAACAAGTTCAGTTTTAGACAGCAATTGCTATGCCTGTCCAGACCCAAAGTCTACATAGGCCAATAAACACTCTTCAGCAGACCCACTGACTTTCAACCTAATCACTGCTATTCTGTCACTCTGTACTACATAAAAGCAGGCTGTAGCAGTTAATTACACTTCTAGCAGCCTTCACACATTTCCTATAAACTGTATTCTCACAAAATACTGACTTGTTACTCTCTAGCTGACAGACAAATACAAGCTAGCAGGCTTTAGCACAAATATTGGAGTGGATGACAAGTGTTGATTATCTAAATGACATAGGAAATTAACTACACCCCTGCCTCCAAGTATGCCATTCTTCCAGAGTTAACACATGTTATGGGCAACTGGCACTTCAGTGTTCACTATTATATTCTCTGATTTTGTGCTCACTCAACTCTGTCTAAAGATATTTGGGTAGAGGATATGGTGCAGACAGCAGTGTCAGTTGTAGGACAATGATTTTGCTGGTGTTTTACTTGCAAAACAACTCAATTCCAAACAAAGTTGAACCACAACCCACTTTTTGACCTATATTTTCAGGTAAGTAAATTACCACAGTTTAATGTACCTCCCAACCAGAGACTAAGTCTTATATGTAGGGGGAAAGGAGAGAAGGCAGGAACTTAAGCCTGATTAAATTGTGCAGTGAAACTTTGTCTTGAGCAGCACAACTCTTTCTGAAGTGGACTACCCTAAATCCTAAATCCGAGCCTGGGTATTTTGGTAACCATTTCCCACACATTCCTAGGTTGATTGAAAAGTCTCTTGAAGGCCATGAACCACTAAATACCTGTCTGGCCAGCTATGACCATAGGCTGTACAGCCAGCTGGAAAAGTTTATCTAGTACCAAATGCAAAAATAAGACAAGAGGTTCAAGGCGTGAAGAATTCAAACAGATAATGCTGAGTTTCAATTCATGCTCCAGTGAAGCCTCTGTAATCTTTTGATCCATCAGTCGAATGGGGAATGTCACTTGGCTTTCCAGAGAATGGCACAAGGTGAAGAACCTCTCTAGGTGGTTGTCCTGTGAATACAGTGCATTCAGAGTTAACAAAATCGATACAGTTCAGCTACTGCTAGCTAAGCAAAGCCTAACTATACCACCTGATGGGATGAAAGGAAAGATTTTTCACCCTTCTGGCTTTCAGCACTGGCTGCTCTAAGTGATGAACTTGTAAAGCAGCTGTCACAGCATTTCATTTGCTCCTATTCATCTGGTCCAAATTCAGACCGCGGTGAGATCAGCTTAAAGGCAGAAACGTTCCTGCCCTCACTAAACTGATTGCTTCATTTAATGAAAAGACTTTTCCTTCTATCTGATAAAGCTCTGTCACATCATAGGTCTGTAGTCCCTCTGCCACTCATACCAGAATTCCATCTACACACAAGTTATGTGCCATACGAGTATGCCCTACTTGTCTTTAAAAAGCATGCTGCAAAAGGGTGATGGACCTGCCTCAGACACAGGGCCTTCAGCTGTTAGGACATATTTACTAGGATTAATTAGAATGGGATAAGGGGTAAGAGACACTGAAAAGCAGCAGAAACAAAAAAAAGCTGATCTGCCTCAACCCAGTATCTCAAAAAGATGGGCAAAGATCCAATTTCCCATGGCATCTAAATGACCAGAATCATTGAGTTCTCACCCAGCACTAAGCTTGTGTCCCCAAAGCAATGGCATTGACAAGTGAGCTGCTTAACACATACTGGCAGCGTATAACCTGTCCATGGAGGCAGGGAGGTGCTGTGTCTTTGGAGATGTGGACACATTCTCCGAACTAGCCTTGAAGGACAGAAGATGCAGACTACAGAAACTGGCACTGTGCCCTGCCAGTGCCTTTCAATCACAGCCTGAACAGACTCCTGCTGAGCCAAGAGGACACCAGGCTCTCTATTGCTCAATGTGACTTGCTGCCAAGAGTGTTCATTTGTTCACTTCTACCAATAGATTTAATTTCACCAAAGGGTTTCATTCACCAAGGGTATCAGGTTATTTCCATAGCTCCTAATTTTTTTTTTTTAAAACCTGTGTGGGCACCTCAGTTCACCTCAGTTTCATAAATCTGCTAAATTGGCCTGGACATCTGAATTTTCTTTGAAATGAAACTACAGATGTGTCTTACTTCTGACGCATTACCTGGGTGTGAACAGATGACACAGCTTGAACTTCAACAATGAAAACGCCCTTGTGTCCTTCAACCCACTTTATAGGGGGTGTCTGAGATGGAATTTTCTGGGATGAAAAAAAAATAATATGGGAATCATCTTCCTTTTAATGATCAAACAGAAAGTCTGTTTACATGAAGGTCTATAGGGTATTCCCACTATTCACTTCATTTTAGATACCCAAATTCAGTACCACAGAGAGGATGACAGCTAGGCATCTCCTTGTTCTCATAGACATTTGGACAGAAGCTGATTCACTGAACGGGGAAATTCGGAGAATTTCAGCTGTATGTCTAGCACATGTAAATAAACATCTTCTGATGGGATATTGTCAAGGCTAAAATTTCCTGGTCAAAGCACTGCCAAAGGCACTCCATGGGGATGTGGTGCAGTTTATACCCTCTGGACAAGTTTCCTACATGCCATGCTTACTGAGAGGGCCCAGTTTTCTGCTCCAGTAATACCACCTGATTCCACTTCTAGTCCCCCTCCCACAAAGCCCCAGAAAAAAAGAACAAATTATCCTGTGGAAGAAATAGAATTATTGACTTGACACTCTCTAAACAAATGTATCCCTGCTTAGACAATTTACAAGAATTTGCTTGCATAACTAACTTTTCTTAAAAAAACAGTATAATGATATAAAATAGTAACACCAGTGACAACAACAACAAGATTTTTCTCCAGACCTTTCTCCTTTTAAAGAACTACCTTTAAAAAAGGCTACCAGCGGACAGCAATGTTAGTTCGTAAAACACTTATGCTGTCCTCCTACATTAGAAAAAAACTATCTTTTAATAATTTTGTTTGTTACCTCAGGAGAGTGAATTGAATAGTGTAAAGGCAGCTTATCCAATGCAACAGGAAGACTATAATGTCCAGTTTGAAGACGATCATTTAATAGAATTGGCAGCCACTGAAACAAACGGAAACACAGCAATATTCATGATGATATATGATTAGACCTATTTATTTGTTAGATACAGTCAACAAAACAACAAATGAGATATTGATCCAAGCTTCTCTGCTCTAACCCATTCAACAGTAATTTCTTTGTATTTTAAATTCAAAGATAGCTGATAGCTACTGTAGAAAAATGTACAAGACTGCTTTACAAACCATTTCTTTCGAAGAAAACAAACACAGAGCTTCTCATGTGTGACGTGTTTTTTTCTAATAAATCCTATCAGAAGGATTTAGCGGAGTCCATGTTTTTATTTAAAAATTCATGTATCCTGAATACACTGCTTCTTGGTATTGAAGCAAATCAACAGCTAAAGTTTTGCTGGAGATAAATTGAACATCTTCCTTGTGGTCACCATGCCAGACTGACTTTTCATATCCCTGCATTGATACTCGGACACATTTAATTTTTTATTCAAGTCTGAAAGAGGCTATGCATTTGAGTATCACAGGGCAGAAACATTTTGTATTTAGGTGAACAGAAACTTGAAAATTAAGTCCTCACCTATGTCAAATCTTGATCCTGAACTAATTTACTTCTTAACAATCCCACTGACATTGGTGGGACTATAACTCCCCATTAAAGAAAGTCCATTTGAAAGGATTCTCAGTACTGTGATTAAAAAACCCCAGAAGCCAACAAAGAAACAAACAAGCAAACAAACAAAAATACACAAACACAAAACTGCCCCAAACTTCACAGCAAGAACACATGGAAAGCATTTTCCTGGCTCCACAGCTCAACTGCTAACCACAGCTCTAGGACATTTTCAAATCTGAAGCATTACCATCTTCAATGCTTTCCTTTTATATTAAAATCTCTCCAGTTAAAAATACTGTTTGATAAAGAAGAAGGTCAGAGAGACTATCCTACAACATGTACTTCTTAACCTAAGACATGCTAGTCTCAACATGAAAATAAAGAAGGCAAGAGAATGACATTTTAGCTTTTAGGTTCTTCCTGGTTTTTTAGTTTTTAGTGGATAAAAGACAATTTAGAACAGAGATGATCTGCCATGTAAAACCTAACTGAAAATATTACATTAGCTCTTACCCCATGTATGAGCATGATAACAGTAATAATTGTAATTACATACATTTCAGGGGGTTTTTTGCAATAAATAGAATCTAACAGAATGGGATTATGTGCTATAAAGCATTGCTGTTGCAAACATTTAGGTGCATATTTCAGTTGAATCGGGTGAATTCATTAAGTTCAAAGACAGTTAACACAGTAAAATTATAGGATGAGGACGTAACATACCTCAGACTGCATCTAGCTTCTATGAATTCACACTAAGACCTTCCACTGGTTTTGATGTACTGCCATAACCAGAAAGGGAACAAATGACAAAATTCTTGGCAAGCAAAGAGTCTGTTTGCAAGGGATACACAGACACACACACCCCCACACCCCTCCCACAACCACTCTTACGTATCACATGGAACTTACTGAATACCCTAGGAGGGTTTCAACAGATGCTCCTTGCTTTGGTTGGCAGCTGATGTGATAGAATGTGAACAATAGATGGTGTTTCTCTGTGAGTTTTGCTGGCAGCTTAATTTTCACTTCTTCATAGAAGTCAGGGGATCTGTTTAAAAAGAATGTCAAGCACATTCCCAAAGTTAGTATGAGACTGAGGCAAGAGGCAAATTTGCCAGCAGGCTTTTAGATGCTATGGTTATAAAACCAGATAAATCTTGAAAACACAGCTGAGTTAAACAAAGTATACATAAATACACACACATATATTTATGAATTTAAAATTAATTATGAATGTGAAAGTTATACTTATGAACAACCTACAGCTTTGAATCAGAAGAAAACAGACAGTATCAGCTGGACAGTTTCAGCTTCCACTTATCTCTATACTTCAGAAAACATTCAATCTCAGTTTTGGATTCCAGCATAAGTATTCTGCAAATCCTAAATCCCAAGCTCTCATTCATGAGAATGAGAATGTCCCTTCAGCTCTTTTGGATCTACGAATTCACTGAAGTGAATTATCTTAAAGTTCTTTAAGAAGTTGTGCTGCTAACTGCTCCTGCTCCTTAATCTTCATAGTGGGAATATTCTCAATGACTAAAAAGCTTCAAACAAGAAAAGCAATGGTCGCTTATGCAACGGCCACTTATGCAAATGCACGAAGCAATCCAAATTAGATATGATAAACTGCATAAAATAGAAATGTTTAAAATGGCATTCCTTGATGAACTATGTAGAGTAACAATTACATAAAGAGATCATGATTAATACTTCTCAAGTCATATTAACAACACTTACTTATTATGATATGTGATAGCTGTGTATATTTCTTGGACAAATTCTGGACCTGAAGATTTCCCAAAAATTACCTACATTAAGAAGAAAAGTAACAGTAATCAGGACTACAGCATTTATTTGTCATCATCTTGTATAAATTTTAAGACAGTATTTGAAGACTTAAAATGACTCCTCAATTTTATCTTAGCTCATTGGCATAAATATCTTATTACCAAGCACCTTCCCCACAGTCCATTCAGGGTAAAACATCAGGAAAATGGAGCAGAGTTATTTCTAGAGTCGCTGACTACCTCACATCACATTCTTTAGTCATGAACTAAAAACTCTGGAATCATAGGGAAAAAGTTATGGTAACCCACTTAAATACTGTCACATAGTCTTTATCTAAGTGCTAAAAAGTGAAATTTAAAGTATTTTTACAAGTTTTGTTTTTCAGTTGTAGCCTGTTCATTCAGAGTGAGATTCATCTCACCTTACCTTAGAGGTCCCAAGTCCCTTCAAACTCAATGAAGAGAAATAGGCATTTCTGGTGCTAGATTTGCTTCCCTAAGACATGGGCCCATGGTAAGGTCTTGAAATCCACTAATTTAAAGGGAGCCCTGGGAGATGAGCTTACACAAGAATCCCTGCACAGTGCAAGTCTATATATGTACTGAGAGGAAGGTCACTTAGAGTGGAGAGGGAAGCCAGATGAACTGTGTCTGTCCTAAGCATTTGTCAAAACCTAGTCGTAACATAGGCAGAGTTTAAAGAAACCAACAATGCAGTATTGTGCAGAAGAAGGTGTTACATTCACATGGCACAGCTCCAGCTCTGGAAGAAATGTGGCTTGGAAAACACTGTGCTGATGCTCTGATTTCAGGTCCACAGGTTATGTGGAGCAAGACTGTCAAGTACGTACTAAACAATGTCAGCACACTGAAAAAGGCTGGTTGGGTGATAGTTCTTGGTCCAACATACTGTTGCACTAAAGTTTCCTCAAAGTAGTATTTCCACTCATTTTTTCCTTCCCTAACACATAAAATCACAGAAAATTCTTGTCTCCATGTCATTTTCAAATAGCCAACAACACTGTCTGAAAATATAAAAATGAGACTGAAGCAGACATCTGGGTAGAACACTTCAAACTGAACATCTGAAGCTTGGTAAAGCTGAACAGAGGTTCTTACAGTGAGAGATGCTGAATAACCTGAACAGACAGGACTGCCTTCTCTGCTAGTAGTGTACACGTATACCCAGTGTGTTTCAGACATGGAAAGCTCTACCTACACCGCATGACTGTGCATCCATTTGTGCTCAGGCAATGAAGATCCCAACTTTTATCTTCCAGCATAATACCTGAGCATTTGTGCAAACACAGTGCACGCAGAGGAGTTACCCTGGAAAATAGACTACATCATTCTTAAACCTTAAAAGGTCTCTGACGCTCTGTGAATTTTACCCTTAGAAATTCCAACATGATACTAATGTAATATTATGTCATTCTTCTGAAAACAGGGTAGGAAGATTTAGATAAGAGAGAGCAATATGTGTCTGGCTCCACTAGAATGACAAGTCTTTCTTGTTGTGGGTAAGGAACACAGCCCTGTTTTAGGATGAGAATGAAAGCTTCACAAGCTCTCTGATGTTAGGCTTCTTAAGGCCCCACTAGGAACTGGGAAGTAAATAAGGACTTATCTCTTCAGAGGTTTCTCAGCAATGCATGTAAACAAAAGCCTGCTAAGAAATCTCAGCATTTATTACCGGCATTGCACAGGATGGGTCTTCACCACACATAAACTGGATCTTGATGGTAATGTTTCTTGCAGAAGCCAGTCGGTTCGCAAAATTCAGCCTCTGAGGGTAAACATAGAGGAGATTTCTGGAAGAAAGATAAGGAAGAATAAAATGGGTAAATGGCAAGCATTCCTGTTTGAAAATTAAGTGCACAAATTAGCATCTTCCTGATTCCTCTCCCGGTCCTTCAATTCCACCTTCATAGTGAAAGATTTGTCAGAACTCAGTTTCAAAAGTTCACAAAGAAAGGTAATTTCTTGGTGTGACACATAGATCGTCCTATGTTTAAGGTTACACCTACACTAAGCTATGTTCTGTTGCAAACAAACTATTATCTTTGCTTGATGTACTGAAAAGCAGGAATGTCTGGAGAAAACAGCTCCTTTCTCAGGTGTGAACAATCTGATTTTGGAAGCGGGAAAGAATCACTCAGAGGTGATAAAAGCAAGGAAATCAACAACTGAAGTTTATACATTCGTAGCTTATAGCGAAAAATGGCATGTATTTCTAGGTTATACAAATCAAAAAGCAGTATCAGTGAACCTTAGTAAATACAAATAAGAAAATTTGAAACTGTAATTCTGTAAGCTACCTCTTATTAGTAATGAATATGAATAATGCTTCGAAATAGAGCATACTTTGCTGTTTACTAGTTTCTGTATATGAACATATCACTGAACATAAAAAGCAGCTTTAATTTCTGTGGGGAATTTGGCAGCATAGATGGTCTTCTGAAGTATAATTCTAATAGAAGAGTAAAAATATTAATAGAAAGATTTTTCTCTGATTAAGTTTATGGCAAATCTGAGATTTCAGCTAGACCTAGATTATATGCAGATTCTGGAATAGTGATGATGTCTCTTTACTGTCTTGTTTTCCCAGTCTGGCATGGGATTCTCACTGTTTGTCCTCTGAGTGTAAGGAATAAGAGTAGTGTTGGAGGAAACATGCCGGCGTTCAGTGAGAAACAATGAGGACTACTCATGGACTTTCATGCTTTCTTTTTGTGTGTGCCAGTCAGAAGCTGCACAGAATTGCACTGTCCTTATCACAGGTATCTCCTCAGTACCTCTGTCAGCTGAAAAAGTCACACAGTCTTGGAAAATACTGTCATTAAGTCAGACAGTCCATCTTCCATTTATTGTATCCCAAGACCTGGAAAACTGTGGTTTATTCTCCTGACTGCCACTTGTCACAACATGACAGTATTCTTCAACTACACAGTCCAAGCTACTTTTTTTAACCAACATGTGTAACATAGGACATGGCATGCCTTAGTAAAAAAACTAGCAAGTAACTTGCCTTTCCCTTTATTCAGAATGGTACTTCTGCCTGTCACACTACTGCACTCACTTACTACCTTATGTGCAATTTCTGCTTTGCCAAATTCTCTGCCAGATGATGTTAAGGAAAGCTAAGTGAAAGAGAGAAATATATTGGTAACCTCTACTGAATTATACTTGGGGGACTGACATATCAAATGAAGAATATTGTCAATACTACATCTGCCAGAAGTGAAGAAATACATGTAGGGAAGGCTGAATAATACGGTCATTGCTTCATTAATCTGCAGCCTAGGACAAGATGTCACAAATCTATATAATGTACCTGAGCACTGGATTTTACTTTTAGATGTGACTTGAGATGAAAGATATGTAAAAACACAGAGAGCTCTCTGCTGACTACACAACCAAGGAAGCATTATTCCAGCAAGTACTGGACTGAAAAGATAAAGCTTGTGCCATTTATGCTCAAGCAGTTTTAGGGATCTTGCTTACATGTGTATTAAACCCATCAGCACTGAGGAAGAACAGAGGCAAATGCTGACTCCGGATATCCTGCAGAAACGAAAGTGACGGCTGACATTTAAAGCAGGAAGGTGAGAAGATGACCAAAAGATGTTCCCTCACACAGCCATGAATTGTAGACCCATTGCTGACCACTGCCTAAGTGCTACTGCGTGCACTCCATCCATTACACTCCAAAAGACTGAGGGGAAGCAAAGACAAGGAGCATTTTCACATGGCAGTTAGCAGGGCCATTGGGGCAGCAAATACTGTCTTTTAAATAACAGGACAGCTAGGATGCCCATAAGGATGTGGTAGGCTCCAGGAGGCATTGGACCCCAAGTTTCTGCACTGAGCAGAAATACAGCAACATGTCACAGCAAATACTTTTGGTCAGTGTGATTAAATTTGTCCCTTCACTCTCCCTGCAGAAAGTGCAGGGCTCTAACTCCAGATACAGTCGGATGTGCTTAAAAAAACAGAAGAGCCATTGAAGGGACAGCATGAGTCTACAAAAGCCATGGCAGAACACCCAGTGTCACTGAGAATACAGTCCCAAAGGCCAGCAGCGTCCTGGGTGAGGCACAGATCCAAACAGCTCCTGCAGGTCAGAGACTGACCCAGCAGAGTGATAAGAGACTATTTCAGAATCAGTTACCTCCTGGGAAAGATTAAGGTCCCCCTAGCCTGGCACAGGACACCACACGGCAATTCTCAGGCAAATTTGCGAACCTTCCTATACTTTCATAGTGCTTAGCAGTGATTTAATCATTTCCCATGGGCAAAACAACACAGACCTACCCTCTGCCAAAAAAAAAAATCTATTCAGAGTTTCAACTCTGTGGCCATTCTTATTGAATATTCCTGTTTGTAAATATTGCTTGTGCACAGATGCACATAAAAGAATCCTCCTCCTTGCTAGATTACATCTCATGTGAGGTGTCAACAAGTGCATCTCAAACTTCTTATGAATATTAGGCATCTTCATTGGTGACTGTGATGAGACTTCCACACACAGCAAAACTCAACATATGTGCAATTAGTCCCTACTGATACAAAGTAGAAATGTTCTGTAGGTGAGGAGTTACGGATGAGTTAACATTGACATTTAAAACTTATGGTACTAGACACAAAAACTGATGCACCCATTAGTTATAATTTTCAATATTTGTTGATTCTTCCACAATTTTGGTGGAGAGCCTTCAGGAACAAAAAGATTAAAAATTAAAAAGTACATCACAGATGTTTAACCAAACATGGAAACTGTTTTAGTCAGCCATTGACTAGGAAAATAGCACAGTGACAGAACTTCAACATGTCACATTCAAGAGGATGTGTATGAGTTATATATTCTGTATTTTAGGATGGATAATTTAGAGAATAGTTTGAATGATTTTTTCTCATGTTGGTAAAATTTTGACTCATCTGAAGAGTTGGTGGACAGATCTAAAACTAGACCAAAGGCCTGTAGAAGACTCACATGTAGTAAATATGCTCTCTCTGGATTCCATGGGCAGAGAGGCAGAGAGGAGCAGATAATGCTGTGAGAGCAATAACAGGAGTAAGACACTATTATTCATCAATAATCTTTCCTAACCCGAAACAAGTCAAGGATGGGGTAGAATGATTCCACCAAAGCGGAAGGCCTCCAGCTCACACTGCAGACTACAACAAGTCTGAGAACATTGCTAAGTGGTTTGCAATTAAATGAAACGAAACCATAAAGAAAAGGGCTTTTTATTCCCTTCCTCCAAAAATCCCCCAAGCCTTAGGTACTACCCCTATCATAGACAGGACTTCCTGTGCCTGGTTAAGCTGAGTTACTGCTGTAGTGATATGACAAATTCCTCTTCCTCAGCACCAACATTTCATAGTGGCAGTAAACAGCATCATTTTCATTTATATTTAATGAGAAAATAAAATGACAAACAAACTCTAAATTATATGATTTTTCCTATTAAAAATAGAGGGGTATGAAAGAAATAAATCTTGGAATGTTTTGACATTTTCAGGGAAATATTTTTATTAAAGAAATGTAAGTACACAACAAAAAGAAGTGCTCAATTTCACAGTGCACAAAGATAGTGGGCTGGCTGATCTCTCTGGCATAAATCAGAAATAGCATCATTTAATATAATGGCATTACACCAGTAAAAAAAAAAGCTTGCAAGACCTGAGTTCAAAGACTATAACAGAAGGCTCCACTTTTCCTATCACAAAGCAAAAAGCTATTATCAAAAAAAAAAAACCAAAAAAACCTCATCCCTCTGAAATACCTTTGACAACCTCACCCCCCCCAATGTCTACATGTGTAGCACTGGTGAAAGGAAAATGGTTTGCAGACTTATAATCAAAAATTAGAAAACATTAAACTACATTTAGCACCATGATACACATCTATGAATAAATGTTGTCAAACTGCTTAAATAAGACAGGATGATTCTACTTTTCAGATAAGAGGAAAGGAAATAAAATAACATTAAACACTTCATATTTGGCTCTATTCAAATTCAGAGCTACTTCTCATGGGTTAGTTTCATCTCAGACTCAAAATGGTATTCGCCATGTGGGGAACTAAGCAACAAGAACTGCATGACAGTTAAATTAAGGAAAGGGCCATAGGGCTGCACAGTGGGCTCTGGACAGGCTGGATCAATGGTCCAAGGCCAATGGTGTGAGGTTCAACAAAGCCAAGTGCCCTTGGGTCACAACAACCCCAGGCAGTGCCACAGCCTGGGGCAGAGTGGCTGCAAAGCTGCCCACAGGAAAAGGACCTGGGGGTGCTGGTGCCAGCAGCTGAACATGAGCCAGAGTGTGCCCAGGTGGCCAAGAAGGCCAATGGCATCCTGGCCTGTACCAGCAACAGTGTGGCCAGCAGGACCAGGGCAGGGATTGTCCCCCTGTACTCAGCACTGGTGAGGGCACACCTCAAATTCCATGTTCAGTTCTGGGCCCCTCACTGCAAGAAGGACATGGAGGTGCTGAACTGTGTCCACAGAAGGGCAACAGAGCTGATGATGGCTCTGGAGCACAAGTCCTCTAAGGAGCAGCTGATGGAGCTGGGGTTGTTTAGCCTGCAGAGAAGGCGGCTCAGGGGGAACCTTGTCACTCTCTACAACTGCTTGAAAGGAGGTTGTAGCCAGCAGAGGGTTGGCCTCTTCTCCCAAGTAGCAAGCAACAGGACAAGAAGAAATAGCCTCAAGTTGCCCCAGGGGAGGTTTAAATTGAATATCAGGAAATATTTCTTCACCTAAAGATGTGTCAAGCATTGGCAGGCTATCCAGGGAAGTTGTGAAGTGACATGTAGATGTGCTGCTTAAGGGACATGGCTTAGGGGTCAACTCGGCAGTGCCAGGCTTCCAGCTGGACTTGATGTTCATCAGCCTACATCACCTAACTATGCTTTTGCACACCAAACAGAGCACTGGCATGATTGTGAGGCAAAACCATCTCAGATGTGGTGTGATTAGGTGATTCTGGATTGCAGAGAAAGAGGTGCCTCCAGTGGTACTGCACAAACACTAGTGTTATTTCCTGGCCCCACCAAGTTCCAGACTCTGCTCTTTCAGAATGTTTACAAAACTTCCTCATCTGACTTACCAGGGAATTATTGCTGGAGTTCATTAACACTTTCAGTTGGCAACTTTACTTTCTCAGTCCAAATATGCTTATTGTCACAAGGTAGTCAAACTGTAATCTAGCATTTCTACATTGTTCAAAATTTCTAACTAATTGTCTTTAGAGTTTTGTTTGGATATTATCTGATTGATTACAGCATAACACTACTTACGGCATGTCAGCAGCGTCTACCATTGATTGACTAACTAAGGTAAAGATTAATGAAAGCAACTATTCTTCACAGATGTTGTCTTCACTATTACAAGTTAGGCTGAACAAATCCTTCTTTCTTTTGTCGCCATGACTTTTACTTAGGGTGAAAATCAAAATAGAGACTTAAAAGAAAAAGTTAAGCATGCTGGGTGTGAAGTCTTGCTGAAAGAGTGTGACTGTTGAGCGATAGCAAGCATTTCCTCTAATGTGGATGTACGTATTCAATACAGACACCCTGGCAACTGAAAGATAGTGTGGAGACACCCAAACTTGCTTTAGGGAGAAGCACAAATTAATTTTTGGCACGGTGGCTTTGATATTCATTATGTCTGGCTGCAGAAGTGAGAACTTGGTGAGAACTAAAGAGAGAATATTCTGTGCAGACTCAACTGTTGTTCCAGCTCAGAAACACAGTGGTTGCTAATGGTTTTTTGTCAGAAGCAAACCTTTAGATGCTATGAGGCTGCACACTGGAATTGACATTTGCTAAGGCCAGACAACAAGTAGGAAGGTTAAAGTTCTGTCTTATTTTTTAATTAAACTGAAAAAAGGCATATTTGCTCATGTTCATTTACATTTCCACTTTCAATTCTATAAAAACTACTTTCCCTATAGAAATGTCTGCATTAAAGTTCTACCACCATCCAATTCTATCTTTGATACACAGAGGAGACAGAATCACCAGAACTCTCTGCATTTTAGTTTACTGGTGCTGTGAGCTGACCTCAGGAGTTTGAACTGTGGCAGAGCCCAGGAATAACTCCTTCAAAACTTCTCAGGAGGCTATAGCCAAACTGGCTTACTTATGTGCCTGCCGATACCACACTGCAAGTCGTTATTGTAAGATAAGATTTGCCACTTCCTCTCTTTGCTTTCCTTTAAAGCTGAGACCCAAACCCAGGTGTCACCAACAGCCAAACAGATCTCTAGTTTTCTGTGAAGTGTGGAGCATCTCCCTGGCATATATTAGTTTGCCACAGTGCAGTTCTGAGTTGTACAGAACCACAAGTCTTGCCCTTCCCTGCTCCCCTCCTGGGCTGGGTCAGGTGAGCGGGTGGGAGAGCTGGCTCTTTGCTAATCTCCACTGCAAGAAATTAATAAGCTTTACATCACTTTATTCAGTGCCTTTATTTTGTGATCCCTTATTGATAGTCACATTTTTGCCACTAATACAGTATCTAGCTACTGTTTCAGGGATCAGAAACACCCCTTAGAATAGTGTCACCTACAACTACTGTTAGAAGCATTATGCTTTGCTCCCATGTCTTGACTAACACAATGGTCAGATGAAAGCCATTATTTCAAGTTATTTCTGTATCTATAATACTGCAATACACCCCATCAGAATTACTGTCAGGTATTACTACAACATTGCTCACTAGCAATGAAATATTGCACAAACATCTTGAAACACATTCCTCTGATGCTAATTTCTTATACGACACTAACATGTTCCACACTACTAAGAAATAAATGATGGGAATTGCTCAGTTGCATGCTACTGAGCACTGTGATCACCTTGAAACAACCAGAACAGAACAGATTTAAAGAAATTAAATTACACAGCCTAGAGTGCTCATTCATAGTTAAAAAGTTCACAGAGCAACACATTATTTCCTCAGATACTCAGCTGACTCAAATTAACAATAGAAACCACTGAGCATAAACATTTACCAAAAGTGTTAAAAATCATAATAAAATCTACTGGAAAAAAACCCAAACAAACGAACACAGAGGAGGAAAGCTAGCTTGCTAGCTAGGTAGGTAGATAGACAGATAGATGCCAAGTCAATGACAGTTGTTAAACGGGTTTTTTTATCTTACAGAAAATTTTTCAAAAGACAACACAATTAGATTAGTAAACACATCATGGAATATCCTACAGGTATTTTATCTTGTAATGGCTAGGAAGACTAAATCATCAGCCCAAAACATAGCCTTTAGCCTTTTTTTTTTACTATTTTAGGTTTCTATTTCTGAAAAAAAATCTGAATCACGTTTTTAAAGAAATATTAAAAATATATGTTATTTCTTACCTATAAATGGTGTGGGGAACATACACTTCTCTAACTGGGAATTCCAAAATCTCTTTGTGAGGACGATTACGGTTTTCTGAAAACGGCTTCAGTGGGAGTAGTTCTGGTGTCAGACAATAACCAATGTTTTCTGGAGCTGGGGAGATCTCCACTTTCAGTGTTCCTTTAAATTAAATCACAAAATCTTAGCAAAAAAATAAAAAATAATCAGTGTATAATAAAAGAAAAAAATTAAAACAATATGTAAGGTTACACAGCAACCATGCAGAAATAAGAACTGGTTCTTGGGCTGCATGAGAAGGAAAGCATATGTGCAGAAAGATACAGAGGACGTAGCCTACACACATCCCTTCACATCAGGGCAACACACAGCTCTTTATGTCTACCCTGCAGTATTACAAAGAAAATACAAAGAAAGAAGGAGTATTATATGCTGGCTGATGTTCTAGTGTCTTTCACACACAAGTAATATAACATTTGTCTGGGAGACAAACAACAGGGGTGTTGTCTAATACAGTTCTCTCTTACTCCCCTTCAGATTCTGCCCTGATTAATCTCTGCCAAAATAGGCACCACCCACCAGGAAAACTAGGCTTTCTGTGGTGAGCAGTTACACAGTTAATACTGATAACATTTACCCCGGTATAAACAGACTGTCAATTTAAATTCTCTGCTGTGATAAGTGAAAACTGTTTGTGGAGCTCAGACTTGTCATTCTGGGCATCAGCTAGAAAGGAAAAACAGCTTTGCCTTCACATTTTTTAAGGTTCCTCCACACTGCAGAAGAGGTTGAACTGTAATTTACTTAAAAAGAAAAATTAAGCTGGCTGGTGTTTGACAGTAGCTAAACACTGCCTGTACTTCTCTATTCTGTTAACCAATGCTGACCCAAATACCAAGCTAAGGTGAAATGTGTATACATTTTCATCTCTCTCTATACAATAGGAACCATTTCAAAGTATTGCAGGGAAGTAGCAAGGATCCTAGAAACTTGCTTTAAAGCACTGTCTTCAAACAGTTTGAATAATAACAAAAGATACCCAGTACATACACTGTAAATTAGGGAGAAAAGCAAATAATTTAAAAATATCAAGCTGAATCTAAATCTCCATACTCATTCATGCAGAAAAAAAATTCTAAAGCATCTGTGTTTAGGCAGACATCAGGAAACCAAGAAGTTCCACAATAGCACATACTATAGGCTTTAAACCCAAGCCAAATGTATTCTGGGGCTGGAATTTACAGAACCGTTTAGGGGAGAAATATACATACACCACCTTCCATCCAAAATTAATAATGTACCTGGCAAAGTCTTAATTCTTCTTTGCAAGGAAGATGATCTTTTGAAGTCAGCTAAAAATTTAAACAGATCTTCATCACTGAGCCTGTCTCCTTCCTATCAAGAGAAAGACAAATATCAGTACCTTTGTAACAATACTCCATAACATGGAGAAAGCTTTGGGAGTGAACCATGCCCTTGAGGCGTCCAAAGCAAGTGGGTTACGATTCACTTGACTGCAGTTATCCTCTGTTCCCACACATATATCACGGGTAGCTTTTCCCAACATAATCCATATTACGTAGATGAAAAATGCCTTATGAAATCAGAACTAAAGAGAATCTCATACCTGTTTGAAGAAGGTGCCAAGGGTCAGAGAGATTGTTTTGAAGTTTGATGCTGGATAGTTGTCCTCTGAGTTGAAACTTCTCTCAGAAAGTCTTCTTGCCTGTAGCAGTGTTGCCTTTTTGTCACTACTGGATCCTTTCCCTTCAAATGGAAATTAAATAAATCATCATCTTGTTTTTTGCTTTTTGTTGCAGTACAAAGATTCTCGGAATACACTAGAAAACCACAGGAACATTTCACCAACATCAGAGGATAGAGCACCTAAAACATTCTGCTCCTTTTATTTCAGACTATGTGAAATAGTGGAATATTAGGACACACCTATTGAATTGACATTATTTCTGCTCCAGAGCAAAAGTTTATTTAAATTTTTAGTTCATGGGTTATAAAGCACATTGGTCAATTGAACAATGGTCCTGCCTACCAAACTGAGATATTTGCTCAGTATTGCTAGCTAACTCCATGGGGCAAAAGGAATTTTACTTCTACAAAGCCAGTGTTCAATGAAAATTGGGCTTAAACAATGAAAGAGTATTTAGCAGACATAAAAATAAATATGTGGAGATGACATGGTGAGCACAATTAATCTGTAAGCGTTCACAGGACTGAAAAGGAAAGCTGACAAGACATGACTTTGAACCTGTGATTCACTTTTGATGCCAGAGTGAATAACATTGTTTCCAATACCCAGTCCTACTGAAGAGTCATTTTGCCTTACTTAGAGAAGTTAGACAAATACCGTTTAAACCTTCGCCTTCTTGTACTTCTCGTTCAAGTGTTGAAAGGTTGAAGAAATTACTTAAGCTTATGGGAATCCAGGCAAATGGCATTCTGTATTTCCCCAACCTCTGACAAAACGACTCAGCTTGTGCTTTCAGTTTTTCAATCTTCTCTTTTGTCTGAGACAAAGAAAACAATGACTGTTTAAAAAACAATCAGTTACTGTAATGCCGCCATAGATAAAATTGTAAGTTATGTATTTACAGTTCACTAAATAATGTGCATTGGTATCTCTCATATTTTCCTGCTACATCACTGACAGAACTGTAGCTGTTTTGATTTCTTTTCAATGAGTTCATCGGTATTATAGAAATGGAGAAGGCCAATCTTTTTATAGTAATCTTCAAATCCAGAATGAACAACCACCATGAAATTTTAGCAGGTTCTACTTCTTTCATCAGATACAGAAAAAATATTCTATTGAAAGCAATATGCTAAAGATGAGACATGTGGAAGCCCAGCAAACATTGTCAGTCTGTTCCAGGGAGGCAAATGACCATGAATTCCTTGAACAGAACTCATTATCTCTGGACAACAGTACTGAACTGGACAGCTGCACACTACAACAGGCCGTCTGCCCATCCAAAACAATAGCACGTCTCTGAGGCATAAATATTTCTGCTAATTCTACATTTCAGTCATCTCCTTTGCTCACCCCTATCAGCTTCATGACTCAAGACTCTATCAGTATTGATTTCCAAAGGAGTCAGTAGCGGTAATGCACCTTGCCTTCTCCTGATTTCTTTCTGTTGGTCACAGACATCAAACTGCCTGCACCATGGATGCTCTAACTGGCTTTTCCTGCAGTGTTTTTGGTATTCCATCCTATTTCAAAGAGTCTGCTCTTTCTCTGTTTTTTTTGGTTTGTTTTTTGGGGTTTTTTTTTGAGCATGCGTTTTTTGATCTAAAACAGTTATTTACTTACCTTGCCAGCCTCACTTTCTTTAAGAACCATGTAGGGTTCTGCACAGTCGCCGATTTCTCCTTGCTGAAGCACTTTTTCTATCTACAAAAGGCAGTAAAATAAGACACTCACAAGGAAAAATGTCATCCAAATAGTAACATGTTGTTTCTCTAGCAATTTGAAAGAGCCTGCCTGGATATATAGCAGTATATAATGTCTTAAAACTGTCTTTATGGAGGTAACTGATACTAAGTTTCCTAGTTTTCCATCTGTTAGAAAGCAGAAAACATATATATGTATGTGGCAACACCGCCAATCACTTACTACTGCATTTTCACTGAAATCAGGATAATTAACATATTCCAAATGAAGTGTTTCAGGCTAACTCAGTTTCAGAATTAAGCAAACAAAAGGATGCAAAGTGCACTAAACCAATGCCAAAAAACCTCCACAGAAGTAAATAGAATTTTTGAAAGTGCCTTATTTCACTATACTCTTTAATTTCCCTTAGGCAGAGATAGGAAATTCTACATACTTGGTAGAACTGGTACACGGGATATTAATATAACTTCTTAGCTTGAGAATGAGATATACCACTGGACTCATACTACTACTAAAACCTATCAGAATTCATCTCATCTAGACAAAAGCCATGTTTGTCAGTTCCATGAACTCAGACAACAGGGACAGCTGAGAACAGGCAGAATGGTGTCAAAGTAGCACTGCAACATACCTTTATTACCAGATATATATCTGATGAGGGATAAGTGACAGAAAATACTGCTGATCTTGCCTGAGTAGACAAGTCAATGGAGGGTGTATGAGAACGCAAGAATCCTCTTAATGAATCAGGATTGAGGTCACAATGAAAATTTTCTGAGATCTTGAAAAGAAAACAAGGATTAAAATATATTTTAAAGCAAAAATGCTTCAAATTTTATTTTAAAACAAGTCAAAAGTTGTAACTACAACTACAAAATAAACAATTGCAAGCACGTGACTTCAACCGAACAAAAAGAATCCTGGATAAAGACTGCCTGTGTAAAAAAGTTGCAAGTTTTTTGTAAGTTTTCCTAAATTATTACTCCAGAGATAAACACCCAGGCCAACTGGACAAAAATATTGTATACACACTTACCTTTTTTCTTTCCTTTATGTCATAGAGAGCTATGCATGCAAACAAAGGTTCTATCTCTATATCAAACCTGTTAGGGAAAAACACACAAGACACTGACTGATACTGCACTCATATGGCTATGTATAATAAAAAAAAAATGGAAGGGTTATATTTTGACTGGCACTTTCATTAAAAAATACAGAGAAATACTTAGTTCCAGACCTCAGCTCTCTCGAAGTCTTGAGGATTTTTTTTACTAGTGCATTATATCAGGTAATTTCAACAGGGAGAGAAGGGTAGTAAACTGCATGAAATGTATTTTCTAAATTTGACAGGAAGGTGGTCTCAGAGATCCATTAAGAATTATCGTATTTTGATTTTTTTTTTTCTGTTTATGAAGTTGTGCTGGTTTTGGCTGGGGCAGAATTAATTTTCTTCAGAGTGGGGCTAGAGTTTTGGATTTGTGCTGAACACAGGCTTGATAATATAAAGATGTTTTTGCTGCTGCTCAGCAGGGCTTGCCCAAAACTAAGGCCTTTCTGCTTTTGGTACTGCCACACTAGTGAGGAGACTGGGGGTGCTTAGGGGATTGGGAGGAGACACAGGACAGGCGACCCAAACTAACCAAAGGGATAATCCAGACCACATGGCAACATGTACAGAATATAAGTGGGGGGTAAAAGGAGCAAAAGGGAGAAATCTGGAGTGAGATGGTGTTTGTCTTCCCAAGTCACCGTTTTCCTCTCCTGGAAATGGATGAACACCTGCTGCCCTTGGGAAGCTGTGAGTTAATTCCTTGTTTTCCTTTGCTTGTCTTTCCACTATTACACTTTCCACCACTTGCTTTTCCTATTAAATTGTCTATATCTCAGCTCATGAGTTCTCCAGATTTACTCTTCAGATTCTCTCCCCGATCCTGTTGGGTGGAGGAGTGAGTGAATGGCTGTGTGGGGCTTGGCTGCTGGCTGGGGTTACACCACAACAAAAGTCCAGTAGTGTATAGGACACCAATCGCCTTTTTTTTTTTTTTTTTTAAATATATCATGTGGGCTCACTCCCAGCTCCTTTTCACCCTGGCAAGTTAAAGACTTCTTTAAAGATGGATAGAAGTAATCCTCTGCTACACTAAGAAAGAGCACTTGAGCAGTAAATGCTGCTGTACAGGACACCTGCAGTGTTGTAACACGGTGTGCAGCTGTACGCTGTTGTGAACACAGAAACGGCAATCAAGGCTTGTAAAGGATTACTTACTTCAGAGTCTGCAGCTTCACCAAAATCCTGTTGCCCAGATGTTCCTTTGGGCAATCTGGCACTGGCCGTATCTCCACTGCGTCCTCCTATCATTAAACAGTCATACTCAAATTAAACGACTGTAAATTTACACACTTGCATAAAACATTTATGTGACAGCAGCCGAGCCACTGCTACAGACTAGCATCTTCCCCCACTCAGTGGACATTTAATCTCTCCAGAGATGAAAGAAAATAGATTTATTATTTCTGAATATTAACATTCCTGACCCCCATCTAGCATTTACACCAAATATTTACAGTTCTGGACCCCAAGTCGATGCTACTATGAAAGGTGACACCCTGACACAGCCATATCACCAGCACGTGGCTTGGCCCACACCGAGAGCAGTCTAAGGTCTTTGTGCTGAGGTGCAGCTTTAACCTTGGACGTGCTGGGACAGCCACCTGGGGAAGACTATCGGGACGGGCAGCCTCCCGCTCACCTCATCCACGGCGGGGTAGAGAGCGAGGAGCTCGGGGTGCCTGTTGGTGCGGCGCGCCTCCTCGTTCAGCCTCTCGAACTCCTCGGCGCTGAGGTGCCGCAGCAGCTGCTCCAGCCGCGGGTCTGGCTGCAGGCTGCGCAGCTCCAGGTCCGAGCAGGCCAGCGTCGCCCTCGAGGCCTCCTCCGGGACAGCGTGAGCGTGCTGGGGCATCTGTTGGAAAACAAGAAAATGGCACGCTGTGGCTTGGGCACCAGGCTGTCACGGAATATGGCTCTTGGCCGTCTGGCAGAGGGGATCTTAACGCCTCCTCTGCCATGAAGCCTAATGGCGAGCATGGTGCTCTGTTTGATGCCACCACAGATCACAGAATCACAGAACATGCTGAGCTGGAAGGGACCTACTAGGATTACAGAGCCCAGCTCCTGGCTCTGCACAGGACCATCCCCAAAAATTGCACCACGTGCCTGAGAATATCGTCCAAAGGTTTCTCAAACTCAGGCTGGTGCAGTAACCACTTCCCTGGAGAGCCTGTTCCCAGTGCCCAGCCACCCTCTAGGTTCTGAAGAACCTTTTTCTAATACCCAACCTAAACCTCCCCTGACACAGCTTCACTCCATTCCTGTTGGTCCTGTCACTGGTCGCCAGAAAGATCAGTGCCTGGCCCTGCTCTTCCCCTCACAAGGAAGTTGTAACTGAGTGAGGTCTGTCCTCAGGCTGCTCCAGGCTGAACAGACCAAGTGCCCTCAGCTGCTCCTCATACGGCGTCACCACAAGACTCATCACCATCTTTGTGTCCCTCCTTTGGGCACTCTCCAATAGCTTTCTATCTCTCTTATATTGTGGTGACCAGAACTGCACATTCAAGGGGAGGTCACACCAGATGCTTCTTTTGAGGGAAGCTGCTGTATTTGATCACTTTTCCCAAAGTGAAGAAAATGTACCTGAAAAGTTGCATCACCAGAATCCAATGTTTCCGATTCAAATGTTTGTTTTTGAAGTGTTTTGTGAAAATCTTTTCGGGATCCCTTGTTTTTCAGGCTACAAGTATCTGAATTCCCTTGGTTTCTTTCATGGAGAAGCCCAAGAAAGTCAGGATAACATGAGGAGGCATCAAGGAAAAATAAAACAGAAAAGACAAATTCAAAATTATTTAAAAACTGAAAAGATTGTTCTGCAAAAAAACAGCACAGCACAGCTTTTATGCAGAAATGTGACATTTCACAACTTTAACTTGTTTTAACACACCATTGCAACTCTATCATGTATATTAAGAACAGTTTTAAAAGGAAAAAAAATAATTCAGATCACTTTTGTATAAAGTATAAGCTTGAGACAGCAGGAAAACCTGACCTAGGTACAAATTCTGCTCTGATCTCCTCATCAGACACAGTGATTATTTCAGTAACATTTAAGAACATGGATCAGGATCACTTATCTCTTGGCTGGCTTCTTCAATTACATACCAATTATATATCAAAGCTCTTACTGCTCTTATCCAGGACCTAGCTAGTACCCCAAGTTAATCACATGCAACAATTTACACCTTCCAAAAAATGCCTAGTTTGAAGAGGGCTATGTCTATGCCAAGATGTAACCCTCCAGGCTGGCAACTTTGAAAAATTCTCCTGAAATTTCAAGTTACATTTTTGAGGCAGATGGAAAAAAACAGCAGGTATCCTGATAAAAAGGTGTTAGATACATTCAGAGCTCTCTTTCTTTCACTTTAGCATGCAATTTGCTAAATCCTGTGATAGTCGTTTTGCAATCAGCCTCCTTATTTACAACATCCTGCTGCATTCATTTTCCTTTCCATAACACTCCCAAAGAAATGACTGAACATCTGAGTTCTTTCATAAAGAAGACACAATAAGCAATTATTGATCAGGGAGACACCTTTTTATTACATTTTGGGAGTAACTGAATTATATGCTCTGATGTGTTTTAATTGTTTGCATTTTAATCGTTTGCCAGTTCACTGCAATGAAAACTGGTCATAAAAAGACAATCCCAGCTCTCCTTGGATGTGACCTTGTTTTGGAACCACTGTAACCATCCAGAATAGAAGACAGGAATTCTGCATGACTTTAAGACATTTAAGAATCCAAAAGAGGTTGTATAGATTATTTTTTTCACTACCGCTGGTGGCAAACAAATGATTAATGGAGAAATTTATGTACCTGAGTTCACACTTTCCCTATAGTGTAAAAGCTACACTAGAGATGCCCTTCCCCTAAAGTACTCCTGGGAAGTTTATTTATATTGTTTATTTATATTGTTTATTTATTTTGAAAAGCATGATAGTAATTAAAACTCACCAAGTGGCAAACCATGGTTTTAGCACACATGTCAATTTAATGGGCACACACTGAATAAAGAAAACGAGATGAGGAAAAAGAGCAAAGGACAATTGAAAGGAGAAACAGGCACAGGAACAAGCTTCCTATTCAGCCTCCTGCAAGACCATATGGACTCCAGATGTGCCCAGCTCTTCTGCCACATACCTCTCTACCCTGGGGCCTGAGGATGACCTCTGCTCATACCACCCACTGAAGACTCAGTCTCCTGTTCTGAACCTTCGTATTCTTGAATGGATCAAAGTCACTCACACACTTTTCTCACAATATATTCAGAGACCTGTCCTATAACATCTGTCAAGTAGGCAACTACAGTTTTTCCAGCCTTCCTCAAAACAATGGAAAGCCTTCTACAATTACTTTTTTCTCACTTCTCTCTTGATATCTTTTCTTTCTCTCGTGCCTGTTTTGGAAAAATACTGTCCAAGCATAACATGAGATTCCCAATAACAATGTATCACTGGTTTATGTGACACTGCAGTATATTCCGTAGTGTTTTGTTTGCAATTTTTAATAACTTGTTTGCATTGTTAGCCACAGCTGCCAAAGCTCAGCTCTCTGGCAGGGTCCATCATCATGTTTACCACAGAGTCAACTGCTCAATAAAGATTTTGAATGCAAATTCACCTCACCCAAATGAATGAAATAGTAAAACACTCAGAAAACCTTTCCACGTATGTGTATTTCTATGGCTCCATTCACATTTCTACCAGTAAACCTAAATGCAAAAATATCTATGTTCTATTTTTCACCTCACCTACTTTACTGATAACTCCCTTCTCCTGTGCACAGAGATACACACTGGCTTTTTACAGCATGCTCAGAACAGCACTCTGTGAAAGAGTTAGTGCCTGTCTTCTGAGTGGTGTGGGAGGAGAGCCCACAAAACCCACTAGCCTACTTCTAGCGACTCACTGTGGAACATTTCTGAGAATTCAATCAATTTCATCAGCACCCTAGGAGGAAGTCTCTTAATAACCCCCAGCAGCTGCTCCGCTGAGGAGCACAAGCTGCACAAGTAATGCAAATTCCTTTACAATCACCATTGCAAACCCGTAAGGCACTGACTGCTGATGTACATCATGTCAGAAAAATACAGAGTAACAAGGGTGAGTGAAGGGGCACAACGAAATGGCAGCAAATGTGTCAGCACGACCAGCTGTTTCTTCTGCTTCTCAAGAACTGGGCATAAGTGCAGGAGTGGATGAAGAGGAAGTGCTACAGAAAAAACAGAGCTCCAAAAACCTCTTTCTGAGGAACAAGATGAGGTGATGAGGAAGGAGGTGAGACATCCCACCGATTCCCCTAAGAGTCTAGGGACAGACACGCTTGCAACAGAGAGCACTTACTGAGAGTTCCCTTCACATTTTACATATGAAATGGAATACAACAGAATAAAATAAAATTAAATTAAAATATAATGAACTAAACTAAAAGAAATTAAGTCTCTTATAATGACTACAGCCCCAACTCCGTGTGTTGAATTACACTGACCTCAAGTGCAGAAATCATATACTGATGTAAAATAGTAAATTTGGGTATAACACTGATAATCCCATGAATGCACTCAGTCACTGGTGGGAAAACCCAAAATCCTTGAATTTTCAGACACATTTAAAAATCAAATCATGTTGAATTTTCAGGGCATGAATAGGAGAAAAGCATGCAAATGTAATCTTTATCCCTGTTATCTTTCCTTTTAGTGGGATCAAATAGTACTAGCTTTCCTGATTAAGGTAATTCATCATTACAGAGGGTTGATGTGAATTTCTTCCCATCAACTTCCCATCCATTCCCAGAGTGCCTGATAATTAAGAAACACATGCAACAGTATTTAGCAATGCTCACCATCTCAAACAAAACAATATAGTTATTTATACTACTGAAAAGCCAGTTCTTATCTTCAATTGCTGATTAAAATCATTGTAATTCAGGATTACTTGTAACAGCAAACATCTCCTCTCTGATAAGTAAGATGCAATGTATTTTTGATTTTATTTAGTTTTATGTAGCTTACTTTCGATTCACAATCAGCCACTCACGGATATAAGTCTGAACACAGTCTTTGACATGTGAGTCCAGTTCAACCCTGTGGAAAAAGCAACGTATTTTAGCACGTAAGTCATACTTTCAGGACAAACAAATTTATCTAAACATGCTAGTCAGATAAAGACCTCTCTATCAGTCCTCTCCTGTGTATTTATTTTACTGCTAAGCTATGGTTTGAGGTTTAAAAATATCTTGTGTATTTCATGAATTCCCTGATGCAGGTTTTTGGTACTGTGATCTTTAATTTACAAACACACATTTAACAGAGATAAGCACTTGCCACAGTATCTAATCATAAGAGTGCTGTTGCCATAAAACGTAGTAAAATTAAATAAATTATACAACATAACCAACCTTGTGCTTTTCAAAACTTGATAACGAATCTCAAGATACAGAGATATTTTTTTAGCCTCAGTTCCTGGACTCTTGCAAATACATAGTTTTTATGTATGTGCAATTTTCTCTTTCTGACAGAAACCAAGAAAAATCTAAAAAGGGACCGTAAGCTTTTAATCAGATAGCATAACAAGACTTTAAGTTCTAAGAATACGTTATAATTGAATTTTCCGGTTTTCAAATCTCATCTTTAATGTAGGGTATTGTCAGTGCTGCCTGACAGACTGGATACTATTTGGAACTGCAATTCTATCAGCCAGAGACAATGTCCATGAATTTCATGTCATGATGCTGTAGCACAATTCCCCTACCTCTACTCTTAAAATTTTTTATGACCTGCTCCAAAATAATTTGTAGCATTCTCCAGTCCAAGCGAGTAAAAGAGTAGGTAGAATACACATTCAATACAGGAACAGGTGAAAGGTATGATAATTTTTAGCACTTTCGACATGGAACTCTTAAGAGATTTGCAGCTGGTTACCGAGGCTGGGTAACAGCTGATCACGTTTGTGTGTGCACAGTGGGATGGAGCCTTGGCTGATGCCAGGCTGCCGAGTGCCCCTGCCTCTGGTGGTTCCTGCCTCTGGTTCAGGTGGGAGGTGTATTTGCTGGCAGGCAGCACGTTAACCCAGTTTGGTTGGTGGTACCTGTTTCCTGCTCTCGGTGCACACAGACATCAAAGACTGCACTGCCTGCAGGCCAATCCTTGGGGCACGCCGCTCTTGTGTTCTCATCTTCCCTAACACATCCTGGCACACTTGAGCAGGATTTTCCATGAAAACACTAATATCAATGATAGCAGTGTGAACAGTAAATTGCGAACTGCTGTGTAAAAAAATCTGGTGAAAGCATTTTGTTGGTATTGACTATTTGAGCTTTGCCAGACTCCTTAAAAAACTCTTCATATCTTAGTGGTGCAAATCAGGCTTAAAACTCATTGTACAGCATGAGCCTATATGGTCTCCTACTGGAAAAACAAATAGATAACTGCTGTTTTAAACATCAGGCATGGTGGGAAGTAACCTTGGAAATAGGGAAGAAATGGTCATATTTTAGAGGTAGTATCAAAAGTTGAATAATTATTTCAGTATTTTTGTCCATGATTTCAATAAATGGGAACGTCAAACAAAAAACCCCATCCATTGTCTCCCACATCCATTCTCTCTCTCAAATCCACAGGAAACCAAGAATTCATTGTAAAGATTAGAACTTTTTCTATGAGTTTTCTAGGAGTAACTTCAAGTGAAAATCACCTTTTGTGCAAATATTAGAAAATCCCTTAGAAGCTGTGTGATTCAAAGAGTTCTCAGGTGATACAGCATGTCACCTCATCTCTACTGCCGCTGTTCTCCTGAACTTCTTGAGAGAAACACTGGGCCAAGAAGAAACTTGCAGACTGAAACCCTCCTTAGAGAGGGGTTCTCAGCTAATCTACAGTGGGCAAAAATCACACAAACTGTGTTTCCCACTTAGCCTCATTGCATTTGGTATGTTGGGCAGAAAACACTGGACAAATATTGCTGTTATATAGGGCTCTAGTTTGAACAACTGGCTGGTAAAAATTAGAGCAGCCTGTAGCAACTTTTGCAGCAACAGAGGAGGACACCCTGTGAGCTAGGACATCATAAACAAAGCCTATTTGTCTCTCCAGCACTGAGGTTCAGCACAGCACAGAACATAGCAGCCTGTGCTGTTCATTTCCTGGATACACTGGAAGGAGCCAGCCCCCCCATCCCAAACACAATGCATAGTTGGCCATCCCTGCACATGGAGCACTTTGGGGCTAACTGGTGCTGACTTCATGTTTATTTCACTGTTACTGCTTGCAAAACTCAACAGGCCTTTGGAGTTCTACTTAAAGGTACCATTTACAGTGAAACAGTCTTTGAAGAGTATTTTGTATACAATGCGTAGCCTTTCTAATACCACACTGGACATCCATCTCCAAGGGATTTTCTCATTCTGAAAAATTCTTTTGCTCATAGCATGCCTGTTTTTCAAACCAGCTTAAATATTTGCAGGACCATAGAGCACCAGTGTCAACACATGCTACCTGTTTAATTTAAGCTGTTGAAAAAAGTTCAATTATTTCATCAACATCAGCCTAAAACCACAAGTGACTTCTACACTAGAAATTAACACTCACACCCTCCCAAAACCTTGTGAAGTATGAACTGTTTCCTCCCATTTAATCAAGACAGGTACTGAGAAAGAGATTCTTAGTTGTCTGATCAATGCCATGTAACACACAGCTGGCAAAAAACAAACAAACAAACAAACAAAAAAACCAACCCCAAACCTCAATACTGGGCTTGTTACATGATCAGAATCAATTTTCATCTCTGGCATCAGAGCTGCAGGAATTATTTTTCATACCATCTTCCTGCCCTTCTTTACTCTTCTTCCTGGTCTATGCCTACCTCACTTCTGGCCTACCAACAAGCTTAGGAAGTTGTGTAAATACTTGCTTAATTTTAAGTGTGCAAACAAGCCTAACAGAGTCAGTGGGAAAAGTTCAAACATTTGAAGTTCAGGAACTGTGTAATGGATGGGTGGCAGAGTAAGGTGTTTGGATCAACGTCTTCAAAACGTGCAGCATTTCAGAGGCACAGAAACTCTCCTTACCCATCCTCTGGGACAGAGGGTTGCAAAGTCCTGCATTTTTTGGGTGTAAAGACAACATCCAGATCATCTTCAGGAAAGTCTCCAAGTTCTTGTGCTAGATCTAAGTCCAAGTTGTTCATCTGCGTCATCAGGAAGCCTTCAAAATCTACTGGGTCTACTGCATCATAGAAGGAAGGCTAATGAGAAACAAAGAGGCTTTTATTTTAGCAACAGAAGGTTCTTCTTGATAGTGTAATTTAGACTTACTTATTTAACAGTTGTAATTGTTTTTTTATTGCACAACAGAATTTATTATACAACACAAACAAATTTCTAAACTTCTAACGTAGAAACAAGAAAGGATATAAGGGAGGTGACCAAAATGGCAGCGATAGGCAGTGTTGAGGGACAGGAGATAGCAGACAAAACACACCAGGAAGAACAAGGCCAAGTCTTGGAAGTTACTCCAAGTGATGGAGCTAAGGACCAACTACAAGCACTGTGGCTGCTGCCATCATGAAGATGCACTCATTTGAGGTGCTGTGCCTGAAAGACACTATTAGAAATGCTCTGTGCTTTTGACTGCAAACAAAGCTGAGGCCAATATATACTCAAAATCAGAAAAAATTAAAATTTTTCATCTCTGAATGTTACTGGTTTGTCTAATATTGGGGTTCTTAATTTATCAGATTTGTCAAGGGTTTGTGCAGTGCTTTTGCAAACGATTACATGAACTACTAAAGCTAGTACTTAGGTATTCCCCATTTCTACAGCACATGGCATTGCACCTTGATAGACAGCTGTTGTATCTCACTACATTTAATTAGCCATTCTTAAACAGAAGGTCCAATCAGAACAAAGTTAAACAAGTACAAGCTCTATAGCTCATGCATGCTGTTTTTATCTGGTTTTTATCTGTTTAGTGTCAAAAACAAAGGCAGAAACTCCAGTTTGATTTGGTACCCAGAGATGTTCTACGTACAAATAAATGTGACTTCATGTATTAGAAGTGTATGTTATTCTATGTATAAATAAAACTGAAAATTATTTTACTTGCTATGTAGCAAAAAAAAAAACCAACAAAAAACCAACCAAACAACCCTGTGTAACTTTAGGAAATGTCATATGTGTCCAGTTGAGTACAGAGACTAGAATCTCTTCTCATTGATTTTCTTGACAAGTAAAAAGTAGATCTAAAAACTACAGCTTTAGAAAATCTATAGGTTTTTTTTTCTGTGAGTTCCAGAAAGGCTGATGACACCTCAGCACAGTAAGAGTGAAGAAAATTAGTTGCAGCATTAGAATAATAGCACAGGAATAACTTATTTACTGGGAGGAAGAATTCTAGCAAGAACCAGCTATCAAATCATCCTTGTCTGTAAAGAGTGAGGACTGCAAATCTCAGATACCTTTCACAAGGCTGTCTTCTGAAGCTGCCAGCAAAAAGCACCCCTGAGGTGCTGTTGATGTGTTGTGGGGGAAAGAAGGCACCCAATGTCCCTGGTATTAACACACCTTCATATTCAATGTTATTCTGCCTATTGTTTCATCCAATATGGTCTTAAGCTTATCCTTATACTCCAGTGTTCTGCACAGAAAAAATCTGCAGGTGAAAATCAGCAGGTCTTCCCTCATTAATACTGAGTCCTGCTCATGCACGGCTTTCGTGGAAGTCAACAGGAATTTCACTGGAGCATGAAGTGACAGCAGCACATACCACTGTTATATCTACAACATCAGGAATTTTAGCTCAGCAGGACAATGAGAAACTTCTCAGTTTAGGAAACATGCATAGAGGCTCAACAATGGCAAAGTAACTCTGAACTAAAATGGCTCACACTTAATATGCCACATCAGCCGCAGTAGATAAGAAGATGTGTTAAAAACGAATAAGGGTAAATACAAGCTTTGGAACCTTTTTAGTGTTCTGGAAATATAGGTGAGGAAGTTTCTCAGATAACAAAAATCCAAAAACATCTTGCAGAAAGTGATGCATATTTAGAAGAATCGTGCTGGAAACAGCTAGAAGAAGCAAACCAATTTAAACTTCTGAAAAAACCCCAGATGTGGTAAATACTCCTGCAAATACTGTAGTAGAGACCTTTGAACACAACCAAGTACCACCCCCTACTCCAGGTTCACCTTTTATAGGGAAACTATATTGGTCTTTACATAAATACAGTCTCTGAGCTCACTCCTCTGCCAGTACATTTAAGGCATCAACTGAATTATCAAAAATGTCTTTGGGAAAAATCTTTCCCTTTCTTTGCTCTTTTTAGCCGAAGGGGAAACCTAACATTACCAGCAAGTCCAGCAAATTATGAGGCAGCCAGACAAAGAAATATACTCTGCTAGTTTTCAGTTTAAGCACTATCGCTGGTTTGCACATACTGTAGTGCTGAACATGCCAGATCAATAGTTACGAGCAAATAGTAAACCTTATTTACTACTGTTTTTTTATTAATTATCAGCATAATATCCTTGAAGCTCACTTACTGTACTGCCAGTGGGTAAAACATTGCATTTTAGTATATAGATATGTAAATAGGTCTATATAGAGATTTGTAGATCTAAATATATTTAAAAATATAATAAATAATACATAATAAATATGAATATATATAACATATATTTAGATCTACTAAAGAAAGCAATTCACAGAAGATTAAAGTAAAACATAGCTTAAAGTATACAAAGGCATACTAAATATTTTCAGTTGCTGAAGATGTAATGTTTTGCATGCATAATTTTTGATTAAGCATTGCACTTCCTTTCAGAAATCACACTTTTCCATTCTGATAAGTCAAATCCATTGCATTTCATTGTGTCCTCTTTTTCTAGTTCAAGAGTTAACAATAACCTTTAATCACTAGAAATATGCGCTTTTGACTACTGTAAATTAGACACAAATGTAAAAAAGATAGTGTAAAAAATAAATGCAGATGGAGGGAAATGGTCTCCATAAAAACTGGAGAAACTTTTCAAAGGAAACAGAGAAAATGGTTTAAGAAGCCAGCACTCCTTTTCACACGTCATAAAAATGTGCAAAACAATTTTCTACAGAAAATGCCACAAATCATTACCGCAAACATACCTTTTTAAGGATGATGAATTAGAGGCATGTAGATTGTGACAGCACACAAAATGGTATAGTACTTGAATTCTACCAAGTTTTTGGTAGAACAAGTGGTAGTCTGCGTGCAGAAGGGACCTGGCCTCGTCAGGCGGAGTAACCTCAAGGAAGAAGTTAAGACCGCAGGCGCTTCAGATTAAGGAAGTGAGTAGTGGCAGGAGGCCCTGACACAGGGAGCAATGGCTTGCATCTAGTGTTCTACACTTTTCACAATCACTGGTGCACAAAGACTCTTCCTGCTTCTACTTATCCGGTCTCACAAAAATAATTAAAAATTAAAAGGGTAGGGACAGGGAGAGTGCCAAAATCGTAGTCAGTTTCATTTATGGCATAGTATGTCTGTAGAATATTTATCCTCCTGAACAGCAATAAAAAGATCTGTCATTTTTTCCCTTTGTCATAAGGTCAGTGTCATATGATCTGACTTCTTTAGAGGGTGATTACATGTGGAGGGCTGAAGATGATTTGGAGACACATAACAGTTGACTCAATTATATCTATGCCAATCGGGACATACTTTATTTCTCATTTAACATGCATATTCTACAGCACTGAAAAAGTCAGCATATTGTCCCTGCTGCTAACTCTGGAAACTATGTATTAAGTTGAGCTTGTTGAGCCTCTACCTGTCTTTTTTTTCTCTTTATTCATTGATCTGTGCTGGTTTTGGCACAGATACAGTTGATTTTTTTTCATAGTAAATATTACGGGACTATGTTTTGTATTTGTACTCAAAACAGTGTTGATAATAAAGCAATGTTTTCATTATTGCTGAGCAGTGCTTACGAAGAGCCAAGGTCTTTTCTGTTCCTCACACCACCCCACCAGCCAGGAGACTGGGGATGCACAAGAAGCTGGGAGAGGACATAGCCAGGATAGGTGACGCCAGCTGACCACAGGATATTTCAGACCATGTGGAGTCATGCTCAGTATATAAAACTGGGGGAAGAAGAAGGGACCACCACACAAAGCATTTACTTGAAGAAGTTGAATGTTTCCATCAGGGAAAGAATGTAATATATTCCAACACTTACTAATTAACTTTGACTCATAGTAATATGCAGAGGGACTGTCTATTCCAGGCTCCAAGAAACGTTCTCCTGCTTCTCAAAGGCATTATTTCCTCAGTTCACCAGAGAGTATTTTCTAACAGTTTCAGACAGAAGCCAGTGGAAAGCAAGACAGCTTAAGAAGATCACTTAATTTACCCTAAAACCATTAACTAATGTACATGCCAAACCAGTGCAAATTAGATAAACCCAGAACTTACCAGATGAAATGTAGGAAAGCCAGGGGTACTTAAGCTTCGTTGACAGGATTGTGCAAAGCCTGGTTGGAGAGTAAATTGCTTTCTTATTTCTGCAGAGGAGTGCCTTTAATTAAGCAGAGAAAAATCCTTATCATTACAATTATCCCCATACAAATTTCAAATGTCAGAGTTTAGCCAATTTAGTCTCCTGTCCCAGTGTTTAGAAAGGTATTTTGATAATGGTCTAGACTCCTCTCGGTTTGTAGTTGATGCAAATCTCATAAAATATTTGCAGTCCTATATAACTAAGATTCTGTCACTTTTCCAACAGATTTTCATCATTATATTGCAGCCCTCACAACTGGGAAAGGCTATGTGAGAAAGCACAACCTCAGCCTTAAGTGAAGTATGACTGCAACCTTCAAAGCAATACTTGCAGATTTACTTTCGCAAAGCAAAAATACAGGATAATAAAGCAGAGAAAGAAAAATGAACATTACATAAGCAAATATTTTAATTGATCAAGAGATAAAAACAAGACAGGACCACTCACTGAACAATGTAAACCCATAGTAGTTACACTACTAATGCAGTTTGCTGTGAAAATTCCAAGACGAACCAAAGAAGGAAATGAAAAATCTGCCTATACTGTATCAACTGAACATTTGAGGAAAAAACTTCTTAAGTGCTAATTAACTGATTTCTATGGGAGCAGAAAGAGCTCAGTACTGAATTATTCAGAAATCCCAGGGTGATAATAATGTATCCAGTCTGAAAATACAGCAGAGTAGCTTTGTCCTTTTTCATGGAAACTAATCAACTAATGCTTAATATGATTTAGAATAATCAGTTTAAGAATAATCAGCCATGAAATGGTAACAAAACGTCTACACTATATTTCACCATAAGTTTTCAGGACAAGACTTTTAAAACAAGATTCCAAGCAGCTTCCAAGTAAAAATAATAGCCTGCAGCCCACCAGAGCAGTCAAATGGGAAACTGGACAATACAGAGGTAAGAAAACACTCCCTTCCATATAAGAGTATTTCAACTCCAGCAAGCATTAACAGGCATCTTAGAATTACCAAATGCCACAGGACAGTTTTGCCTGTTTGGTCTGCACCTTTTCTCCTCTGTGGCCGCTTGATTCCTATGACTACTGTACCTATTTTGTGACACTTACAACTGCTTAATAAACATGACAAAAACCTAAATTTCACTTAATACATTTCTGCTCCTGTTAAGCAACAGGCACCTGACAGAAGATATTGAAAGTATTAGAGGTATTAGGCCTGATTTAGAAAATACAAAGCTGCATAAATGAGAGTAGTTGCTTTTAGGTCAAAAGGCCATGCCAGGTGTGAGTGTGACGCTGCTCCTATCTGATGGCAGCAGCAATCACAGATAGAAAAAAGCCAGAATTATAGAGAAAGTAAAGAGATCCATTTGGAAAAGAATTTTTTACTCATCAGTGGTATTCCAAGAATCAAAAATGAGATCTTTTAAAGGTTATTCAATGATTTCATAAGTAAGAAGCCATGTAGGGAAAGTGACGAAGTCTTTGCATTCCTGAAATTATCATTGACCTATTTAACAAAGAAAGGCTGCTTGTATATCAGGGTTATTGTTACTCAATTTCCCACTGCAAATAATCTCTGATAATGAATGCATGTACAAAACTCAAATTATTCAAAATTATTATTTTACTGCAAACTGAGTCAGTTTCTACCCTGTGCAGAAGTATCTGTTACTGATGGAAATAGTAGACATAGCAGCAGATGTAAAACCTGTGTTGCAGTCTGTTGCAGAAGTTGCTGCTGTAAACAATGATATAAGACATCTTTAAATTACATCCAATATGGGATCATCATATGCTTCAAAGAGGAAGTTGTATGAATTTTCAATATGAAAGAGGAAGCACACATATGGATGAAGGGCCAAATTTGCTCTGGTAAAAGCCTGGGCAAACTCAGCTAATTGAGAGCAAATACAGTTCTGAAGAGCACTGACAACAGTTCCAGTGTCTCACCAGTAGAAAGAACCTGCGAACTAAACCAGTTCAATGGATGACAAACCATGTAATTGTAATGGCAACTTTCAGACAAGAACAGTTCAGCTGACTGACTTCATGGTTTTGCTATGACTGAAGGAAGAAAGTACAGTAAGAATAACAGAAGACAGCAAAATTTGTTTGAACCAACTCAGAAATTATTGCCTAGATCTGCTAAAGGAAAGTCCCAACTGCTAAAAGACACTAAACCAAAAGCACAAGTTAACCACACCAACAGGGAGGAAAGGTGGGTGTAACAGTTAGAGATCAGCATGGAAACTTTTGAAAACTTGAGAACTAAGGTGGAAACAGAGGTCCTTCTAGACAGCTCTTTGATAACACCAGAATAGCTGTTGTCTGTGACATGCCTTTTTGCTATTCTAACAGCTGCCTTGCGCACTGTTGGTGTACCTTCAGGAAAATGGTAGCTCATTTAGTGCATGTCATGTCTTAGCTTTCATGGAGGCTGCAGTCCATCCATGCCTGGCTATACTTTTACCCTCCTTGTCTGCACAACTGGCCTATCTGATTCTGAGGAGAGCTTTACAGTCATCCTTGGCTGCAACAATGGTCTATCTATAAGCTAAAAAAGAAGGAAAGAAGGCAAATGGTTAAGGATAAATGCAAAGCAGTCACTGAAAAATCTGAGAAAAAATTCTGTGGTTTCCATTCAGTTGAAGCAACGGGACCATGCAATTGCACTTAACATTAAAATGTACATCACCTTAGACATGCCTGTTTATTAACAGTCTGATGACGAAGTGTATGGTGGGCAACTAGAAAATGTGGACTGCAGTAAATGCTGGTCCAAAAAGTTTGACAATTATTGGTATGTTATTGGCAATTATTAGGAGATGATGAACAGCCAATATGGATTTATCAAAGGGCAGTCATGTAAAACCAATCTAATGATTTTCTGTGGTACTTTAACTGGTTCAGTGAGGCTCTTGATACAGTCCCTCATGACATTTCTATAAGCAGAGAGAGTGGCTATATGTAATCATCACAACTGGTTCCAAAATAGCTCACAGCTGGTTAATAAAACATAGTCAAGGCCCAGTCATCAATAGTTCAAAAGAAGATTGCAAGGAAATTTTACTACGAGAAGCAATTTCATTTTTCCTCAATCTAATTCCAGCCCATACTTTATTTTACAACATGGATGATGATATAGATAACATAGGACTAAAATCTGTGAATCACATCAACCTAGGAGGAATTGTGAGTATTTTAGAAACAGTCTGAAATCAGCACAGCTAGAACAAATAAAAATGAATGCAAACCTCTAAGCTTAGGAAGAAAAAAAAACAACAGCAGAAATACAAAAAGTGAAATTAACTGTCGAAAGAAATAGCCATGTCACAGAAGAGACACTGAGAGACTGTATGGGGACACTTACTGAAAGTACCACAAGTGAGGAGAAACTGACGCTATTTCTGTTAATATAAGCCAATGAGACATACTTGGGCTGATGTACACACTTATAACAACACAGAGTAAGATGCAATCAAATTTAAAAGGCTTCAAAAGATAGCAGTCAGAAGGCTAAACATTTTGGGAAGGATGACTCAGGAGGAAAGACTGAAAAAACAAGATGTGTCACAAAAAGGAAGACAGCATAGTCCTTGACTATGTAAAAGATAGAAATATGTAAAGAAAATGGTGAACAGTTCATGTCCCTAGAGGGAAGAAGCAATGTGCTTAAATTGAAGCAAGAAAGCTCTAGTAAGGTATTAGGAAGGAAGTTCCCACTGCAACAGCAGCAGGACACTGAAAGTGTCCTGAGGAAACTGGCTGGTGGTGTGGCCAAGCCATTCTCCATTATATTTGAAAAGTCAGGGTGGTCAGGTAAAATCCTGGTTGACTGAAAAAAGGAAAACGTTGCTCTCATTTTTAAAAAGGGGAGAAAGAAGGAACACAGAGGCAACTGCAGACTACTGAACCTCACCTCTGTGCCTGGGAAGATCATGGGGCAGATCCTCACAGAAGCAGTGTTAAGGCACATGCAAGACAAGGAGATGATCCAAGGCAGCCAGCACAGGTTTACTAACGACAAATTGTGCCTGATCAGCCAGGTGGCCTTATATGATGGAGTGTCTGCAATGGTCAACAACAGAAGTCTTACTGCTGTCATACACCTAGGCTTCTGTGACACTATCCACATGACAGCTTATCTCCAGTTTGGAGAGGCATGGCTATGATGGATAGACTATTCAGTAAGGAATTTGCTGCATCTACACATCCAGAGAGTTGTGGTCAATGGCTCTTGTGGACCCTCCAGGTGGAGGCTGTTCCTCAGGGCTCTGTCTGGGGACTGGTCCTCTTCCGTATCTTCATCAATGACATCAACAGTGACATCAAGTGCACCCTCAGCAGGTTTGCAGATGACACAAAGCTGAGCAGTGCAGTTGACACAACAGAAGAAAGGGATGCCACCCAGAGAGACCTGAACAAGCTTGAGAAGTGGGTCCATGAGAATCTCATGAGGTTCAACAAGTCCAAGCACAAAGTGCTGCCCCTGGGTCAGGGCAGTCCCAGATATGAGTACAGACCGGAAGAAGAACTCATTGGAAGCAGCCCTGTGGAGAAGAGCTGGGGAGTTCTTCTGGATGAAAAGCTGGACATGACTGAGCAGTGTGCGCTCACAGCATACGAAGTCAACTGCATCCTGGGCTGCATCCAAAGAACTGTGGCCAGTAGGTTGAGGGAGGGGGATTTTGCCTCTCTGCTCTGCCCTTCTGCAACCTGCCTGGGGTACTGAGTCCAGGTGTGGGGTCCTCAGCACAAGGAAAACATGGACCTGTTGTATCAGGTCCAAAGGAGAGTCATGAAGATGATCAGAGGACTGCAGGTCCTCTCCTACAAAGACAAGCTGAGAGACTTGGGGTTGTTCAGCCTGGAGAAGTCTCTGGGGAGACCTCATCACAGCCTTTTACTACCTTGATGGAACATGTCAAGAAAAGGGAGTGTGACTTTTTCTACAGGCAAATAGTGACAGGACAAAGGGGCAACAGTTGTAAGCTGACAGAGGAGAAATTTAGATAAGATGTTAGGAAGAAATTCTTTACACAGAAGGTGGTGGGTACTGAAACAGGTTGCCCAGAGGAGTTGTGGATGCCCCAACCTTGAAAGCGTTCAAGGATACACTGGATGGGGCTTTGAGCAACCTGGCCTAGTGAAAGGTGTCCCTGCCCATGAAGGGGAAGGTTGGATCTAGATGACCTAAATTTAAGGTACTTTCTGACCCAAACCATTCTGTAATTCAAAGCAGCCATCTGGTGACTGCATAGTGACAAGAGCCCATTGGCAATGTCCCTGAACTACCTGGAGAACAGCATCTGAGCAACTGCAACCCTTTCAAAGACCATCAATGGGACTCACCAGCATTAACAGCTCTACTGATCACTTATATTGACAGCTGTTCCTTTTCACTAGCTGAAAATAAAAAGGTGTGGATTTGGTGAAGACCTTTCCACAAAGGTCACTGCTGAATTCACAGTTTGTCAACATCACATGCATGTAGAAAGATAGTGTAAACCTGTAGAAAGATGGCAGATGAGAGAAAACTAAGGATTTTCTAGATTTTAGGTCTTTGGCTGAACCACAGAGCAAAGTTAACATAAATTGGAACTCATTGTTCCACTCTGTGATGTCTTGGCCCCTGAATGATGATGACATACTTCTCTGGTGCAATTCTTGAAAAAGCTGGAACTCACCAGACTTCCTGATCCACCCAGACAGGACTGGAGAGTAGCCAAATTAAAAAAACCAACCAAAACAAAACCCAGACCCCGAACTGGTGCTGCTCAATCTCAACTTCACCAGTGTCTGTCCCACAGGTAGACATAAACCTCCAGCAATTGCTAGCAAACAGGTGAGACAGAGTCTTAGTGTTTCACAAATACTCTCCAATGCAAAGCATACAGTTTGCATAATATATTAAAACAACAGTGTAACCAAAGTAACAGACTACACCTGGAGGTTCTTAAAATTAAATTCATCTTGTAAGTCAAATTCTGAAATGTTTCTCAGGGCAGAGCTCATCGTGAGCTCGGAGATTTGGGTTATTAGTTGGGCCAAGATGAGGTATCAGAAAAGGAAGATAAAACAGCCATTTCTTTTCTCCTTCTAACATAGGTTAGATCTGTGGCTGAACACTGCTGGTTCTATAATTAAAATTATATGAATGCTTATAATGCATAAAGCAGGTTCTGCAGTTTCATTGTAAATTCTGCTCAACAACACAGATCTTTGAAATATGTAATTTAAAAGCAGGCACAATGGGTATTTTGTTAATAGGTATATAATATGAAAATTTAAACAGAGAACAACAACTTAAAAATGAAAGAGAACGAGAACAGCTTTAAAGATCACCTATTAACTGAAAATCAGAAACTTCATAATAAAAAACCTGATTTTAAGAGTATGTTTTACATGCCTACTGGATGAAGTTCTCCAAAGTTACTTACTATTAGAGGGGAGGAAGAAAGAGTAATCCTTAACAACCTTACAATGCCTTCCAGCAGATTGAATTTGTCTTCTGCAAGAGTTGCATATGCAATTAGACAGCAAGGAAAGATGAAAGTAAGTACATAAATAAAAAGAGAGTACAAGAACTATCCCCAAAGACAGAAATATTCACACTTAAAGGTACACAGATGGCAGACTCATAAAAAAAATACTAAAAACTTTTACTTAACAGGTAAAATATACAGTCTTGGTTACATCTGACACTGACAAAGAAAATTCACAAATTGCTCTTTTCTGAGCCTAAGATGAAACTTCTCTAGCTACAACTGAAAACAAGCAACTAAAAAGCTCTAGAAGAGAAAAATGTTAACAATTACCTACCACTCTCCTTCACTCCCACACACAAGCACAAAGTTTTGGGCAATGATCCAGATCGTGAACTAGCAAATATGGGAATCTCGCTTAGATCTCCTGTTCTTACTGCCAGTGGAACTGCCTGTTTTTCTTCTGAGTTTCTAATTAGCCCTTAACGCACCAGAGCTCCACTTTGTTAGTCACTGTTTACAGCAGTGGTCGATCTGAACTGCTGCCGTTTCCTTGTTGGCTCAGGTAGGCTGTACACCCTCTAGCACACGCCCACTTTGGGGTCTGCCACATTAAGACTCTGTATCAGCTAAAGCAATAAAGATCCTATGAAAGACGGTTGAAATTTAACAACAATTTTCTTACAAAGGATGGTGTGGGAACAAAGAAAAAATCTAGAAGAGGAAATAGTTGACTTCATTATGCTGTCAGCTTTACAAAGTAAAATGGGCAAGAGCTCAATTTTTATTTTTTTCCCAGGTCATGTATGATATTTATTCAGTGAAGATTTTTCTCTGCTTTTCTGTTTTGCTGTTTCTCCTTCAGGAAGAGACATGAGCACCAATAAAAATTAATTTTCTAATCCTGGCCATGCAAAGAAACCAAAAACTTATGATTTGGTCCTGATGAACAATGCTTTTATGCAGTTTTTAAGCTGTGTATGGGTAATATGGAATACCTATGATATAACATTCGAGAAGACAACGTGTATGCATTGTTGACTGGTTGGCTCTTGCAATGAAAGTGGTTTTAGGTGTGAGATTTTATATGATAGTTTAGTGGTACCTCCTGGAAAGCAGAAAGTATAAATCAATTTCATCTGTCATCCTATTACAGACTTAGACTGGTCATGATAGTTTATACATGCCATAGAAAATCTGTAATTAATATCTCATTTGATGCTAATTAATTATGCTAACAGAAGACAAATATGTGTGTAAACATCAGAATTATTTTGTTGTACCCGTTGCCTTAAAATATACCAGCACACAGCAATATATACCCAAAGTTTCATTCTGAATGGATTAACCTCAATTTATCTAACGACAATTTTGTTTGGCTCATAACACTCTCTGCTTGAAGTATTAAAGCTCACATTAGTGCCTTATTATTTTCTTTCATCTGAGATGTCTGAAGAAATGCATTTTAACAAATGTGCCCCTGTAAGCCTCCAGGACACCATACAGGTCTATATTCCATCCATTGCAAAACACTGTAGTTAGGGCATAGCTTTTTTTTTTTTTTTTTTTTGGTGCTAAACTGTTTAAAAGTTTTCCAAAAGTTACATTCTCTACAATAACAATGATAATGGCAATTTCAAAACCATTAATGATTGTATGTGCCATCCTCCCTTTAAACTGTGATTTGAAAGTAATAGAATAATGTTAGTTTACTCTTTTAGGTTTTTGTTTTGTCTGCACTGTTCCACCAATTCACAACAGTGATTATGAAATAAGTGCAAGGACTTAACATCCCAGCTCGTGTATTATCTGAGCATCCAAAAGGCTTCACCAAGAAAATGCTACTGTAATACTGATAATTTTGCAAAACCTGTAGCAAGTTTAATAGTTCTTCTGCTTTGTTCACTTTTTTACTAAGAAACAATTATTGATACTAAGTGGAAAAAGTCAGACACTAATAACATAATAAATAATATTAAAATAAAGACCATGTACATTTTATTTGAGGGAAATTTTTCTTTTTGCTCCTATAAGGCAGGTTTTATTTTTTTTATCAAGGTCAAGGTTGGTATTTTTATCAACCAGCAAAAAATGTGGCTGTCAACTTCAAATAAATTCATAATATATTCACAAAAGGGTCTTTAATACTGAGTACATGAAAAGCCAGAGGAGGAGACAAGGCAAATGGGACAGAACTGGATAATATGTGTTAATATATTGGCCCCTCATTTCCTAAGAACACAGATCTGTGGAGCTTCACTGTGACTTTCCTGCTACGGAAAACATGAGAATTTTTTTTTTTTCAGTCACGTCTTAAAACAAAATTTTTTTCTTTAGAGCTAAGTTGAACTAGAAAAAGTAGGATCACATAGTAGGACAATAAGCCCAAAAAAAAATAGGCCCAATTTCAAGCACATGAGGAGGTCCTGCTATTTCTAGAACAGGGAATTTTGATTCAACTTCAGCAGGAGCCAAAGCAGTATCTAAGATATATTTGAAAGCTGGATCTTTCGCTCACGCTCTTAAAAATAAGAATGTTCACATAATTTGGCATATATTAAAAACTATTGTAAAAATAATATATTTTTGTATCTTCTGGTTGTCCTTGCATGTACAAATTTCATTATTACATATTACACTCTCACAAACATATATGGATTATGCAAGACATTTTATATCGTAAATTACAAACTAAAATAGCTGGAAAATTTCAAGCTTGGAGAAATGTTACATTTTACTCAATGTTCTAAATATGAGGTCTTGATACTATTATCTTTGTAAGGCTCAGATCAAGTGACAACTGAAATAATATATGCTCTTATCCAGTTTACTTGACTTTAGGGAAAAATACTAATATTGAGTCCAGGTGTGCTGACTCTCTTATAAAAGATCTCCATTACTACCAAATCTCAGAAAACTGTGATTCATCATGTGCAAGTATAATTCTACAAAACTCATGAGCAAAGGTATTAGGGACTTTTTGTATGAACTTGGCCCAAGAGCTGGTTAGGCCTGGGCCAATTTTCTGTAACTGCATTTCTGATGGCAAACACTTAGTATAATTGTGTTATCAGATAAGCACATTCACAGACTATATTTTTCCTACTGCTACAGACAACAGTAAAGTCTGGCATAGGTTTCTCAAATCAAATTTACAAAAAAGTCAAGTCAGAATAGAAAAAAGGACAACTACACAGACTTGTGCTCATGAACTGTAATTTTTAATGACCATAAAACCTGAAAATGGCAAAAGGTATAAAATACAACATTAAATATTGCTTTCTTGCTGGTTTTCACTTCGTCTTTGGAAATGAAAACTGTTTGGAACAATGAATACGAAATATTCATACACAGGACCTGGTGGACATAAACATGTTTCTTATTTGCATCTACATTTTCCTTTGGTAAGCTTAGCCTTTCCTTGACTATACAAAAAAAAGAGAATCTCATCATAAATTGCAGCCTAGGCTTCCCCATGCACATAGATGTCTGAAGTCTGGAGGGACATAAGATCTTAAAAAATTATTTTAAAATGCTTTTCCGAGCTTTTCTGCTCAGAGTTTGAAGTCTATTTCAAGCCCAGCAGCCATCTTCCAGAGAAAAAGCAAATATCCCATTACTCATGTAACAGAGATTATTACACCTGAGTTCAGCAATTGCACAGATATGTAAGTGCTGTATAATACTAGTCTTAAACAACTGTAATAGAAGATAGATGGTTATATTTTAAACCCTTTTTGAGTATTCAGTCTGAGTTAGCTTCCTAGCTGTAAATAACATCTGTCTCAACTGTAACAACAGTATTCTGCTCGCACGACCAACTGTTCTCTAAAGACACGGTTTCTACAGCTGCCTACCAGCTGATAAAGTGTACACTTGTATTATGGGGCCTATCTTTCCTGCATTTGTAATTTTTCACAGAGATATGGTTGGGTGGCAACCTCCTATTTAAGTGGCTACTATCACCTTGATTGTATGGCAGGCAGACCACTCCAGAAAGGGTAATCAATAACAACTAAAAGTAAGTCACTGTGAATAACCAAAGGCACCAGTACCCTCTGAAAAGTAGTTAAGAGGGCATTTTCTTGCTATTTCTTCTCTACTTCCTAAAAGTTAAAAATATTTTAGGCACAAAATGTTGCAATTTTTGCAGAGTATGCCAGAGGAAAGGGTTTTTACTCTTTGTGATGGACACTATGATGCCAAATGCAGTAAAAGCATCATACTGAATAACCTCACCTTTGAAAAATGAGGAGATACTTACAGGAATCTCTAACAAAAATATCAACTAATACCCTATGGCACAATCTAGACATATGATGTTGCTTTCTTCTTCAGCTTATTCCTGTAACTGATTTACAAGCCACTTCTGGTACAGGAGGAAGCAATATTCACACAGTTCCCTGTCAGAATTAGACACATCTTAAGGGCATGCACACGGCTTTGGACAGACAAACATGACTTTGCACATTGTTTGCTTTCCTTTTTATTATTTTTGCACTTGAATAAAACATGATGGCTTGCAATCCAAGCCTAGTCCATAACAAAAGCTGCAGCAGCGTTTCTCCTTTCATGCAGTTGTCTGTCTTTGGCCTCCAGATACATTCTAGCTCATATGGTCTACAGCACAGCTTACTCCCAGATACCATTCAACAGGCTGTGTAAATGCAGACAGGCTTTGATATAGCTGATCTTAAATGCAGTAATTACCAATGCCAGAATGTGAGATGCAAATCAGCTGATATTGGTTTGAATTATACACAGTGACCAGGCAAAGAGTATACTGCCTAAGTTTGTCGTTTGCTCAAATGTGGTTGTAAAACTTTTTAGAAGTACTGCACTGACATAGATTTAATCCAAATTTGACTGCTCACTGGAAACACCTTAGCAAAGGCAAATGAATTATCTTTAGCATAGACAAAAAGATAACTTCTCAGGGATTAGGAAGTTACCTCTATCAATTTAGAGCTATTTACAATAGACTGGATCCATCCCTATCCTTTAATATTCTTGACTTTGTGGTAGATTTAGAAGGTCACTATTCTTGCAGTTTACATCTCTCCCTTGGAGTGGAGGAGTACCTGTAAAAATGTCCCAGAAGATGAGACACAGGACAACGTACCTAGGGAAAGAGCCATCTGAGGATTTTAATAGCTACTTAGTCATTCACATGCTGTGAGCACTTGTAATTGATACAGCAGGAATGAAACCTTCTTATCTTTTCTGCTCCCTCAAACTGCTTTCATTTCAAACAGTGGGCAGGTGCGAAGTAAAACATCTATGTGCAGAAGCTGCCGTGGGGACTGGTCTTCATGAGTAGCATATGAAGTTGCAGAGCACCCTGTCTTCTCTCTCTTCTCTTCACCTGCATTAGAGCCATGTACAGTCTATTCCTTATGCTGAATACAAATCCAGAAGACACCAAGACAATGATGCTACAACAAGCTAGGAGATAACAGCTTGCAGTAAAGAGATGGGGCTCTTCATCTGTCTAAAGTAATAATGCCTAAAGCTGTGAAGTATGAGCTGGATGAGCAGACAGTGAGTTGGACTGAGAACTTCCTGAACAGTTGGTGATGATCAGTGGAAAGAAGTCTAGCTGGAGGCTATGAAGCAGCAGTAAAACTCAGGGGTCAATACTGGATCCAATCCTGATTAACATCTTTGTTAACAATCTGGATGACAGCACAGAGTGTACCCTCAGCAAGTTTACTGATGACACAGAAGTGGGAGGAGAGTGAAGCATGACCCTCTTGATGCACCAGAGGATCATGATGCCATTCAGATAGAACTCAATGGGCTAGAGAAATGGACTGATGGAAACCTTTTGAAATTCAACAGGTGCAAAGCCTTGCACCAGGACCATCACCATGCACCTATATATGCTGGAAGGCACTGACCTGGAAAACAGCTTTGCAGGAAAGCATCAGAGGTCCTAGAGTGTGGAGATCTGTTAATCCATTGCTTTTCCTATTTCACATGTTCCCCCTGTTCCCTGCCCTAGCCCTGGACACTCCCTCGGTTTCTCCCTATTTGCTCCCGTACCCCAACCCCGCCCAGGGACCGCCCCTGACAAAAGCACCCCTCACCCAGACCTCCTTGTGTCTCTACCTCTGATCAGCGGGGGGGAAAGGTGGGATTAAAGCCATCTCAAACGCTCAGGAGAGACTCTTCTCTACCTTCTTTACCACCACTGCCTTGTAACACTGCTGGCTGCCAGAGCCAGATCGTGGGGCTGTCTGAAATGGACTCTGGGATGAGACGGCTCGCATGCCCTAGGAAACCCTCGCTGAGCTCTCAGGCAGCAGCAGCCTGCTAGGCAGAGTCCAGCGGTTACAACACTAGGGGACCATGACTGCATTGGTACCAGGAGACTATGACTTCCGCAAAGTTGAACATGAGCCAGCAATAATGCCCTTGTTGCAAAAAAGCCGGATGTTATGCCAGAGTACACTGGGCAGAGTATTGCCATCAGGCTGAAGGAGATGATCCTTGCCATCCACTCAATGGTGGTGAGACATGCCTAAGTTCTGTGTCCAAGTCTGGGTTCCTCAGTCCAAGAGAGACATGGACATACTGGAGAGAGACCAGCCAAGGGTGACTAAGGTGATGAAGGGACCAGAGCATCTCTCCAGTAGGGAAAGACTGAGACAGCTGGGACTGTTCAGCCTGGAGAAGGGAAGGCTTGGGGGGGATCTTATCAATTTATACAAATTTCTAAAAGGATAAAGAAGATAGAGCCAGGCTTTTCTCAGTGATGTACAGTGACAGCACTAGAGGCAATGGGCCTGCCCTGAAACTTGGGAGATTGCATGTCAAACATTTTTTTTCCTATGAGGGTGACTGAGCCCTAGCACAGATTGCCCAAAGAACTTGTGGAGTCTGCCTCCTTGGAGGCCTTCAAAATCTAACTGGATGTGATCATAGGCACCTAGCTCTAAATAGCCCTGCTTGAGCAGAAAGGCCAAACAAGATAACTTCCAGTGGTTCTTTCCAACCTCAACTATTGTGTAATTCTGTGAAAGAATTGAGCAGATACTTTGCTCAGTTTATAATCTATCCCTGTAAACCAGAAATGGGAGATAAATGCTGTGGGCAATTGTAAAGAAACACATGTTGTAGTCAGCTGAAAAAATCGAACGAAAGATGAAAAAAATATAGTGATATTCCTGTATACTCCAGTATTTCTTTCCTATATCCAGATCAAACATTTTGCAAACAAAACCAGTATCCAGGAACAATGCTAGTCAGCCTTACCTCCGTGCTTGGTAATATCACGCAACAGATTCTCCTGAAAGCTATATTGAAGCACATGGAATACAGATAGGTGATTAAAGACAGCCAACATGACTTCACCTAGGGCAGATTGTGCTGGACTCATCTAGTGGCCTTCTACAATGGAGTGACTGCATCAGTGGACATGGGAAGAGCAACTGGTGTTACCCACCTAAATTTCTGTATGGTACCCCACAACTTTCTTATGTCTAATTTGGAGAGACACATATTTAATGGATGGAGTCTTAGCTGGAGGAGGAACTAGCTTGATAGCTTCACTGCTTGATCTGCAGTGAATGCGCAATGCCCAGCATGGAAGTAAGTACTGAGTGCTTTTTCTCAAGGGCAAGTAGAGGGAGCAATACTACTTAATAGCTTCATTAATGACATGCGTGGTGGGGGACTGGATGCACCATCAAGCTGAGTGCTTCAGTTGATTCACTTGATGGAAGGGATCTGTCCAGAGGGAAGGGACCCTGACAGACTTGAGAACTGGGCTCATATGAACCTGATGGAGTTCAACAAGGCCAAGCACAAGGCATTGAACGTGTTCAGGGCAACGCCCAAGACCCGTACAGATGGAGAGATGAATGAATTGAGAGCAGTTGTTCAGAGAAGGAATTGAGGGTACTGATGAATGCAAAGCTGGACATGACCCAGCAATGTGTGCTAAGGCCTAGAAAGTCAAATGTGTCCTGGGCTGCATCCAAAGCAGCATGGGCAGCAGGGCGAGGAAGGGGATTCTGCCCCTCTGCTCTGCTCTGCTGAGACACCACCTGCAGTGCTGCATCCAGCTCTGGGGTCCCAGCACGGGAAGGAAATAGACCCCTTGGAGTGAGTCCAGAGGAGAGCTGAAGTATCTCTCCTGCGAAGATGGGCTGAGAGTTGGATTTGTTCAGCCTGGAGAAGAGAAGGCTCTGGGAAGACCCAATAGCAGCCTTCCAGTACCTAAAGGGGACTTGCAGGAACTAAGGGGAGGGGCTCTTTACAGGAGCCTGTAGTGACACAACAAGGGAGAAAGACTTTGAAGTGAAAGAGGATAGGTTTAGATTAGCTAGTAAGAAGAAATTCTTCACTATGAAGGTGGTAACACATTGGAACAGGTTGCCCAGAGAAGCTGTGGATGCCCCATCACTGGAAATGTTCAAGGCCAGGTTTGTTGGGGCTCTGAAAAACCTGATTTGGTGAAAGATGTCTGTGCCAGTAACAGGGAGTTTGGAACTACATCATCATTGAAGGTCCCTTCCAATGCAAACCTTTTTAGAGATCTAATATGAAAACCTGATCTTTATATCCTGTACACATGAACTCCATGTAATTGTCCCAAGGATTTAAAAGAATAATCTCATTTATTTTTATGGAAGTCTTAGAAAAATGCCCATTTACTATAAACTGTTACTAACATTGCTATACCTAACATATGAAATACATACATCTTACTTTTTAAACTGTCACATTTCATGTTCTGTGTACCAAATACAAAACCACTACCATTTCACACACGTATGCATGAATACACTAGATTTTTATATTTACTACAGAAACCTATTTTACATACATAAGACTGAGGTCCTCTCTGCAGCTTATTTTATATATTCAGAGTTTGTGAAAATAAAAAAATAATTAAAATAAATAGCTGAGTGTATACAATGGAGTCTGGTCAATGCTTTAAAGTAATTAACATCTTATTATAGCCATATAACTAGGGCTTTATTGAAATTCAATCCAAAGATGACAGCCTCAGGCCCATAAAGGGGTTGCATTGAACAGAAATCTATTATCATAGTATATAGGAAATTATCTGTTCTGCCACTAAGATAATTTTTGCACTGTACTTGACTCTTCCACAACACCCTTTGTCATTTAGGGTAAATTCTTATGGGTCTTCAGACCTGAAACTCTGTACAATATAAGATTTAAGCTGACCTTTTCCTTTAAGGTAAAAATAATTTAAATGTATTTTCATCATTAATGTAAAATGGAACTCCTGGTACAATTTGAGAATTTTGTACGAGTGTGACTTTTAATGTAAGCTTTTAAAAATTTGAAATCTTTAGCTAAATTATTCCTTTAATATTGGTAGTGTGGGTTTGTTGTTCTTTTTAATATGTCTATGCATGTAAACTCATCCTTAAGCACATCTTAAAATTAGAACAGGAAAAGCTAACTTTGTTTCACAACTGGGAAATTTCAGAGACAAGGAAATGAAATTACAAAAATGAATGTTGAAAATTTCTTATGTAATACTTGTGAAATTCAGACAACAGTTGTCTGGAGAGGCAGTTGAGGAGTATGCCTATTGGGAGGGTTTCTAATTGCAAGAGTCACATGACTGAAAGTTAAGTGATATGTTATGGACCTGTATTGCTGTTCTTGATACCCTTCTGTTTTGCAATTTGTGTGTTGAAATGTTTTGAATGTATACCATTGTTGACCAGGGCCCCAGGTAGGTGCTTAAAGCACAATTTTCTTCACTTGAAGGCAAAACAAGTAACTACTACTGCAAGACCTATGTGAAAGATAAGTCAGTAAATTGCACTAGCTAAACAAAAAAAAATAATAATAGAAAATCTCTTCTGTGTTTATTCTAACACTGAGACAAACTGACTGAAATTCAGCTTTTCTGGTCTCTGAAACATACACTGTTCAGCTGGTACATATTAGAGCCCACATTTCTAGCAATGGTGAGTTGTTTTTTCCTCAGTGGTTTACAAAATTATTTTTCAATTTACTTGATTCCTGGGTATAAATACCGTGATTAGAAAGTAGACACACTTAAATTGCACAATCCAGATATCTTCTAATTACTATCTCGAATTAAACTCAGCAAGGATGATATGGCTTTCTGTGTCCCATGCTGACTTCCAGCTGCCTAACTTGAGGGACACTAAAATTTTTTCCTTCACTTTTACATATTAAATGAACATTATTATTCATAAAACCTATCCTATTAAAACAGAAGGAACTACTCACATACATGCATTAAAAACATATGTGCAAGTCTTTGCAGGATTAAAAAAGGCAGGAAGCAACAGGTTGGGGCAACAGACACCAGATGAGTGGAAGGAAGAATTAAGTGATAGGAAAACATGGTTACGTGGGCAGGTTGCATACAAGAGTTTCAAGGCATTTGAAGGCCTGCTTTTAAAGTTTGACCTAGCTCTAAACAAATGTGTTGCTTGTCATGTTCCTGAAACATCTGCAACTCCAGTGCCCATGAACTCACACTAAATTTAAATCAAAATGAGACCACTAACACATTTTGTATCATGTTATAGCTAATTTTTAACAGAACAGAGTTCGTAGGGTTGGTCAGATATCTATCATGGCTCACCAAACACACCAGGGTACACCTTATGTTAGTAGCAGGGAGGTGGCTGATGCTTAGGCACAACAGAGCCTAAAATTCTGGTGGTCCTCATAAAAACAGTATATAGTTTACATAAATCACTGGCAGGAGAAAGAGTGAGAAAAAAAGTGCAGCGTTTTGCATGCAAATTTGTAGTGAATGCAATGTAACTATAGAGGCAATGTACTAACTCCTGTAAATGATGCCTTGTTAGTAATGTCCAACTTTCACTACAAGTTGCAATTTGAAGAAGTCATGAACTCTAAAGAGAAAGAAACAAAATTTTACAGCTGTAAATTAGCCTTTTGTGTACAGTCAAGAAAGCTAACACACTGACCTATTATTCCTCTGATTTTGAAAATTACTTAAAAAAAATCCAAACACCACATAAAAAATGCTTCATGCGAATATCTACCACTCTTCTGTCAGCAGAACAAACTGCATTGGAATCATGTAAAAATGTCCTGCTCCTTTTGAAGAAAGGGAAAGAAAATACCCTTCTAGAAAGTATCTACTGTACTGATAAAAGAGAATAAAGTGTAAGTGTAAAAGAGACTATCCATGCTCACAAAATAAAAAGGCAAACTGTTAAATCAGAATCATATTCAGAATATGTTTATAATACATTTCAACATTTAACTTGCTATGAAAAATACCGAATATCTCACTATTGATTCAAAAGAAAAAGAAATGAAAAAAAATTATAACAGTAATTTAATTTCACAACAGTTCTTACTAGCAAAACTTTTGTAAACCTTTGTGAAATGAAGCTGAACTAATTGTTATGAGTCCACCACTTTGTAAGGCTTTAGTCATAGAGATGAACAGTGACCATCACCACAGCTAGGGAAAGCTGCCAAAAAGCTGACCCTAAAAATAGGAAGTAAGAAAATAACTCAAACCCTGTAAATATCAGCTAGTTATGATTTCTGTTCAAGCAAGTCTCCAAATGATCAGGAATTGTGGTAGGATCCTCTCATGAGCTGCTCATCTGATGGCCTCCAAATACAGTGTCTCACTCTTGTGAATATTCCACCATAAACTTAAAATAAATTCCCAAAGGATACAGAAAGGTACGCTTATGCATATTCTGCCATGAGAAAGGCACATCACAGAGGAGCTAATTTTATCCTCCCTGACTGCAAACCCCATGTCTTCCAACAAATTGCTGAGGAGGTGGAGTTTCTCTGCATACTTTTCTCTCTGACACAGAGACTTATCCTCAGTTTATATTGCCATTATCCTATTTGTTCTTTTATGTGTCAGCAAACTCGGGTACCTGGTACTTAGATCAACACCCTGGAAACACAGTTTTTGTCTCAGATGACAACACTCTTGAAAAGGAGGCCTGTTTTTTCCTTTAACCTAACAATATCAAAATAATTGTCTTGGTTTCTTACTGTCACCACAGAGCACAGTCCAACTAAGAGTCAGTACTTCCCTGGGAAAAGACACCAAAGTCTATCAGACAGCAAGTTTAGTCTCAAGAGTATGGTGTTCCAACAGCTGAACTCTAATTTATTTGGTTCAGGGAGGGAATGTGGGAGGTAGAGATATTTTCAGTCATCGGGGGATTTTCCTTTTCATAGATGAAAGAATGGAAAAAAAAAAAAAAAATCCCAGGGATGTATGTCATTGCAGTATTGATGCCCTACATAAACTCATCATTTCCCAGGAGTGCTAATTTAGAGGGATCACGTAATTTTGCCACTTCTTGTGAAGGGGAACCCCAATCTCCTGCCCCGTCGACACTGAGCAGACCCTCCAAAGAATTCGGGACTTCTTCGGACAGAACAGATGGGGAACAAATGGGGTGAGACTGGACGTCACCTCCTTGCCAGAGGACACGGACCCACAGCCGGTTTCGTCGGAGTACGCTTCATCAGGGCAAACCTTACAGCAGAAGTGCAGCCCGGGTCTGCAACTCCCGCAGGCGCAGCGGGCGGCGGGCAGCGATGCCCGTCGAAGGCTGGCTGCCCGGCTATCGGGAGCTCTCAGATGGCTCTCCGCCCCGGGGGTCTCCAGGGGAGGAGCCGTGCCGCCCTGCTCCCGCCGCCCGCGCGCTTCCCTTGGCCGGGATAAGACTGGCGAGGGATAGTTGCCGGGTACGAGGAAAGGTGCTTGCTTACCTGTTGATTTTCAGGGCGAACGCCCTCCTGTCTGCGGCAGGTAACGTCGCCATACGGGCGAGCAGCCGCGGGTGGCGGCTGCCGAGGACCGAGGCTGGCTGTACGCACGAAGGGCGGCTTTATTTCATTTATTTATTTTTCTTAATTGCATGCTCCGGGCTAAAAACCCGACGATCCACTGACAGCTCTGGGTGGCAACTTCCGCATTTCACCTTCCTCACCGAAATTGGCCGGAGTGGGAGGGATCTGTCCTAGTGCACAGCAGGCTGCTCGCCCTGCCGCGTCTGGCCCACCACCAGCAGCGCCCAGCCCAGCGTCCCGGGGGCTTCCGCCGGCTGTACGCCTCGGCCGGGGCGCCCACGGGCACTGGGGGACAGCAGGAACTTCCCTTCCCTCTTGTACAGAGGCGAACCCCGAGCCCGTGGGCATTTTGGAGGAAAGCAGCGGGCGAGGCAAGCGCTTAGGCACGCACAGGAAGGGAAGGCACCGTGTCCATCTGAACGCGCACAGTTGCGCGAATCTCTGCGCATCCCTCACGACCTTTTTCTTTTGGAAACCGCAGTGCGAGTGTCAGACACCTCCCCCTCCGCCCCACCACACCCCCCACACATACACACACCCGCCGGGGGTCGAGCGCTGCTCTGCGGGGGCGGGCGAGGAAGTAGCGGGTACCGCTGCGGACCGCTGGCCACCGCCGTAGCCGGACCGGCCCCGGGTGCCGAGGATCCAGCCCGTCCTGCCAGGCAGGATCAGGCGGGGCAGGCCTGAGTAGGGCTGCTCGGAGCAGGGCAGAACCGCGCCCGCTGCCTTCAGGCATCAGAGATAGCCAGGGGCCTTCCTTCGGCCTCACCTGGAGCAGGGATGGAGCTGTTCTGGCACGGAGGGACAGCAAGTTGTAAGAGGTAAGTACATGTCAGCTCTTTACCTGGCACAGTATTTTGCCAGTACACATGTGCACTCAGGATCTATGTTTCCCGTACACCTAAACTGTATGTGTAAGAAAAACTCACAGGTACCAACACCAGATACCAGCTCAGCTTGGCACAAAGCAGGCCTCACTGGTGTTCTGTTTACCAGCACTTACAGGTCAGCTTTTAGAAAAGGCCATTTTTATTAAGTATCTCGTGGTTGTGTTACAAAATTATGTTTCCTGATGGATATTTTTCTTTCTGCCTTGATGCAGTTTTCATGGCTTCTGCGGATAAGGAGAACTCACCCTTCATTTGAAAGGGGAAACAAAAGCCAAACATGGTTTCTACAGATGAATTCTGAGGTAGTAGAGGCAATTCAGTTTTAGGTTGTCTTGTTTTTATTAAATCTGTGCTTTGATGGCAACAACATTAGGATTCACCTACTGGAAGGCAGTCATAGCCTATCTCTCCATTCCCAGTAAGCTGGAGGGAATCTAGAGGAAAACAGTGGGATATGAGGCAAGGAACAGAAGACTGTCAAACACTGAAGGCCTAAAATTTTCTACTAACAATTACCTTTTTCTTTGTAGGATTCACCATTCTTCAGAGTACTGTTAAGTATGTGTGGTCTCAAATATGAATGTTAATCTCTAGGTTAACCTCTGGCTAAGGGCCCCTAGGGAAATGTAGAGATGCTGAAGAGGTTTAAGAAAAAAGAAACAGGGGTAAACAAAAAGTCAAAAATTGAAACAAATATGGGTATCTTTTTGGAAAAAAACCCACAAGGATCTACAGCAGAACAAGACCTGAAATAGTTCAAAGAAACTCACGAAAGAAAATACTAAAACTACTATTAATAGGATGTTGTTACCTAACAAATATTTGCTTTGGGAGAATAAATTGGACACTTTATTGCATGGAACTTAACTGCCACACCCATCCTGTCTTTACGTCACCAAGATAAAGCTAAGGCCACTTACCTACATGTAACTTGAACTTAAATATCACTTAGTTACAAATCACTGATATGTAGCTGTGGTCTGACATGTATTGGTGACAAGAAAAACTTTTGAATGCCACAGATACTGGCTCTGGCAAGACACTACCTCACTGAAGCTACAAAAAAAGAGTCCAGGCTTCATTTTAGTAGCTCATGTGACATGAAATAGGACCTTCTTTGATTGCTAAGTCTTGCTATAGAAATAGAGCTAGCAGAAATGCAGATAACATACCAATGTGCACAAATACATCCATTTATTAATGATACAATTGTTTATTTTGCAGCTTCATACATTCTTGGTAAGCATGGACAAAACGATTGCTCAGAAATATTTTGCCACATGCAGGAAAAAAATGCCTGAGGAGAAACACAAAAGTAAAGTTTCCAAAACTTTATAGTTTTGGCTAGTACATATATATATATATATACACTGAGAGAGAGGGTACTGTCATGGTTTAACCCCAGCTGGCAACTATGTCTCACACTCTGAGCCAGTGGGATGGGGAAGAGAGAACTGGAAGGATAAAAGTGAGAAAACTTGTGGGTCAAGCCAAAGACAGTTTAATAGGGAAAACAAAGGCTGCGCACATAAGCAAAGCGAACCAAAGAATTCAGTCACTGCTTCCCATGGGCAGGTGGGTTGTTCAGCCATCCCCAGGAAAGCAGAGCTCCAGCATGCGTAATGTGACTCGGGAAGACAAATATCATCAGTCATAAGGCCCCCTTCTTTCTTCTTTCCCCCAGCTTTCTATGCTGAGCATGATGCCATATGATCTGGGATGCCCCTGTGGTCAGTTGGGGTCAGCTCTCCTGGCTGTGTGCCCTCACAACTCTATGTGCACCCCCAGCCTCCTCACTGGTGGTTTGGGATGAGAAGCAGAAAAAGCCTTGATGCTATGCAAGTGCAGCTCAGCAATAACAAGAACATCCCTGTGTTATCAACACTTTTTCCAGCACAAATCCAAAACACAGCACCGTACCAAGTGCCATGAAGAAAATTTATTCTACCAAAACCCAGCCAAACCAGCCAAAACCAGCACATATATTCAGCAGATATAGAACAAACACTTAGATAATTTTAAGTTCTCATCTTTTTGGATGAACTGAATTATCAGAAGCCTACTTTGGCATATGAGCAGCAAAACTCATCAAATACTCCTTTTAATCTATTATGTCAGCAGTTACATTACCTTTTTTGAAGGGGGAAAAAAAATAAGAAAAAAGTATGGACTTTTATCAAGAAAGTTTACTTGGTTTTAACTTGGAGAACTACCAGATGAGAAGTTGGTGATTTTTTTAAACTATCTTATCCAATTCAATATTGTCAGAATGAGTGCTCCAGTTTTTTGCTACACCAACACTATCGTTTGAATTCCTGCAACAAACCAACCTACTAAATACAAGGTAGTGAAATCTAAATACTCCTTTCTAACAAGAAGTAGAACAAGATCTTTCCAGTCAGGGGATTAAAAAAATTATATGAAACCAGGTTCCAGTCAAGGCATCAAAAAGTCAAAATTAAAGAAAACAATGCAATTCAGAACAGACCGTGGTTTTCCAGACCTTGCTTCTTGGATGTCAGTAGCTGGTATTAGGTGTTCTACAAGATACAGTGGAAACCATGCTGACATTCCCCATTTCCTTATCCCCATCCTTCTGTCACACATACACACATCCCAAATGGTAGTCCTAATCATTGCTTCATCACCTCAGCCCTAGAATCAGTTATAAGCTATGCTCCCCTCTAATTTCTCTTGGGCTTCAAATGCTCTCACCCTACTTTGGTCTTCCTCCTGCACCTGACTGGGAGCTGTTGGGTCCATGGCCGGTTGCATGCTGTACCTGGGCAGGCTGAAGAGCTGCAGGCCCAGCCACAGAGAACAGCTGAGTGGTGGTAACAACAGCACAGGTTCTGTATGGGTGCCTGGGCAGAACGGATACTGCTGCATACTGTTTTGAAGGAGTTTTCAGGCTGGGATTAAAGAAACTCTAGAAGAAATAATGATTGGCATGTCTACACATCACCTACCAAGGATGGTTTTTTTTTTTTAAGGCACAGATTTCCAAACATCTTTTTTGTTCTTCAGTGGCAGTGGTATCCCTGCAAGGAATGCTACTGCATGGTAGAGTATCAAGGCACCGTAAACATTGTTAAAACACAACTTCATGTCCCACCACAGTCATGGTCTGTATCCCAACAAAGCCCTGCTTAAGTGTCACCTGCTTATTTGTAGAGGATGTACCTTTGCTGGTCGACCAGCAATTGAGTTATGTCCATGGGAGTTTTCTGAGTATCTTTTATAACATTAAGTATGCATCCTTGGCAAAAAACACCAGTGGTATGTAACTTCAGCAATGAATAAATGTGATTTGATTACCCCATAAGAATATCTGGAGGTTCACACCAAGACTGTGATGATCTCAGTTTGCAATTCGTGCCAGGAGCACCCAGTGCCTGTTAATATTTACTCATATTCCACCTTCCTACCACATCACTGACTAGAAGAGTGTAATGTAGCCAGCGCAGCTAGATACTCCTTCCTTAAAGGAAGCTGACATGCCATCAAGTTCAGTGCTTTTGCTGGCACAGATCTCAACTGTATCCAGCAAAATCTAAGTGATGTAGTCAAAACTGTTTCTAAACAAAAAATGTTACATGCAACTTAGTAGGCTAAATCTCAGAAAAAATAAATGTAATTTTTTATTCCTATTAATGTTTTAAATAGATTGGCAATGAAATACTGAACTCCCTTAAAAAAATAAATTTAAAGAAGTCACTCCTAGGTCTGAGTTTCATTTTTGTGTTTGTGAAACAGAAGAAAGGGAACTTAGATCACTCTGCAGCCTTTTTTTTTTTTTTTTAATAGAACACTTGAGTCTAAAGAAGAAAAACAGTCTATGTGAAAGCATATCTTCTTTCTCCACTTGTCTGTGCAAATTCTTCTGGAGGAACACAAATGCTACTGGCCAGATTCACATCAGAGTTTCTCAAGTAGAAATGTTTCTTTGTTCACCTTCACAGTGAACAAAACTCTAGCAGAGACAACACTCACAAAATTTTCCCTTACTGATATCATCTTCTTACATACAATGAGGCAACTTGCTAGATGAGGTCTGACATTTAAATCCTGACAGTAAACCATACCGTTTTTCTAATGTTCTTAGTTTCAGTAAGTTTCACCTTATAACAGCATATTGAGAACATAAGCCATAAAAAGTAGCAGTGTTAAAAAGCAGGTGCATTGGCTGAAGTAAGATCTTCCTTCTCTTAAATGACACATGAATAATCTACATTCTTCAAAGAAAAATAAAGTCTTGTTGTCAGGAGGAACTGCCAATGCAAGTACAAATGAGAAAATAAAAATAGTATAATATAGGAATAGTTAAACAGATAACAGACAAGAAAGAAGTAAATGTACCCTGGGGAATATGCAAATCATACTGACTGAAGTTATGCATCTGTCTACCAGCTTATATTTTGAGATCATAAAACTGAACTTAATACCTGTTTCCTTACTGTTTTGCAGGTTAACTGGTATCATTGTATGAATTTGCAATTCCTTTCTCTGAGGTGCTGAACTATATTGTGCTATACTGGCTAGTAGTACCATATGGGAACTTCCTTCTCACAGGGCTATTAGGCTTTAAAGCTCATATTCCACATAATATTGAAATGCCAATGATTTTCTTCTGCTGTTTTGCTCAGATCATGCTCCTCTTGCTACTGTACCAGGAAACAGCAAGTCGCAGTATTGCTCTTCTTATTTTCCTGTTATAGCCTTCTTTCCCAATCCTCCCCTAAAGCCTTAAACACTTTAGTCAAACATTAAAATCAGTCTTTGGTCCATCATTAAAACGACTTTGCTTGCACTGAGATCTTCAGTATTTGGGAAGAGACTACGTTATTTCAAGCGCAGCCAACTAAAGCAATAATTAGATACAACTTCCTGGTACCCAGCAGCACTTCACTGTTTTCTGATGTTGTATATCTTGTCTACAAATACCTTAGAATAAAACACTTCAACTCTGCCACCCAGATTTAAGTTTGTGATGCTCATTTAGCTGCCACCACAATAAACTATGCAGGTTTTACATCTATCTTTACAAAGTAGACTTTATTACATGGGTCAGCAGAAATGAAAGGACAGCTAACACTTACAGCAAAATTGTAGTATTTGAATATAAACTTTAAAGAAACCAGAAGAAAACCCAGAAACCATAGTATTTATTTTAGGTAATTTTGTTCAAAAGGAAAAATAATGAGCAGTGTTATGTGAGCTGATGAAAAGCAGAACCACTTAAAGAACCACAACACTGGTTTAATCACCTTTCTTTCCCAGTACTAGATGTCTCACTGAAATGTAACCGAAATTTCAGTATTACAAATAGTCTCATTTTGAAAGATAACTTGCACCTATTTTTTAATATGCTCTGCAATGCAAAACTGCTCATTCCCAATGCCTTTCTTTTTCCTCTTTTACACCATAGCCTTCTTGCCATGAAAATCTTGTAATTTTTTAAAAATCAATACCTTAAAAACAGAATTATATAAAGCTGTGCAGTCCCAGGACAGCAAAAACATCTACCATCAGGCAGGGTTCTAGCAGATACAGCTTTGAAAAGCTGATCAGATTTTTTCCTTTAAAATAGGATGCATCATACAAGGGGATGACCTGAGTGGCTGAAACAAGAATGCAAAAAGATGCATTTTATAATGCATTGGTTCTAAACTACTGTATACTGTAAGTATTTCTGTTGGAAAAAATATGGTTATATTTCCAAGGACAAGCTGAATCAATTGATTAAATAAATTATTTTATAATTTCTTAAACCAGACTTTCACATGCTTGTTAAAATTAGAATGACTAAACGAGAAGCCAACTATTTAGACTGGAATATCATCAAACATTATCAGTATTCAATATTTTAACCTACACAAGTATAGGAAGAGTCAAGGATAAATACCAAGTATGTCTCATATTACATATGGCATGTATTACCATACAAGCCAATAGACATACAAACAAGATGAAGTGCAGTACTCAAACTGGTGCTACTGAACCTTGTTTTGAGAGCAGAGAACCCCACCTAGGTCTTGGGTGTGTGCACGTATCAGCATGCATCCAATCTCTTCTCTGTGCCTCCCCAATGCTGTTACATTTATGCCTTCTGACATGGAGAAATGGAACCCATTTGCTAAACCTACGGCCCACAAGAAGTTGGGGAGCACACAACACTGTTAAAATTAATTGTAGCTGTGTCTTACACATGGTGCCCCCTCACAGTCCCTAATGGAGAGCAGAGAAAGCCTTGCTGATTATTTGATTATAGATAGATGACAGCGCGTGCACCCCACAGCGGGTTTGTTCATCACACTGGGGCTCCTTCAGTGCTCCTGGTGTGTCTGAACCAGGTTTGGGGCTGATCTGCTGGGAAGCAGCTCTGCAGAGAAGGACATGACAATCCTGGTGGACAACAAGTCCATGACCAGCAGAGTGTCCTGGTGGCCAAGAAAGCCAGTGGTATCCTGGGGGGCATTAGGAAGAGCCTTGCCAGCAGGTCGAGGGAGGTGATCCTGCCCTTCTACTCAGCCCTGACAAGGCCACAGCTGGAGCGCTGTGCCCAATTCTGGGCTCCTCAGGACAAGAGAGACATGGAACTCCTGGAGCAGGTCCAACAGAGAGCAAGAGAGGTGATTGAAGGAGAGTGTTTCTCTTATGAGGAAAGGCTGAGGGAGCTGGGCCTGTTCAGACTCAAGAAGAAATGACCCCACGAGAAGAGCGGACCTCATCAATGTCTTATTGATGTCTGAAGGGAAGGTGTCAAGAGGGTGGAGCCAGGCTCCTCTCAGTAGTGCCAGGCAACAGGACAAGAGGCAACGCACTGAAACTTAGGAAGTTCCACCTGAACATAAGGAAGAACTTTTTTACTGTGCAGGTGACTGAGCACTGGAACAGATTGACCAGAGTGGCTGTGGAATCTCCCCCACTGGGGATATTCAAGAACCATCTGACACAATCCTGTGCCGTGTGTTCTGGGATGTCCCTGCTTGAGCAGAGAGGTTGGACCCCACAACCACTACAGTCCCCTCCAATCCCCCCAGGCACGCCGTAAACCAAAATTTCCTTTATTGACACCGCCCCGGCCCGCCCCCCTGTGCTGCGCCTGCGCAGAACCCCGAGCGGGGGAGGCGCCGTTTGGGCCAGGCGTGGTGGCGCGTGACGTCACCCCGGTGACGCCACTCGAGCGACACCACCCAAGCGACGTCAGGCGTGTCGTCACACGTCAGGTGGGCGCCCGTGGCGGGGTCGGGGCCGTCCGCGCTCTTATGGAGGACGAAGACTGCCCCGACCTGATCCCGATAGGCGCCGACAGCGCGGAGGAGACCGATGCCAGCTCCGGCAGGAAGATCCCCGTGACGATCATCACGGGGTACTTAGGTGAGGGGCGCGCGGCAGGGACTGCGTGCAGACAGGGAAGGCCCGGGCCAGCGGGCGGGCTGCCGTGGGGCCAGGGCTGCCGTGGGGCCAGGGCTGCAGGGGCGGCCCGCTCGGCGCCGGGCAGAGCAGGGGGGCCGATGGCGGCCTCCGCCCCGGGGGCCGGCGGAGCAGCGCGGGGTCCTCCGGCCGGTCCAGGTGGATTTGCAGGACCACTCTGAGCAGCAGCGTAAGCTCCCGTTTCTCCTTTTATCTCTCAGTTTTCAGGGGCCGCTTCGTTCAGGTCACGATTGACAAACGGCTTTTGGCCACTTAATGTCGGAATAGTGCAACGTATTTGGCTCAGTTAAATGCAGACTGCATTGCAGTCTGAAAAACGTGAGGTTCGGCGTCTTTCCCGTACCTCTCGACCAGTATAGTTACTGTGTTCTACACACAGTTATGGACAGTAAGGAGCTGGTTAAATTTAGGATCGCCGTCACTGTTCTGAAAGTTGTAACTTCGTGCTGCATCACACTGTTTCAGAAAAAAAACAATGAAGGACAAGTAAGGAAGGTTCCCTAGTTGTAGTGATCACCTGGTTTGGACTAGATGATTTCCAGAGATCCCTTCCACCCTTGAGAATTCTGTGATCTTGTGCTGCTCCTACGGGAGTATCGCAGAGATTGTGAACACCTTTATTAACAATGCCCCGTTTAAAGGCAGTTAATAGCACCTCCGTGGCTACTGGTGACAGAACTGGTCAGAAAGGGCAGTGAGAGGGAGAAGATTAAGTGTGCCTTTTGTTAAGAGAAGCATGCAAGTCAGTTTTCTAGGAAAAGACTGCCCAGCTAGTAAGGAACTTTTAAGTTTATCGAGTACTGACACTTAATGAATGAAAAAACTGTGAGTCATTAAAGACTGACATTTAATGTCCTGATAGTTCCATGGGGTCAAATGTCTCTACAAATTAATTTCTACATTATTAGAATAGAATGTAGGATATTAGAATGAAAACTGATATTTAGAAGAGATTTGCTTGAAGTACGCATGTGCATGCATAGCAGTATTTTGTTTTTATTTGAAAATTTAAGTGGTTTTTTTAATATTATTTTAATAGAAATATGGTCTGTCTTCTAGGAGCTGGAAAAACAACTCTTCTAAATTACATACTGACAGAACAGCATAATAAAAGAATAGCAGTTATTCTAAATGAATTCGGAGAAGGTATGTAAGTGTGCAGAAACCTTTCTTTTTGCCCCATAATGACAAGTACCTAAAACTGCTGGAAACCAACACTATTGTCACTTTAAATCCATTACTGAAATTATTGACATACCTTGGAGTCTTCAGAAGGGCAGAAAGACTTTTTGCTGGTTTTCATAAAATAGTGATATGCATTAATCTGTTTTGCACATAAATTTAGGCCCTCAGAGTGAAGTAAATTAATATATCGCCCTGTTGGAAGTGCTATACTTGAATTTGTCCTACTCATTTCAAGCAAATGGAAATGAAAATAATGTGTTGGTAGATAATATTTTCCTTTATTTCCTTTCCCCTCAGCCATTTACAGATGACAAATTACCCTAGACCAAGAAAATGGGGAGATGTGTGCTTGATGACTATGGTTCTTCGAACTCTTTGCTTTCAGGATTTTTAATTGCTCTAGCTGTAATTTCATATCTGTACCACAGTCAGAAGCTTACATTGCTTACAGTTTGCACTGTGTTTGTGGGGGGGGTTTTGTGTGTTTGTTTTCATCAACAAAGATGTATGTCACTTTTCTGGTCATGGAGCCTAAAATGAAATATACAGACAGAGCCTTTATTTGGTATGGAGGCACAGGCTGGCATCCCTTTCTTTTAGACAAAGTTTGTGGCACTTGTGATGTACCATCATCCTGTGGGGTTTGATCTTTGTAGAATGAGCTTTGTCTTGGCTTTTAAATTTCTCATTAAATGGAAAATACAAATTTCTTAAGAACATGTCAGAAACATGGTCTCAGGAGAAAAGAGCATAATCCACGTATCTCTGTCTTACAGGCATTGTCATGCAAGATTATGGAATAAAAATATAGCACTATTTGTATTTTCAGGAAGTGCTTTGGAGAAATCTCTGGCAATCAGTCAAGGGGGAGAGCTCTATGAAGAATGGCTGGAGCTCAGAAATGGCTGCTTGTGCTGTTCAGTAAAGTAAGGAAGGACTATTGTACAAGTTCTTACAGTGGATATTTTGGGGAATTGAGGAAGGGAGAAGACATCCAGGATTTGATTCCTGAAACTGATGGTAGAATTGATTGAGACTTCTTTTGTCAGATGAAACCAGGATTGGAATTTAGGAGGTAGAAATTTATTTCCTATTGCTGCCTTACAGGATTTGGACTTGGTGTCTTTCAGAAGAGTAATCTAAATACCAACTTATACACCGCTGGGGTATTGTAGAGTAGGGAGCTGTCCCTCTTTTGTTAGTATTATATGCTTCCGTGTAGAGAGCTGAAGATTCAGGTAGGCTGGAACTAGGACTCGGGTTTCCCAGTTTCCTCATTAAATACTTACTCTGCTGCTTTCTTTGTACATTCCTTACTACTTCAATATTGTATACATCAGAAAGGGAAAATGGAAAACCTTTTGCGACCTAATGAAACAATATCCAAAACTGTAAACTGATGGTCATGTTAAAAAGCAAGAGAGTATTTGCTTCTTTGACATGTTTTTTACCCTGTTTGTTTGAATGCTGGATTGTTTGTGCTAAGTTTGTAAATAAAGGTCATGGCCTGTGCGTCCTGAAAATTTGGGAGAACTGGTCTTATGCCTTAAATAGTAATAGGTAGTAAGTGGAAAACAGAAGATCCTATTGCATTCTGTTGTTCTGGGGTGTAAGGAATGCTGTCTTGCTGCTATGTTTTACATACATTGGTTTCTTATATAAATGCTATACATCTGCTTCAGGCTGACATCAGCTCTAATTTAAGTAAATGGCACATATTGATCTTGTTGTAGGTGAGGTAGAAAGGCAGGGCAACATGGTTCACTTCTACCTCACCCCTTCTTTCTGTAATTTCAGCTGCCAAACCAAATAGTTACATATCTACACGGCCCTACTGTCCTTTACAGTTCAGTGTTTGAAAACGAATCTTTGTTTAATTCACCTGGTGGGATTAGGCAAATAGCTATTTCCAGACTAAAATGGAGCAGCAAACTAAAGTTTGCCTAACATTAGACCAGCAACATGATAACTGAATTTTCATTGTAGACTGTAAATCTGCGACTGTCCTGACTCAGAGGTTTTGCTTTGATGATACTGACACTGTGTTCTGCATCAGAAGATACATTTAAATATATGCTTTAGCATGTTTTCTCTGTTCTCAGGTTTAATTGTTTCTTCTTACAGGGACAGTGGTGTGAAAGCAATTGAGAACCTGATGCAAAGGAGAGGAAAATTTGACTATATATTGTTAGAAACAACTGGTTTGGCAGATCCAGGTAGTTCACATTACAATTTTCATAACCATGATAATTATTCTGTTTTTACGAAGTGCTTATTTGCTCACCAGTTAGTTCAGTTTGACAGTTGTAATATAAAGTGGTGAGTTGTCAGGCACCTATGCTTTGATTGTTGTAGAGACTCCAATGAATTGGTTAAGGTGCAAATACGAAGTTGTGGATGGATTGTTTGGTTGATCTTGCTCTAAATTGAATCTAAAGCTTAGCAGAAATCCAGCTAAAATATATTACTACCAAGAGAAGACACTAGGCTTAGCAAAGAGAAGGATACTCTGAAACTAGTAGTTTTCAGTAAACTTTTGATGTTCTACATTCCTCCTTTTAAAGTCTAAATTGTTAGCATCTGATGTATGATACACTGGTTGTGATAGGCTTTATATTTTGTGAAGTGCTAAAATACATTGTGAAACAGAGTAATACATTCTTCTTAAAGAGCAGTAATAGATTTTAGAAAATCCTTCTGTGCTCTTTAGTAATACTTACTATAAAAAGGTGTTTAAACTTGAGCTCATGTTAGGAATAACTATCTAGAACAATTTTCTCTAAAACATCTGCATTAAAAGTGTGTTGTAGATGGAGAGGAAGGGAAATTCTCATCACAAATTCAATTATTTCCCCTTCAGGAGACTGGTGCTTCCCAGCTCAAAGCTAAATAGTTGTCATTATAAAGTAATTTTCTTCAAAAGACAGGACATTGATTTGGCTTGTGTTACACACAAATTCTGCTTGAGTCAAATTGGAAAACTATTAAGCTTTTTGGAAAAAAAGTCAATAGATAACAGAAAACGATTTCATATTGTGGCCCTTGCTGTATCTTGCATGAGTAAGCACTGTGACCAACTGACAAAAAGGTATTTGGGTTTGATACAGAGTGGTGTTTGAAAGACTGCATCTGATCACTTCAGGTGGACAGTGGTAGGTGTTGGAATGACTTTAATTACTGATCTTACTAGCACTACAAATACAGTTTTTCTATGAAATACCTGAATGTTGGTAGTTTATTGGAAAAATCTGTTTTGCAACTGTATATATACTGCACTTCTTAGGAGCTGTGGCCTCCATGTTCTGGGTGGATTCTGAGCTGGGAAGTGACATCTATCTTGATGGTAAGAAATGCAAGCTTGTTTTCCTGTGTATTGGCATTTCATATCTGGATTTAGAGTAATGTATTCTTGGTGTTTAAGGCGAGGTTTCAGAAAGTGTTCGAAGGGAATGAACTTGGTTTTCACATTGCCGTATTTGGTCACAGAGGTATCCTTGCTTATTCTGATGCTTTTTTATCTACTTGGTGAGATGTTTCATCTTGCTAAATGCAACAAAAGTTGGTAATGTTTTTCTAAGGGATCAGATATGGACAGATCTTGATTGTGTTGTAAGGGGGGGACAATTCTCATTAGCTAGATGTTATAGAACCTTATTTAGAAGTAATATTACAGCACACTTCTTTTCTCTTTCTTCCTTCCCCCCTTCTCCTGCAATGCAGTGTTTCCTAAAGGGTTTCTTATTTTTCTGAACTTGTAACGTATCGACACCTGAATGCTTCTGCCTTTTGCCTATTGTACTTGTTGGCTCTAATATTTGCTGTGTTCCAATAAAAACCTGAGAGTAGTGAAAGATAAATCATCATTATATGCAGATGAGCATATAAAGATATGATATAAAGAACAATTTTTTAATATAGGAAAAAAGTAACTGTGGCTTAAAAAAAATGCCCTACTAACATTTTGGTCTGTCTGTGAAATAGCCATCTAGCCAAGGAAGGAAACATTAAGTTCAATAAGAAAGAGCTTCCTGAGTTTCTTCCAGAGACTTGCAAATTCCTGGTCATTTACAATAAGAACAATTGCATACATCAGTTAGTCCCTTAATTTGTTTCAATATTCTGTAAAAGCATACCTCAGCTAATTTGCTGTTGTGGAAGATGAGGCATCTACCTTCTAATTTATCTCACCTGGTTCTGTAGACATTTTACTACCACAGGTATGATGATGAATAAAAGAATATGTAGGTAACATGTGCAGATACTTCCAATGCTTTCAGTTTATTACAACTAGTTGTATATGTGCTGATATTGTTACCTTTGTACAGGAGGTTTGCAAGTTATTAAACTGCCAGCTGCTTTCAGCACATTTCTATTCAATTTTAATATTTTGTTTTAGGTATTGTGTCTGTTGTTGATGCAAAGCATGGATTGAACGTAAGTTACTGAATTTGTTACATGGTTTAAAACTGCAGCATTAGAACAGCTATTGCAATAATGTTCATGTGGGTTAATTAATTTTTACAATAGCTATAATTCTTACATTGAATGAGGATGTATTTAGTCATTACTATGTTTTGAGTGGGAACAAGGAGTACTGATATTTGCAGGAATTCAGATTCTTACAGACACAGCAACATGTCTGACAAGAGTTGTCAGCTTGCTAAGTGCTTGGTTCCTTCTAGTTCTATCACTTCACTCAGGAATCTTGCTTTTATTCCAAGCAGGCATTTGGAGAAATTGGTCACTGGTCTGTGTTACTTGAAGGAGAGGACTAAGAACAGTATAGTAACAATTGAGTTAGGGCTCAGACTGGGAAGGGTGCTAATGTAATGGCAGCTGTGGTGGAGAGGAATGAGAGCACAGGTGTCCTGGTACTGCTTCACATAAAAATGTTATATGGAAGCAGACAAAACCAGCAGGTAATAAGAGTAATCTGTATATAAAGTATAATGTAAGAACAGACATACAGAACAGTGAGCTCGGGTCAGCAAAAATATTGATTAAATCAAATACTTCAGTTGTTTGGGTTTTTTTTTTAATAGGTTGGTGTAAATATAATTATTTACAGCTTAGTAACTTAGAAGGTTACTGCTTTGATTGGGTATTGATTTTGCAGGGTTCAAAAAAAAGTGACCATAAGAAAAAATGCCTTCATCATATAAAAATTACATGCTGTGGAAGTGTTTTTAACATTTCTGCATTTACAATGGCTGCAAATGGTTCAGAGAACTGAAGAATAATGGTTTAAAAATAAGAGAGTGATTCTTCCTGGTTTTTTGTTTGGGTTACTTGAGTTTCTCCTTTCATTTGTGCTGATCTCATAGCTGTGTTACCAAAAGGGTAGCAGTCCTGTCTTCTCATCAATTTGTATTGCACTGGGACAGAACAACTCTAACCTCATAGCGAGCCAGTTTGGCAAGTTACATTCACTGTGTTCTGCAAGGATGTTTGTGGAGAAGTTGGTAGAAGAGTGAGGGGGAGGGTTGACTGGCCCTTTTAAGCAGGAGCCATCTTCTAAATCAGCTCAACTAGCACAAGAAATCATACCATGTTTTTGGTCAACCCCTTTTCAGATGGGTTCCCTCTTACTCATTCAGATGTGTTTTATTGCTTGCAAAAATGTTGTTCTGTTTATCTTTTTCTTTATGCAGTGCTGAATTATTGTCTTTAAGTCAAATATAATTGTGTTCCACACAGCAGCACTAAATTATTACTGTTTGAAAATTAGTTTTTTAAATATTTAAACTTTCAAGTAGTATAACAGAAACAACTCAAAAATGCTTTGGAATATTCACATTTTCTATCTACTATTACCCTTGACAGCTCGATGAAAACGAACATTATCTAATCAGTAAACCTGTAAAACACTGACTTCTACTCAGAATAGTAGGAACTTCAGACTTTCTCGGTTGTGTACTAGGTAAACAACTTTTTCCTTGTATGAAAGGACTTGCTAACTTGTTCAGTTCCTCTAGTTGCAAAGCTTGACCTCAACAACTGCTTGTTATTCAAAGAATTTTGAAAGCATGGTAATGACATTGAGATAATAGGCAGCAATTTAAGTATGTCATGCTTCAAAGAACTAACCCATCACAAGAAAAGCTGACAAACATCCCCTTGGCCAGTCAGCTAAATTGAAACTGAAGTGGTAATTAATACCATGGGTTATCACTCTAATGGGTTTGTCACACAGCAGTCTGAAATACTAAGTTTTTTAATCGAGGGCAAACAATTGGACAGGTGAAGTTGCAGTCCTCAGCTTCCAGGACTTGACATCTAGACTACTAACATTTGTTCTCTTCAGGGCGACAAACCTAAAATTAATTGAATGGAATCAATACACAGAGGATTACAAAGAAAAGGTCAGAGGAGAGGTTCCTGACAGTCATCTTGTTGTTATGCTCCACTTAGGTTGTGCACAATCAGGAAATAATTTTGTTTGTTTTAAACGTGAGAGACCGACTATATGCAATAACCTATTTTTGTTTTTCAAGTAAAATACTGTTAGATGCCTGATAATTCCAGTAAGGAAAAATAAGTTTTCTAGGTTTTTTAAAATCTATATATTTCCCGTGACAATTGCTTCCAGTTTTAATTTGATATTTCTGTAACTTGAAACCCAAATTTTAAAGTAATATTCCTGATGTGTTTAGAGCTGATGAAGGAATGCACAGGACTCTAATCTTCCCAGAGATTTAAGCATAAGTGGCAAGTTCTTACTAATATTACAGCACCAGTTTGAAGTTTTACTTCCTCCAGATGCCTGTGATGTTCATCTCCTTCAGATTCCTGCCTCCATGGCAGAGTGGGCAGAAAATAACTTGTAGCTAGACCTTTGCTTCTTCAGTGTCGTCTGCTGCTGTGCCTAAATTAAATAAGGCTTTGTGTTGCTAAACTTCATGTTGCTGCTTGAGATACAGGTATTTTTTCCCTTTTACTAATTCTTCTGTGAAGACATTAGCTTGGGCAGACAAGTGGAGATGATACTGAGACTCCTGCAGCTTCTGATCTTGGACAAACTTGCCAAAGAGCAGTGGTTTATTCATACAAACCTGGAAAAAGTTACCAGTTTTTACTATCAAAGTACAGTTTGTCTTCTACAGTCCTTCAAAGAAGAAGAGTGTGAAGTTACGTATATGAAATGCTGTATTGTAAGCCTAGCCTGGGTTTTAACATGGTTGAGTTCAAACTCACTTGTAAAATTACTGAACCTTCATTTTCTTCCAGATATATTTTTTCATTGTTATTGTATGTCATGGTGACTTTTTTACTTCATTGTAGAGCTGAAAAGCAATTAAAATAAATACTATAAAGTTTTCCAACTCTTTAGTATTCTAATAATAAAATTAATTAGAAGAGTTTGCGTTAAGGTAGTTACAGTATCTGTAATGGTGAATGTATAAATGTACTTCTTCACCATAATTTAACAGAAAGATTCTAAATGCCATCTTCCTCAATACTTTGTTGAAAAACAGACCTCAGCTGATTTGGGTTTGACTTTCTTTAATTGCAAATGAATTTAAATTTAATTTGAATTTGATTAATTATTTTAATTTTTGTTTAGCACTTGACAGAGGTGAAACCAGAAGGCCTTATCAATGAAGCATCTCGGTATGGATGTAGAAATTAATTTATATATCACAGCTAGGAATTGCACTGTGTAGAAATTCGTTGGAGATGGATTCTTTTTCTTTTATAGAGCTTTTTTCTCCTGCTTTGCTTAAACCAAGATAGATTGGTGTAATGAGGTAAAATACAGAAAAGTAACTTCATGCTCCATTTGATCTCTCTGCCAAGATCTGACTCTTCTATTGTAATAGTGGTGGGATTTTATTTAATTGAATGGGAAGCACCTGTGTTGGGGGGAATTAAAAGTTTCATGTTGGGATCTATCATGCTTGAAGTAGAACTGGAGATAGAGGAATACTTTTTACTGGATTTGTTGCCACAATAGTTAAGGGTAATTGTAACAATTGAAGTCTTCATAAAGCAAAGAGACTTCAAATAATTGCATTCCAAGGACTACATGCAAGACAAATAGGAATTTGTGAAGTTGTTAAATCGCTAAGCACTTTGATTTAGATGACATGAAAAACCCCACCAAACAAACAAACAAACAAAACCAACCCTGAAACAAAAGAATCTAGCAAGCCTTGGTTTAGTCTCTTAGGGCACAGAAGAACACATTGAGGAGAAGCCAGTAATACTTTAATCATTTTCCATGATGTTCTGGTTTGATTAATGCTTGCCCTTCTGTACTAACAAGGTTGATACTATCTTCTGGGGCTGTAGGAGAGATGATGTTTCTGCCTTACAGATAAAGTATTTGTTCGTGTTGTCTTTTTCTCTTTTTTTTTTCTGCATACATAGGCAGGTTGCATTAGCTGATCTTGTAATCATCAATAAAACAGATTTGGTTTCAGAGGAAGAATTGAATAAAGTCAGAACATCTGTGAGGTATGAAACTTTTGGCATAACTGTAACACTGTACTGCCTCAAAAATTAATTTAAACATAGTTACTTCTTCCCTGTTCTTGGAATAGAAATTATATTTCATTATTAGATTGAGACAAATTGATACGCTTATAAGGGAAAAGAGACTGCCTCTTTCTAAAGGTATTCCTGTGTGCTTACACAACCTTCGCATTTTGCCTATGTAGGTAGGATTTGATGTTATGTACTAAGTACAGGCCTTTGTCTTAAGTGTTCATGTTTTTCCATTTCTGAGCAGCTGTTGCCATTTTTCAGAATTAGCAGAAGTGGAAAAAAAATCTACTGGTAAATATGAGTCCAGTAGCAAATGCAGAGATATATGGAGGAAGTCCCAATTGTCATGGGAGCAGAAGAACCACTGGTCTGAATCAGATTAGTGATGACTCTTTCTATCAATACCATGATAAGCCAAATTAAACACAAAAATTTTTAAATACTTTACAACTGTATTAGTTGAAAATTATATGAAAATAAAAATGCTTACATGCAGCAGAGTGTATTGGTAAGAGCTTTGGATAGGAGAATGATGTTCTCCCTGGTGATATCCTGTCAGAACTCATGAAGTTCCCCAGCTGTGGGTGGAAACCAAATATCTCAGCCCAAATATCTGATGGATATAGAAGTTGGTAACAGTTGGGCTATTTCACATGATGCTGTTCGTGTTTAATGTATTCAAACAATATATCACAGTTATATTTTCATCTAAAATTTTTTCTGTTTTATTTTAGGTCAATAAATGGACTTGTTAAAATTCTAGAGACACAAAGATCAAGGTATTAAATGGCCACTATTACTAGGTACTAGATCCTGCTTCTTTTGTGACAGTTTAAAGTGTTCTTTTAGATCAGCTTGATTAAAGGAAAACTATTGAATTTGAAATATTTAATCCAAAATTTATTTTATTAATAAGCATCTGGAATTTTTTTTTGAGGAAGTAAAAGTGTTTTTTTAATTTATATTTTTCATTGTTAGTGTTCATATCACAGAATCCCAGAATGAGTCAAGGTTGAATGAGAGCACAGTAGGTCATCTGGTCCAGCCTTCTTGCCAAGCAGGGTCATCCTAGAGCACATGGCACAGGATTGTGTCCAGATGGTTCTAGAATATCCCTGATGAGGGAGACTCCACAGCCTCTCGGGTCAATCTGTTCCAGTGCCTGGTCACCCACACAGTAAAGAAGTTCTTGCTCATATTCAGGTGGAATTTCCTGTGTGTCAGTTTCTGCCCATTGCCTCTTGTCCTGTTGCCTGGCAGCGCTGAGCAGAGCCTGGCTCCACCCTCTGACACCTCCCTGCAGACACCTATATATACTGAGGAGGTTCCCTCTCAGTCATCTCTCTGAGTCTTAACAGGCCCAGCTCCCTCAGCCTTTCCTTATTAGTGAGGTGCTCCAGTCCCTTGATCATCTCTGTTGCCCTCCCCTGGACCCCTCCATGAGTTCCATATCTTGCCTGTACTGAGGAATCCAGAACTGGGCACAGCTCTCAAGGCACAGCCTCACTAGAGCTGACTAGAGGGGCAAGATCACCTTCCATGAACTGCTGGCAGTGCTCTTGCTAATGCACCTCAGGACACTCTTGGCCACAACCAATCTTGTAAATGAAGAGCAGCTTGCAAGCCCAGGTTGGTTTTGAGCCAATAATTGGTCATGTGCACTACAGTGCTTTCCTTTTAATGTGTCACCTTAAATATTATTCTCATAATTGCTGCTGCAAATAAGTTGTTACTACAAAATGACTTTGAAAGCAGGGGAAGGAAGTTATAAGAATGAGAAAAATCATTGCACTGTTATTGCTATTTTTAATTGAAATTCTGACTCGAGTTTCTTTTTTAATAAGGACTTAAGTGGATATTGTATTCCCAGGAGCATTAGGAGAGCAGTGTATCTTCCAGACTGCTAGGACTGATTTGTGCACTTTTACATCAATTAGTGGATTCTTGTGGTAAATGTTCCTAAAATACAGGGTTTTGATTTAAGCAAATTTAAAGGGAAGATAATAGTTATTACCTTAATGGAGTATACTTGGCTTTTTAAAGTTATTGTCAAATGTAGTTGGAAATAGTAGAGAAAAACACTTGCTGCTGTTGGGTCATCAGACAGGACTAATTTTGAAGAAGATATTAAACTACATGCTTTGTGCTTTAAATGTCCTTTAGTGGGAGATCCAATATGTGATCTCTTCACAGTACTCTATGGTGTCTGATGCCAGCTAGTGCTATGTTTTGGGTGTGAGTTAGCATGAACTTCAGATTCAGTCCTCGATGACAATTCTTAGTTACTTGTAAATATTCTTTTGCAAATGTCACATAGGGTCTCTTCCATTATTAAACATTCCAAAAGTGAAATAAGCACAAAATTAATTTATTTGAATGTTATTTATTACATACCCTTTTTAAGGGGGGTTTGTCCCGCAAAAGCCCACACTTAAAAGGGAGGGTTTCTGTGTGATTTTGTAGAACACTGCTGAGAACAACTGGCACTGAGGTGGTCGTGAATTTTACACAGGAATTGTTTGTATATTACATTATAAATCTTTCATCTTAGAAACTGCTTGGTACAACTACTGTTGAATGTAAAAGTTTAATAATTCTGGTTGTATTCCAGAGGTGGTTTTTTTTTTTTACCTCTCATGTTCTTTTTATTTAGTCACATCATTAACTGCATCTGAAAAGCTATCAGTTGCTATTAGCATTGAAATCTATAGTCTGTATTGCTTTGTAAAGAAAAAATTCTTATGCAAGTTTGTAGGTAGCCATTCTTGTGAGCAGGTATTATCAGTACTGCCTATTCTGTGTAACACTTTTCATTTGTCTGTTTCAAATCATAGAGTTTAAATTCCTCGTAGTTGTGCTTGCTTCATAAAGTTATTTCAGTTTCGTTTGCTAACAGTGTGTCAGTATAAGCTACATATATTCCAGGGGTTTGTGTCTGTCTTGAGAGGCTCAAGGTTCCTTTTCCCATTTAGGGAAAATCATTTATTATTCAGGCATCCAGTATAAGGGATTTTATCATCTTTTTTGGAAATACCTTGTATTTTACTGTATTTTTAAAAAAAATTTTTTTCTGTTCTTACATATTACTGTGGAAATAAACACAGCATTTCCTTGTAGAAGACAGTACCAACCACTGATATCCAAAAATAAGGATAAGTATTAATGGCATTAGTGTGATAGACAGGAAAAGAAACATAAGCTTCAGTGAACATCTTTAAAACATGATATTTAAATACACCAAAAATACAAAGCTTTCTTTTTTCCCCTCTGTTTAGAGTTGATCTCTCTAATGTCTTGGACCTACACGCTTTCGACAGTTTATCTGGAGTAAGGTATGGTGATAATTTTGCTGTCTTCTCTTAGAAAAAATATCTGTGTATGAAACAGACACATGCAAATCCTGGCTCAAATTTGTGTTTGAGTTTCTGTTACAAATTCTAGTTTAGTCTGTTGTGTCTAGACCAGGATAGTCACATAATTGCTTTGTAAGTGGTATTACCAGTTGGAATTCTTTTCCTCTTCAAATGCCTGCAAAAACCTTTCTGATCTTACAAAGTAAATTTGACAGAGTGTGTGTGGTTGGTTGGCTTTTTTCCCCAAAATGCAAGTTTTTGTTAAATATCAGTATTGGAGTAGATTTGTATACTTCTCTGGTTCTTTTAAAGCATTTCAAAATTTTTCTTCTTTGTATCATGATGGATTGGAGGCCTCCTTAGATTTCACAGAAGAGAGTGAGGGACTGAGGTTCCACAGCAAACAGAGGCTCTACAAATTCTGATCACTGTGTTTCTCATTCCTAGGGTTTTTTGATGCCAAATGCATGCTTCAGCATCCTAGATGGGTGCAGAAGTAAAATGGGAAGGAAGGGGAAAAGGTCTTTTTGTTCATTGTGTGTGCTGAAGCTCAGCAAAGAGAGGGAGGAGTACTGGAGCAATCATAAAGGAAAGGGGGGAATATGCAGTTGAGGGCACTATCAGCTTCATTTTTCTTCCTGGATGCACACTTTTCACTTCAGATAATGGAATGGAGCCACTTTCTCATTCACAGAAGAGAGAAATTGCAGGACATGCAAATTAGTAACCTCTATTAGATAACATGTACTTGTGAGATTTGCCTCTGAACTGATAGCTGTTTTCTTTTTTTTTTTTTTTTGCTGGCACTGGCTTTTGTCTGATCAGTGAAATACTGTAATGTTTGTTTCAAAATTGCTGTCAATGGCAGCATCTGGGAAATACCAAACTAGGCATCCAAAAGAAAGTTAAGGGAGGAGGGAAGCTGATACATCCTTTAGATGCAATAGATAATTAGTAGTTCAAAAGCCAGATCCTAAATTCATGCTTAAGGATCAATTAAGTGAATTGATTAGTTCTGGAGCCACACAACAGGGGTAAAGCAGTAAGAAGATATGAGCCAGAAAAGGACTGTTCTTTATAACAGCAAGTCACAGTTCGATCTGATTACTTGTAGTATTAGGCGGTGTTCTGCAAAGTTTACTAGGAAGTGCTGCAGTCCACAGCACTTCTGAGAAAGTCCTTAAGGAGCTGACAAAAAGTCTTTATTGCTGTCCTCAGTCTAGTCTTCTCTCCTATCTCACTCAGTTACTTTAGAGCTTCTCAATATTTGGTATTAAAACAGAGAAAACACTCTAAAATGTCAGCATTTAAAGACAAATTCTAGAAGTACCAAGAAGATTGTAGACTACTTAAATGAAGTTTATTTTATTTTGTTTTATGTTTGAACTTTGCACAGCAAAATTGCTTACCCCGTTTTTAGTTCATAGGTACAGAAAGTCCTACATAAAATATTAGTGGTGGTTTCTGTGCCATCATCTGAGCATGTGCCAGTTTGGACAAATTAGAAATATATCCTCTGAGAGAAGGCAGGCCACAAACCACCCCTCCCCCACCAGGTTCGGGAAAAAAGAAACTTTTTCTTCAATGGAAAGTGAAAGAGATAAAACCCATTTATTTAACAAACACCCGGGAAAAGGAAAATAATGCTAAATAATAAAATCTTTCGCTGTGGAGAAAAACCTGGGAAAATGTTAGAGTCCCCCCTTCGGTTTCCCTCTTCCTTGGAGCTGGGACTTGGCCCAGGCTCAGGCCCTCTGTGCTGGGTGAAAAGTCCTCCCAATGTGTTCTGATATTGAAACAGTCCAGCAGAAAAAGGGAAAGAAATCCGAAATTCCAGAAAAAAACAAAAGTCCAACTCTCCGTCTCTCTCCGGAGAACAGAGAAGCTGAAAAACTGGCCGAAAGCTGGCTGGAAAGCAAGCTGCCTCCTCCCGCTTCCGCCGATGCTGTTAGAAGCAAGAGAAGTCCTTATCTCTGTGTCCTTGAAACATGAAAACAAAACTGCGAAACTGCTTTGAAAAAGTTCTGCTCAGTTTTTCCTCCCCCCTTTCAGGCTCAGTTTAAAGTTATAGAAAGGCACAAAATTAATTTCTGGGCATGGGGCAGTGATATGGGATACAACATAAAGTCACCCCAAGACAGAGCAGAAAAATTGTTTGCATCCAGCACCACTTGAACACAACTACACACCAGTACATTAATAAATTTGTTCTTTTAACAGCAGTAAGGATTTCTGTCAGCATAGCAGACAGATACAACATCTGATTGGTGTGACTGAGTGGTAGAACCTTGTAGTCTGTATATACCCTGAAGTCACAGGAAACACATCAAGAATTCTGGATTCTGTGAAGGGCAGTATGAGAATAAGACAGGAAAACAAGGCAGATGGGAGAGGTAGGAATGTGAAATGTTACTTCTGTAGCAGACAGTGCCTTTTTTCCCCACCATAAAGGCTTCTTAAAATTTACAGTCATCAAATCAGGAGGAGGGATTTTTATGGGCAATCTTTTCTGAAGTGGCAGAGAGTTGTCATCATAGTGACTTGTGCTGCAGTATTTTATCTCTGCGTGTTATTCATAAGACAGAGAGAAAACAGAAATAGTACAGAAGATGGTATTTGAAGAAATTTTGTGCTATCTTGATTAATCAAGACAGATGTGGATGTGAAATCTAAAGCCACAGTAAAATTACATGTCACCCAAAAAGATGCTTTAAGACCCTATATATTAGTTTACGAAAGAAGTCCCCAAGTTCCTTTATCAAGTAGAGAGGATCTCTTTTAACTTAGCAGGCACACTGCACAGTAGAAATGAGCTCTACAGCTGAGAAGTGGAAGCTGGTATATAGCATTTCACTTAGTGTTACAGATTTTGTTCTCATAAGCAACAGCTTTGTACATTCTTTTCTTCTTGATTTTCAAATACTTGTAAAGTTTTTTAAAACAATCAACATCTATTAACTTAATAAATTCTAGTGATTTATTTTTTTCTTGCTTGCTTTAATGATGTAGTTTGCCCTTTTTTTGCACAAAGGAGTACCAAGGGTGTTGTATTCATTGAGGTATAAATATTTTTAATGCTGAAGGTACTGCAAATCAGGACTATAATTCTCATTATGTTTTAAAAACCCTAATTTTCTAACACAAACAATTAACTATATCAAACAAATATAATTAAACATTTCTATTTTGAAATTAAAACTGAATTAACAGTTTAATCTTATTCTGAATATATAGTCTATCTTTGATGTTTCAGTTTTGCTCTGCAATACTGGAATTTTTAAAATTTCATAATAATGACATTGTGCCCACCCTACTCAAATGCGACATTTAACTTCACTTATTTTCAGTTTGCAGAAAAAGCTTGAGCATGTAAAGACAACACATGCACATCTAGATAAGGTAATCACCAAAACTGCTGCTTTGCTGTTTTTGCAGCAACGGGGTTGTTCGATATTGCATGCTAATTCTGTTACCATTTCAGAAGGTTTCAGTAAGGGAGTAACGTATTCTAAGGTATTTGGAAGGTTACCTAGATTACACAAAAGGAATGTGCTTTGTTGTAGATAGATTCTAAATGGCTATGTTGAGCCTCACTTTCAAAAACAGCTTGTAAGCTTCAAGTGCTCCAGACAGTCATGTCATTTGTTGATTCACATGGAGAGTATTAGTGAAACAAATAGGACTGCTTTTTTTTAAAGTATTTGCAGAAAAAAGTCTTAAATTTGTAGGCAGTCTGTCCTGTAAGTTTTCTGTCCAAAACAAAATCTCTCTGGTTGAATTATGGGTCACAGTCCTCCTTGGGGTATCCAAACTAGGTGGGTGGGGTTCAACCATAGGCCACAAGTCCCGTGAGTGGCTGCAAAAAGTAAAAACTTCTATTTTTTCTAAGTGTCTTAGAAAAATGTGCTTTCCTTCAGATAGTTTTGATGATTAAATTTAATTTTCAGATCAAAATATGATACATACAATGCCTGTATTTTTCTTCTTGAACTGCGTATTTTAACTGTGGAGTTGTTAGTGCTGAAAACAGGAAAAGGCAAATATAATCTAATTTTGGAACTAAAGATTAAATATAAAATCAGTTCATGCTTAGTTATAATTACGATGACAATGTTAAGTTGATAGTTTTTGTTTAATTAAAATTCTTAATAAGCTCAGTTATAGAGTCTTAATAGATCACTAAAGTAGATAAAAAAGTTAAGTAGAAGTCTTCCTGAATGTTATGAGTTATAGCATCCTTGTATTAATTCATTCTTAACTATCTCTGTTTAGTTTAACACCCACATATTTAAGATGTTTGTTGAGACATTTGAGGCATAAATGAGGGCAGAACACTTCTCACAGTAGGCTGCAAGTCCTTGTTGGACGATAAAGTGTGCTTATTATCTTTGTGTAGAAGGTCAACAGAAACAAACGGCACTATGCTTGGAGCACAGTGAACTTCTGTCTGCTGTGCTTTGAAGCTGCGCAGGGTGTTAGGTCTTGGTTGTTTAGATAAGTTTACTTGGTCATTAGACAAACATTTGCTGCTTGGTGCTTCAATTTTCTTTAGTCATCTGAAAGTAGTTGTGTGAAAGGATTACAGGAAGTAAATCTCTTTCTGTTCTTCTGTACCATTGAGCAGTTACAGTTACAGAAACAAGACTTATTTTGTCTTTTAAAAAATGGTTAATTTTAAATTACAGGTTTTATTTTTATATTTTCTTTTGATAATAATTGATCCTGAGCAGTAAGCTGGAGGTTGCTTTGGAACAAAACTTCAGACATTTTTATTTTCTAGATCTGTTCCTACATAGTCTGTTCATATACAGCTTTTCATATATGTTGATTATTTTTTGTTATAGAATTGTGATGAAGATCAGTATGCCAAGAAAATAGCATTCTTATCCATATTTGAAAGCTTGATCATAATAGTCTCTACAGCAAAGAATTACATGGTAGCAGCTAATGGCATTCAACTGTTCAAAGCATTGTGTATGCCCTGTAAGTGCAGACCCAAACAGAAACAAAAAGTAGAGCTTAATTTAGCAAATTAGAGCAGAACAGAAGTAGAGATTTTTTTTTTCAATTTGATGTTGTCATATACTAGCCTTTTTATGAGGCCAAGTTATAAAGAACGCTTTTTGAAATTACTGTAACAAGGTGTTTATTCAGTGTGGTAATAATAAGTGTGTCTTCTCATTTGCAGGCTATAATTACAGTAACATTTGAAGTTCCAGGAAATATAAAAGAAGAAAACTTAAATCTGTTTATTCAGGTAAGTGATACATCACTGTCAACTCAAAAAATTATTGTGGCTTTTTATAGAAACTCATCCCATGCCATTTTGTTTATGGAAACAACTTTTCTTTTCATAGAATCTTCTATGGGAGAAGGCTCTGAAAGATAAGAATGGGTGCACCATGGATATCATAAGACTGAAGGTTAGTCAGAAATTCCAAGCTTCCTTATTTTGTACTTTTCATCTTTACACCTAAAAAACTGCAGTGTGCTGTCAGTTACAGACCTATCAAAGGTGCTGCTGGGATCACTCTAGCAGAGCAGATGAAGTGGAGAGTAGCAAGTTGTTGTTCCATGAATGACTCAGAAGATAGCAAGAGGAGGTAGAGGAGCAAACATTGATCCTACTTGTTTTGAATGGAGAGGGCAGATGTACAGTTCCAAACATCAGTGGCAGGGTTAAAAATCAAGACACAGTTAAATCACTTTTCATTTTCCACCTCCATTGCTTTGAAAGATATCATCCATCTCACATATCTAGTGTTCGGGTACTATAGACTGGATCCTGTAGATTGCTAGGTGTACTTAAAATTGTTACTGTAATATGCAGAAATTCAATTTGGCATCACATAGGGTTGCAATAGTAGTTCTGGTCTACAGTTAACATTTTACAGCATTTTCAGGCTGTAGTTTTAAAGATGCAGCTCATAAGTATTCATCTTCATGGACACTTCATATGTGTTTCATTTGCCTGGTTTTGAGAGGAGTAGAGGTGAAAATTCAGGATTTTTTTTAATTTACCTTATATCAAGCAGCCAAATAAATAATGAAAAAATGAGAATCCAGTCAGTCATTTGGCAGGCTGTAAGAAATAAAAGAAAGTAAAGCTCTGGTTTGTTTCCTGAGAACACTTGTGCATCATATATAGCAACATAATTATTTTAATTTTATTGGAAGGAAAGTTGTTTTCATGCTTTTTCAGCAACAAAATTAGAGTAGCCTTTTCTTCCCCTTCCTGACAAATGGAAGAAAGTAGCCACTGATGTATCTGAAGCTACCTGAAAAGCGGTAATGCCAGGCACAAGTACGTTTTTGTTGTATTGAGCATTAGAATCAAACTAATACTTTGAGATGTGAGGCCTGTGATGTGTGCTGTTCCTCCGTCACAGACAAATACACCAAAGCAAATGAACCCCAAGCAACTAATTACAGAATGGGTTTCAAAGTTTGTTGCTTTTTGTTTTTATTTTATCTGCAATCATAACCCTTTCGGCAGTAATAGTCATAGAATTCCAACTAACAGGTCAAATGGAGACTTTTTTAATGAAATATTTTTAACTCTTTCTTTCTTTAGGGAATTATAAGACATGCTTTACAGAATGTGTTCCACTAAAATATTTTCGAACATTGTACTGTGAAGTAATGAAAACTATTTTAATAGAGCTTTTGATATGTGGGTTAATGGACTCACTCTGACAGTAATCCCTTCTAATTCTGTTGCTAGTTGTTCTACTTCACAAATGTTTGTTCTTTCTCCAATATTCAGAGATTCTGTTTCAGAAAAGTATATATGCTGAGCATAAGAGCTTAATTGGAATAATCTGCAATCAGACATTCTTGTTCATTTTACATCATCTTGTTGGCAGGCAGGCTTTCATGGACTCCTATGTCAAACTCCACATATGTATTCAAAGAGGCATAGTAGATGATGACATTTAATTTTTGCTTGAGCAGGCTAGGTACTGACCAAACAAGGAGCAGAAGGTAAAGTGTAATTCTTAGCCTTTAACAAAATAAGGAGATGTGAAAATAGATGTTAATGAGTGGAAGTGATGATTGATATGATATGTTTATTTTGACTAACAAGTACATAGTTTCCAGAAATACTATTCCCTGCTTGAACTACTTTGAAAGTTTTATTTCCCCTCTTATATATTTTATTTTTAAAGTTTTATTTATGTACCCTAACAGTTATTTTTCTGATAAGGGACTGGTATCTATTCAAGGCAAATCTCATCAAGTGATAGTCCAAGGTGTCCATGAGCTCTATGACCTAGAAGAGACTTCTGTAGCCTGGAAAGAAGATGAAAAGAGAACAAACAGACTGGTCCTAATTGGTAAGAGGAAGTTACACACCTCCTTCTTGAGTTTAAGAAGCTCGTTTTTTTCACAGGCAGTCCTCTGACTTGGCCAGTGAAAAGCAATCAGGCTAGCCTGGCTAGAATAAGTGCAGTGAGTATGTTCAGCATAACCCTCACTCAAAGGATTATCCATCAAAACTTCCTGCAGTTCAAAATTGCAGCTGAAGGGAGTCTACACTATCTCTATTAGTGCCACCAAAATAAAATAAAATACTAAGTTTTCATAAATTATGTTGGCATATTTAATGTTATTTTTTAAATCTATAATTATAAATTGGGTGATGGGAATAGTTTGAATATTGGATCAAATATTCAGTAACTGTAAGGAAGGTTATTACAGCCATTAAAATGTTTTAAATCAGTTTTGTTTCTGAAAAGCTTGCAATGCTGAGGTTCTATGTTTCTATTTTCTATTTATTTCTATTTGCTGTGCAAAGTGTTTTATGACCAAAAATAACCTCATTTTTCTCCTTTCCCTTACTTGAGCAGGTTGAAGTCTGTTATTGCCTTAATTTTCATACTGCTGTTATCACTCATTGGTATAATAGACATTTTCTTAGCTGAGAAGAAGCAGGTTGCTACTCGCATGTGGTTTTCTGTACTGCTCTGTAAAATACAGTTAGATATTTTATTTCTCTTCACAGGCAGGAACTTGGACAAGGAGACCATCAAAGAAGTATTCATAGCCACTGTGAGAGGAGAACGAGGAAACAGTTGACATCAAACTATAAAAAAGATTAAATGTCTGTTTTCATCCTGCAAGGTTTTTATGATAGAAAAGACTGAATGGCATGGGCTATAGTAGTTTCTCTATCCTCTTGCAGTTTATGCAACAGTTAAACCCTGAAGTCTTCCTAAGAACTCCAGCTGACCTACTGCTTAAAGATTAGCCTTTACGGTGTAGAATCAAACAAAATTCTCTGATTTTGGATTTGGCTGAATGTATGTTAGCAAGATCACGTACCTTTGCAGAAATGCAGCTACGCAAAAGGCTGTTACGTTCTATATGAATCATTACTGTGGGGATATGGGAAACGTGTTTGAAGCCTAGTGCTTTCTCTTGCTAACTCTCATCCACTGGGAATGAAGCAATAGTGATTATTGCCAGTGATGTAATCACAGTACAAAATGTTTAGTGTTTACTATTAAACTGTCTTCCATCTCTTTCCACTTGCTTTGTGATTTTTGAATGTATGCACCCATCCCAGGTACCCCTAAACCTGTTGTATAATGAAACTAAAAATACACAGGTAGCAGAGGCGCAAGATCACTTGGAGTATGTGCTGTAGGCATAAAAGCTGTGAATGCAGTGTCTGGTCACATAGTCAGCAGTTTGAAAGATGTAGCTGAACTCTTAGATCTTCTAGGCCAGTTCAGGATCTGGGGAACTGGACATTTCCACTGTGTTCAGGCTGCCCTGCATGATTTGTTACTGGGTTCTGTGACACTACTTTGAAAACCTACTCTGAAGCTTCTATCTCTCTACTCACTGCAATTTAGAGTTGAACTTCCTGCCCTGTATATTCTCCAGTACTCTTCATTCACCTCTTAGCTTTAGAGGGATATTTTACTACAGCTGGGTGAAAGCAAAATGAGTGAATGCAAGAAGATAATGTAGACTTAAAAATGTTTACAAATAAAATTCTAGGACATGCAGTTCTGAAGAATGGACTTCTAGCTACAGTGCTTGCTGGGGATGCTTGGTGTTGTGTCTGAGTAAGTAGAAATCTGTTTTCAGTACTAGAAGTGTGTTACTTGTCTCATACCTAACATTAAAAAAAACAAAGGAGGGCCATTCCCTCATCAGCAGTCTTAAGTTTTTTCACTTCGCTTCTACTAGAATATATGAGTTTGGAATTTGTTTTCAAAAGAGCTGAGGATGGAGACATCTCTTAATCTTTCACTGCCAGGAGCTGGTGTCTCAGTTGATTAAAATATTTAAGTCAAGTATCTTAGCTACGATAGAACTCTTTAGTCTCCTGGTAGATACATACATCCGCAGGCATTACTTCATTCCTCACATCAGAAGTAGTTTTAGATAGCTTGAAGTAGTTTTCAGAATTTAATTTTTCTTTAAAGCATGGTGTAAAGAGAGAGCAATCTGCTTACACAATGTTGTTTTCTGTTTAGCAGAGCTCAGTGGCATTTGAGTGAACTGGGTATATTGCTGAGTGATACTGTGACTGTTTCCCTTAGCAATTGCATCTCTTCATTTTTAAAACTAATATATGTTCTCACACCAGGAGAACACTAATATGTGTTCCCACACTGTTTTGGACTGCATAAATGACACACAGTCCTGCATGAAGATTTGTCAAATGATTGCCATCAGTGTGACTCATTGAGTAATAAGATAACATAAATGCAAATTTGTGGATAATACATTTGTATTTTTTGCTGCTTTTGCTTCCATTTGCCACAGGAAAAGTGGTCAAACTACCTCTTATCTTTTAAATGCCTCATGTAATGGACTCAATTCTCTTTAGAAAGGTTAATCTCTGAAATTTTACTAACTTCTGAATTGAATAAAAGTTCAGAGACTTAATAAGAAGAGCTTCAACCACGAGTCATAAGGGAAAAAGCCATGGATGACTTACTGTCATATTTTACATGGTTATTTTTTAATATTTGCTCACCCACCACACACTGCTCCACACTCTAAAATTCCCATGATGACTGTCAATATACTGGGGGCTTTTTGTTGCTGTAGAGGAGGGCATCTCTGCAGGTGTAAGTACATGCTCTGTACTCGATAGCTCTTGTTGATACTACTTACCCTTGCTAGGACTTTCCCTGCGCTGCTTGCAATGCTGATGCCAGAGAAGCTTTAGTCAGTATGCACATCTTTGTCTCTGCTTGTCTTCCGTAAACTGCCTGCATATTTCAAGGGATCCCCTGGGATGGAGAGCAGGCAGCTCCTGGGCAGGGTGGGATTTTGTGCTCCTCTGTCGTTGCTGGCTGTCAGGATGCCCCAGTGCTTTGTCCTCTATTCTGTTCACACATAATGACACAGGTAGCATGCCAAGGGCCTCTTTATCCTCATCTCCCAAGAAGACCACTGGTTACTTTTCTTGGATATTTATTAAACCAACTTTTTCTGGTCTGTTCTTACATGCCCAGCCTGGGGTGCTATGTCTTGTTTTGCATCATGACAGAATGAAAAGAGGAAAGATAGTGATGGCTCTGTAAAAGTTGCCCATAGTGAAATTGCTGTAATATTTGTGTTAGCTATGTCAAGGATGGCCTTCTCCAAGGAACTAGAATTGGTTTGAAGTGAGGTTGTGGAGAAGGGTGAAAGGGACATGCAGACACCACTCACCCCTGTCTTGGGGTTGTGGTGTGGATGGTGGGGCAGCTGGGGGATGCTCAGGTTGGGGTGAGGAGGGATCTGGTAAAGAAAATTATCAGCAGTTCTCCCTGTGCAGGTCCCAAAAGGGGCACAGCCACACCTTCTCTGAAGAAATTACGGCCGTCCAGATCTGAGCTTACTTCCCAGCCAGGTAACTGCCACTTAAGGTGCTTCAGTCCCTCCTCCAAGACACATGAAGTACTAGGTAGGAAGTGATCTTGTCAACAAACTCCATACATTTTGTTCCCTAGCAGAGGCAGAGAGGAGTTTCTGTCCTAGAGGTAAATTGCAATGATTTGATCACTTCTGTGCCTTCATGAATATCAAACATCTACAGAAATAGACTTTCCAAAGTCTATTTCCAAAAAGCATTTTTCTCCACAGTATTCTACTTTCCACATGTTTTTATGAGCTCCATTAAACTTGAAACTAACAAAAATTACATTCTTGCACTCTTGTGCCATTTGTTTGTATCATCTGTTGTGTTTAATCTTCAGGAATTACCCAGGAAGATGAATGGGTGATCATGGTTTAATTCATGACGCCCTTTAAAATTTAGGTGGTTCTGAATTCGGTAGTATTTACTATATTCTTGCTTTTTAATCCATATGTATAACCTCCCACCTGCTGGAGCAGGTCCATGTTCCATCTGAGCTCCTGTAGGCAGGATGTGGCCAGAGGGGACAGGATGGATAGGGTGGGGCCCCAGCCACCTGCTGTCCTCATGAACCAGCCTGTTTCTCTGCTGCTGTCATCAGCCCAGCTGTCCTGCAGAGCCCACAGCAACAGCATCCGCCTCTCCTTGTGGGGTATTTCCTCTGCTACCAGGAACATCGGCCCTGCAACCATGCTTTGCTGATCCTGCACTGCTCTGCAGCTTCACATTGCATCCAAATTTGTTATATAAATTACATATACGTTGTCTACACTATATGCAGGTTCCGGTCTGCATGCTTTTAACTGATTGTAGTGAATTGTTTATAGCAGTGGAATTCCAGGGCTAAGCCTGTGCCCCCTTTCTTATCACCCCTTATGTCTGTATAACGCAGCTTTTGGTGCTCGAGGCACCAACTCTGGCATGCCCCAGGTCAGAGTCAGTCCAGCTGCGTTACCTCCATGCGTCGCTGAAGCGACTACGGCATCAGGAAAAGTGCTGCTTGCTGGGCTAGCTCGCTGGCTTCTCGGCAGAGGAAACACGGCAGGAGCCGATGTGATCGGCTCACTTAGCTCGGAGACAAAGGAAGAGAGAGGCTGTTCTGGTCTGCCTCCTAACAGGTTTATTGTTAGAAGTTTCGCAACCCGAACGAGCTGGGAAGGCTGGAATCCGATGTGATGGGAATGATGCGATTGTGATGGGATGGGATACTGAGGTTTTTCCCTCAGTTTTATAAGCAATTTGAAAACCCGTAAAAGGGGAAAACAACCAATGAGTTACAAGCCAGGGGGAGGATACAATGTAACAGGAACCACTGGGGGGGGAAACCGAGAGGCGGGAGTTATAACAGAGAACCAATGAACAACCGAGTAACCAGGAATTTTCCCAACCCGGGGGAAGCGGCTTTTACCCGGGCACCGCCCAGAGGGTGCGGCTTGGGCTTCTGAGCCGCCCCTCGACCCACCCTCTGAGTCTGCCTCTTCGGGAAACTCGATCCAGGGGAGGGGCTGGGATCGATTGGCATCACGCTGCCTCCGCCCCGCAGTGGGCTGGGTCACCCCAACACCTTAAACCTCTGCAACACATCCTTGTCTCCACTTCTCAAGGCCACTGATCAGGAATGTTTCTCTAGGCTACATCGTTACATTAAAGCCATAAGTATCTCTCCCTACACAGAATGGCAGCTTGTTACTACTAGCTGTAAAATATATGGTTGTAATATCCAAGGATAAAAAAGTAAAACAAATTAGCAGTTTACACCTGGCCAGTTAGAGAAACTGCTGTCACAAATAAATTGAAAGACTCAGAGCTTCAGGCAGGTCAGGAAAAGATTGGTCAGACCAGGTGTGGCAAACCTCAGCCCTGAGGTGTGGCACACTCAGTGCAAAGCTTGGGGCCTGTTACTGACAGTGGCATCCTGCAGGATGTCAAGGCTACATTACCATTCCAATGCCCCACATGTAGTCAGTCCTTTGCTCTTGCAGCCGCGTACATGCAGGCAAAGGGAACAAAGAGGAAATCCAAGTCTGGCTATGAAAGCAGCTTCATAGAGACAGTCTGCTCAAGGCATCAGGTCTGAGTGCACCTTGGCCTCAGTCCCGCACCCACTGACATCCACAGAAATTTTCAGAAAAGAATGCAGCTGTAACTGATCAAGCATCAAGCAGTCTAGGACGTGTATTGCCCATTAAGGAATGAGTAAAACACTTCTATTTTGTATTTACTTAAAAATGTTGGTCTAAAGTGTGGCTTTATTGTACTGCTTCCAGTCTTTAAGCACAATGGAGAGTCCCAGTGATCTTACTGTCCTCACTCACCTAGTCTGAAATACCTATTAACTTCACATTGCTCTCTTAATAGGACTCAAATCTGTTGCATCTCTTTCAGTTTAACAATTGCAATCTACAAGCATAGCTAATTTGTTATTTGGTTTATTTATTACTTTCTCTGTACTGTTCTTGAAAGTTTCAAGCTTCTTTTTAATTGGAACGAGCAGCTAATAATGATCTTATACTGTTACATTTGGTATTTTTAATAATTTCACTTAAATGCAACAGACAAGGCTACCTTTCTCTGTTTTGACCAGTGCAGAATTTTGTTTTAATTCACAAGAGGTTGCTCAGAATCACAGCATTGAATCTCATCTTATGGAGAAAATCTATTAAAAACCCTTACATAAATACTACAACTGCCTGCTAACAATATATAACAACATAATGCCATTCTAACATTGTAACAAGATGAAAGGGCCTGGTTGTTGTAAACTGATATGGCTGCTATCAATGTACTGGGGGCTACCTAAGCAAAGGCTTGACATTCCTATGACATTTAAGCTGTATTTTCCAGGAGCTTTCAGTCATAACCACAGAACCATAAAATATTTTGGTTTGGATGGGACCTCTAAAGGTCATCTAGTCCAACCCCCTGCACTGAGCAGGGACATCTTCAACTAGATCCTGTTGCTTATAAATAGTAGCCTGGATAAACAAAACTTCTTAAATCATAATGATTTTATTTGCTTCTGTGTAAATGTTCTGCTACTTGTTTCTCAAAATATGCCTGTGGGATCAGCACCTGCCTTAAAGGAATTGGAGGAAGGTGAGTGAAAATCAAAACCAACATAGTGGCTGGAGTTCTGGTTTGCAAACAGGAATATGAGAAAGTCATTTATCTCAGAGGATAACTCAAAGTTACGACTGTAAAGCAGCATGCTACTTGAGCTGAAATAATGACTTTACTATGCAATAAGTAAGCAAATTTTACTCAGTGAAGAACTCTGCTGATGTTTCCAGGGGAAAGCCGAATTTGTTACAAAAGAGGATTTGTCCCAGTGCCTCCACTTCTTGGTTTTTGTCTTCTAGTAGCTGATCTGCTCACAGGTAGGAAAATGTCACAGTAAATGGGTATTTGCTGTCATCTAGCGGTAACATTTGTTCCAGCAACTTTGTTAGCTCTTCAACGATGCAGTGCGGAAGGTATCTTTTCAGCTTTATACCGGCTAGCGCTTGTATTTCAATGCCTTAGAAAGCCTCGAGCAGCCTTGAGAGGTAGCACGGGCAATCTAGCACTCCAGTAGCTCTAAAATCGGTACCTGAATCAGCTGCAGAGCAAATACCATCAGCAGAAGCAAAGAGGGAGAAATATAGCTCCCTGCTCGCTCAATTCCCTGCAGTTAGAAGCCTTCAAATGAGACAGACGACCAGAGATGTTTACAGGAAAGTAGCTGAGCTGAGTGAGAGCGTTTGCCTCCCCTCGACCATCTTTTATTAGGAGAAGGGGAAAGGGGAGGACTGGGGGCGGACCCGGGGTGAGCGGCCAATCAGACACTGCTGAAGAGTCTGAGTTACATTTGGCTTTGCCCGCGCTTGGAACAAAGGAGCTCAGAGCACATGTCTTTGGGAGAGGGGAGGGGAAGCTCAGAACAGGCAGCAACAATTCCCTATTTTTTTTTCTTTAAAGCTGGGTTGTAACTCTTAGTAACTCAAAAGTGCATAGAACAGTAACAAAACAACAGTGCAAAATATAATTGTAATCTATCGTCCCTACAACTCAACAGTACCTAGGATGCCTTTAAACTAGTTCCCCAGTCAAAACTCAGGGGTTTAGTCAGGACATCTATGGTATGGAGTATCAGGACAAAGATTTACAAAATACAGTGCAAAAACCTGAGTGCAAAACAGTGCAACTTAACTTAAGGGATTAACATAAAGATCTGCAGTAGGGGGTTTACATGAAGGTGCAAAATCAGGATTCTTTTTACGGCGTCTCTTCCAGGAGGCAGTTTTAACCTCCTTAACTTTTGAGGAAGTGACATAAGGTTTTACCCACTTGCCTGGGATCCATCTCAGTCCTTGAGGGGTAGATACACTGGCATACCCACGTCCCCAAGTTACAAGTTTGTACGGTCCTTGGATTTTTTGAGTCTCTGGGTCCCGGATCAGGACTTCTGGATTTTCCTGCAGTTTCTGTCTCCTGGTGTTCTGGAAATGACGATAGATGGGAGGGTTTGGATCCTCAAAGGTGCCATTCAGGAAGTTTATGGTAAACAGTGCTTTGCTGAGTCTGAGGACAGGTGAGTTAAGTTTGGTGGTCCCTGATTGTTGTAGCAGCATTCGCTTGAGGGTTTGATGGGCACGTTCAACAATGCCTTGTCCAGTTGGGGAGTGAGGAATACCTGTAACATGTCGAAATCCCCACTGCTGACGAAAGTTTTTAAACTCCTGGGAGGTGTAGGCAGGTCCATTATCAGTTTTTATCTCCTCAGGTATACCGAGCACAGCAAAAGCTTGGACAAGATGTTTTTCAACATCCTTAGCCTTTTCACCTGCATGTGCAGAGGCATACATAGCACCAGAGAAGGTATCAATAGAAACATGAACGTATTTTAATCTCCCAAATTCAGGGAAATGTGTGACGTCCATTTGCCACACTTCACCACTATTAATGCCTCTGGGATTGACCCCCATGCCCAGTGATGGAAGCTGTAGCTTCTGGCAGTTGGGACATGTTGCCACTATTGCTTTTGCTTGTGTCCGCGACAGATGGAACATGCGGATAAGAGCAGGAATATTTTGATGGTACATGGCATGGCTCAATTTTGCTTGTTCAAAAACTTGGGGGAGCTTTGGTAAGTCGGCTGATAGAACTATGTCTGCTGGCATAGCCAGAGCATCAGCTCTACGATTACCTTCCGCAATAAATCCTGGCAGGTTTGTATGTGACCTCACATGCATGACAAAATAGGGATGCTCTCTGTGGGAAACCAGATAAATTAATTTTGAGAGTAAATCATAAATTTTCTTGTTTGAGATTTCTTTTAGGAGAGCATGCTCAGCTCTAACAGTTACTCCAGCTACATATGCTGAGTCTGTGACCAAATTAAAGGGTTCTTTGAACCTCTCAAATGCTCTAACGACAGCTGCTAATTCAGCTACTTGTGGTGATCCCTGGATTACCTCAATGTCAGATTCCCACTTTTGCGTCTTTGGATTTTTCCATGTGACCGCGGACTTTTTACTTTTTCCTGAGGCATCAGTAAAAACGGTAATCACATCGAGGGGTTTTCTACTTTGAATCTCTCGAGGGATGAAAGAGAATGGCAGATTAAACATGTCATGTTTTGGGTAATGATTTGAGATTTGGCCTGAGTAACTATCTAATGCAAATTGTAAATTTATATTATTTTGGAGTAGGTGATCTAACGCGTCAGTTGTTACAGGTAAATAGATGCTTGCAAAGTCACATCCTGCCAGGGTGCGGAGCCTTGCTCTGCCCTTCATGATAATTTTTGCCATTAGTTCTTGTGGCTGTGTGATGGTTTTAGGAGGTTGGAGTGGAAGGAATACCCATTCAATTATGATGAGGGGTTCCTTCTGCTCTTTGTCCCACTGAAATATGAGGCCATGAAAGCGTGGTACCTTCCCTAGAATGACAAGCTTAAAGGGTAGGGAGGGCTGATACCTGTGAGCTTGTCTGGTGGAAATGAGCTCTTGTATCTTTTTGAGAGACTGCCTTGCCTCTTCTGTCAGGGATCGAGGGGATGCTGGACCGCCTTCCCCTTTTAACAGGTTTGCAATAGGAGCTACATCCTCTGTGGTGAGTCCTAACCAGGACCTTAAATACTTCAGTGTCCCACAGATCTGTTGCACTTCCTCTAATGTTTTTGGGTTATTATTAATGGTGACAGGTGTTGGGGTGATAGAGGTTTCTGTGATTTTGAGTCCGAGGTATTTCCAAGGGCTTGTTCTCTGCATTTTTTCAGGTTGTAATTCAAAGCCCTTGGCCTCTAGGGCCTCAACCACCATGTTAAGTGTCTGCTCGAGATACTGATTATTGGGAGCACACACCAGCACATCATCCATGTAATGCAGGATGATGGCTTTCTCTGCTTTGGCACAGATGGGAGATAGAATTTTAGCAATATACTCTTGGCAGAGAGTTGGGGAATTTTTCATACCTTGGGGAAGCACAAGCCAATGATAACGTTCCATGGGAGTTTCACGATTAAGAGATGGTACAGAAAATGCAAATCGGGGGGCATCTGCAGGGTGGAGCGGAATATGAAAGAAGCAATCTTTAATGTCAAGAACAGCTAAATGCCAATGTTGTGGGAGCATTGAAGGTGATGGCATACCTGGTTGAAGGGGTCCCATGTCTTCAATAACCTTATTAACTTCTCTAAGATCTTGGAGTAGCCTATATTTGTTCTTTCCCGGTTTTTGTATTACAAACACGGGTGTGTTCCATGGGCTGTTAGTTGGAACTATATTTCCTTTAGCCAATTGTTCAGCCACTAATGTTTTGAGTGCCTCTAAGTTTTCTTTTTTTAACGACCACTGGTTAACCCACATGGGTTCATCTGTTTTCCAAGTTAATTTATGTGGATGGCACTCTGCTTCAGTGGCCTGCAAGGGAAAATTTTGATGTCTAGGCGTGATATCAATTTTTGTTCCCCACTGAGACATGGCATCCCTTCCCCACAGGGTGAATTTGGTGTCTAGGACATACGGACGAAGTGTCGCTATTTGTCCTTCAGGACCTTCAATTTGGATGGTGTGTTTGGACTGCTTTGCAATTTGGGTACCTCCAATCCCTTGTATGATGCCCTGAGATTGCAATTCCCATTGCGTAGGCCACTTATCAAATGGAATGACAGACACATCAGTACCTGTGTCTAACATTCCCATTATACTGATTTTATGTGATTTGTAACGGAGCTTACATTCTATTACAGGTTTGTTGTTTCCCAAAACCTCAGTCCAACAGATGGCTGGGATATGACCATCTGTGGGCAGGTATTTGGGCAGTGGAAAGGCCTGTGCAATGACTTGACCTTTAGGCATAAAATACGGTGGATATATACATTGTACCATTAGGTTAGAACACCCGTTCTGATCCACTTTCATCAGTGTGGGTGTAACCTCTATCCCAGCAGGTGTTTCCCGAGTGTCCCCAATAACAAAAAGGTATGTAAATTCTGGAATGTCGTCCACATTCTGGAATGAGATGGGTATTACAGTCTGTTTGTTGCTGTTGAAATGGTGTGTTTCATCACAGGTTACCTTAAACCTGAGTCCAGAAGTCCAAGTTGCTTTGTCTGCAGCCCTATTTATGTCTGAACGCGGAGCTGTTAGGACGCGTTGAGTCGCTAGTTTCCCTGCTGTTGACCTGGGGAAACAGTCTTTGGAGAGTTTTTATCAGCAGTTATAATCGCTCTGCAATTGCGAGCTACATGTCCCTTTTTCTGACAACGATAGCATACAAAGTTACCGCGCGATTGAGTTTCTCCTGTACCTGTAACATTCTCCACAACCTCCCCAACCATCCCCACTTTTTTCAAAAAGGGAGCAGCTGTGTTCAGCTGCACCTTCTTTGTACAGACTTCGAGGATGGATTCAACAGTAGGAGGAGGATACAGCGGGAGAGTGAGAATGACTTGTTTGCAAGCATCATTCGTATTAACTTGGAGAAGTTCGAGTAGGAGCGCTTGTTGGAGGTCAGGATTAGGGACCTGGGAAGAGACAGCTTCGTACAAACGGTTATAAAAGTGAATAATATTTTCATTTGGCGATTGCTTGATGGTGGTATAATGAGAATTAGGAGTTTGAGATGGTAATAATGTTAAGGCCTTTTCAGCAGCACGTGTGATTTCAGTAAGAACTGGACGAGGGATAAGCATTGCTTGTTTTTGAGGATTTGCCATATTATTGTCACCAGATAAAAGATCTAATGTGATATAATTGTTTTCAAAATCCAGGTAATTATCTGGAGTTTGCCACAAAATTTTTAATAAATCAGATAAAATTATTTTCCATTGCTTTTTCCACACCATAAAATCACCAGGTGTGAGAAGAGTTTGCATTAATGTAAGTAAATCATGAGGTACAAGTAAGTGAGTTGCAAAAGTAGCACTTAAAAGGCTCTTAAAATAATTACTATGCATTCCAAACTCCTTACTTGCCTTGCACAAATCCTTAATATCAGAATAAGAAAGGGGTTTCCAGTCAGGGTTAGCTCCATTGCTAGTACAAGAGAGTGTAGTAGAAGCAGTTGGAGTTTCTTCCTGGTAGCCATGGGCTCCCGGATTGAGAGGGGCAGTCACAGGACTGTGGGAACCTGGGGCGGGACAATGGGAAGCAGGGGCGGGGAGTGGAGGGGCAGGGGCGGGGAGTGGAGGCGGGGACACGGCCGGAGGAGGGGAGGGGTCGGGGGCGGGGTTGTGGGAGGCAGGGGCGGCACTTGAGCCGTGGGCGGGAACAGAGGGAGGGGTGAAACACGACGCTGTGGGGGCGGGGTCGGGGGCGGGGTCAGGTTGTGACGCAGGAGTGGGAGGGGATGGGGACAAGAAGGGATTTGTGGGATGGGGGAGAAAGGGATTGTGGGAGGTGTAGTTTGGAGAGGAAGGACCATTGCGTCCGCCATTACTGGAGACAAACAAACTGGGAGAAGCGCGGTTGGGGGGAGGGGTTTTTTCCTGGCCTGCGAGCACGTGGCAATGGCCGTCCCTGGGAACAAAGAGATCGGGGGAGAAGGGGTTTTTACGCGCGCTTGAAACATGAGGGCTAGAAACTGGGGAAAAGGGAGTGGAGAAAAGGGGTTGGGAAGGTCCTGGGATGGGCTCCGGATTCCCATCCAAGGCAGGGTGCTGAGGAAACACGGGTGAGCCAGGAGGACGATAGCTCTCCTGTGCTGAGAAGCAGTCTGCTCTAGCTGTGTTTTCCAGCGTAGGGGAAGAGGGGTCCGGGACACAGGGGTTGGAAGAGGGTGTAAGGGAATTAACACGGGGGTTTTGCAGTGGCTTTTCATGTACTGCCTTTTTATCCGGCAAAGTATAACTTAGTAACAGGAAAGAATTTTGAAACTGTTTCATCTCCTGCACGCCTCAGAGAGGAGAGTTTTCTCCCCACCTTATCCCAAAATTCAGCAGATCTTATGTCTTCGGAGGTCAGATTAGGAAAGTACTGAAAAAGCCATTGTACAAAAGATTGAACTAGATTTTTAGGGTATTTATGCCCAGTTAAAGAAAGGTAACTTTGAACTTGGTGGTATATTTCTCTATGGTGTGCAGAAACTTCAGATCCCATTATAAATGCACCACCAAACCTCAAACCCCAACTCGCCAAAAAGGAGGAAAAAAAAAAAGAGAAAGTTTGCACCGGCACCAGCTTAAGACAGGAGCCCCTAAACCAGCAGGGAAATACTCACCAGAATTCTGGATTTATCACAGGAAAGCAGGTCCGGAGGAAAAAAAAAACGCGAGAAGGGTCTTCTGCTTTCCAGCCGTTCCCTCGCCACGTGGCGTGGGGGAGGGTACAGGCTGAGGCTCTGGGCTCGATGTTACACAAAAAGTAACACCTCGCCACACAGAGCTGGCACAGCAGGACGTGCAGAGCTAACTCCAGCAGACACAGCTGCCGGGACACCCTGAAAATCTCTCAGAACCGGAGTTCAGAGATAGCACGCTGGGCGCCAAATGCGGAAGGTATCTTTTCAGCTTTATACCGGCTAGCGCTTGTATTTCAATGCCTTAGAAAGCCTTGAGCAGCCTTGAGAGGTAGCACGGGCAATCTAGCACTTTAGTAGCTCTAAAATCGGTACCTGAATCAGCTGCAGAGCAAATACCATCAGCAGAAGCAAAGAGGGAGAACTATAGCTCCCTGCTCGCTCAATTCCCTGCGGTTAGAAGCCTTCAAATGAGACAGACGACCAGAGATGTTTACAGGAAAGTAGCTGAGCTGAGAGAGAGCCTTTGCCTCCCCTCGACCATCTTTTATTAGGAGAAGGGGAAAGGGGAGGACTGGGGGCGGACCCGGGGTGAGCGGCCAATGAGACACTGCTGAAGAGTCTGAGTTACATTTGGCTTTGCCCGCGCTTGGAACAAAGGAGCTCAGAGCACATGTCTTTGGGAGAGGGGAGGGGAAGCTCAGAACAGGCAGCAACAATGCAGATGTAGTCTTCTAGGAAATTCTATCTGATTTTGGTCTTAAGGTCTTTTCTAGATGATAAAGGAGAGAGTTGATGAAAAATAAAAAAATCTGTATCCTTTCAATCTAAAATCAGAGTGAGATTATTTTTTTCCCTGCAAATTCTTTCCTCTTTCTTCTAAAAGTAAGAGAATACTGACTTCATGTTTTTGATGGAGGACTTTGCTGACACAGTTGCAAGATTGAATTATGATATCAGAAGTGCCTGAGAGGGTAAGTTTTAGCTTTCTAACCCCACCACCACAGTGATGCCTTGAGAGGCCACCTAAAACCAGTGAAAAAATAGAATAGTAGAAAAAAAATAAGGGGATAAAGGTAGGTATTTATTTGAAAGGCCTTCAAAGTACCCCCTGGGGCGCCAGAGGCTACTGCCAAGATGGACCCCAAGATGGATGACAGGTCATGAGTTCTTCACACTTTTATAGGTTTGGTTCATTTGCATATCAGGGTAAATTCTCCAATTAAAGCTTCAGTTAATGATGTAGCTTCCCCAAGCTTGCCCCTCCTTTCAGAGGCTTTGGTTTACATTTTGGGCCTTGGATGGTCTGAGTCTCCTTGGAGAGCAGGCCCAGAGAGGCTTTGTTATGTCTACCTAGCACGAGAGAGCAGAAGTTAACAAGCTACAAGAAACTTCAGAGTTACACACTAGGCAGTACAGGATTTGAAAAATATGGAAGTTAAAACCTAAGGAAGAGGGATAACTTTAATCAGATTCTTCAAAAAGAACGGTCAGAGTGCAGAGTGTTGTCTTCATGACATATTTTTAGTTTGGTGGGGATTCTTTTTTTACCTCCCCAGGTATTCAGGATAGACAGTGTTGCTGATTAATCATATGGCCATGAAAGTGACTGGACGGGAATTGGCATCATTGACATAATCCAATTCAAAATAAAACCTGATAGGTAAAGGTCAACAAGAGCAAGTCAAACCAGCACCCTTGGTTAAACAGGTAGGTTGAAATAGCCCTTCACTTCTATGCAAGAGGAGCATCCTGGGAAAAGGAACTGGTAATTCTAGAGTAACTAAGTCAGCATGTTACTTCTCTGAAAGCATTACGGTCTAAATAAGACAGACTCATTCAAGCCAGTTCCATTACAGATTAATTTTTGCAGTGGTAGACTCCAAAGACCTCAACCCAGGTGTCAACTGCAGGTATAAATATATACATTAAGTCAGTGTCCCTGGCACTCGTAAGGAAATGCCCTACTTCACACCTGCATCTTATTATTTTACTTTAGATAACTTTCTATTGTGACAGTGAAGTACAATTACACTCATTTTTTCCACAGTACATCAATTTTTTTCCACTTACACTTTCACAGTATCTAAATAAGAAAATCTTAAATTACCCTGGGACGAACCAGATGAAAGGTCAGGCAAAACCAAGAATGGAAGTCACACCAAAACAGAAAGGCTAGTTTGTCTGACAACAATTTTCCAAAGGTGTACATACAAATGGATATCTCTAAATAAGCATCCTTTCTGGCTTGCAGGTCGAGAGAAGTGAGGGCAAACTCCTCAGAAATGAGCCGGCAGGTTTGGTAGTTTACATAACAGAAAAATAAATCAGACTTCGGCTGTGGATAGAGCTCCACAGAGGCTGACAGAGCAGATATACCCACAGAAGGAGGCGCTGCTCGACCACTTTCCACACCTCTCAGCGGCACCTCCAGTCGCGCGCGGTCCTCAGCTGCGAGCCAGGATCTAAATGTCTTGAGTTATCCTGAGATTAAACTTCTGGTTCATTTTTTAATGATTTTTCCGTGGACCTTAGTCAATGGTTTCTTCTGGATTATTTTTATAATTTTAGGAACTATTCTGGTGTCTGCCTAAGCTTTTAAAAGAAACAATGACTGTCACTTGAATATGGAAAGGTTGTTTAGCAGACATGGCATGTTGGTGTGAGAAATTTTCTTCCTTTCATCAGCTATTGTCAGAAAATAAAATAAGTTCCCTGGCAAAATCAAATTGTCAGGTAGAATTTAGACTATGTATGCTGAAAAATTACTCAACCCTTGACATGAGAGAGAGAATAATTCTTGAAAAGAGAAAAATCTCAAGTGCTTTGTCCAATAGTATTCCCTTAAGTGGCAGAGTCAGACACAGCTGGCATAGTGAAGTTAACTATTTATTTTTCAGTGGGTGCAAAAAACCCCAAAACAGTTATTAAGGAATCACAGGAATTATGTCTGGGACTCTTCCTTAAAACAGGGCTTTCTAATCCATAGGTCTTAATATGTTCTCTAAAAGGCCAGTGCATTTGTTTGTTGAACTGAAACTCAAACATATTGTGTCTTTCCCAAAAACTCAGAAATAAAGCTGCTATTAAAATCCTCCTCCATTTGAAGGAGCTGTTTTTCTATGCTGCTTTATTCTTCCTTTTTTGTTTGTTTGCTTTTGTTTCCCTGTTTGTGTTCCTGAGAAGTTTAGCTTTGAGTTCTCGTCAGAGATGCTGTGACTCAGAGCAGTGATGGCATTTTGCTTTCATTACCTTGCTTTCTTGTTGTAGAAGGCCAACATACGTAGGCAAGGAATCCCTGTACCAATCATTATGTTGAGTGTATATATTCCTTCAGATATAGTGAAGAGGTGTTGTGGGAACATTTACTTCTCTGCATTCTTAAACTTTTCATATGCTTTGACTTAATGCTGAAAATCACAGTCTTTTAAAATGGATGAGCAATAGATCTCTACTATAAACTCAGTCTCTCTTTCAGGTACTAATCTGTTTATACAGCAAGAAAACCAGCAGTTTTTCTGCAACCTTTACTACCTTGCATCCCTGGGCTAGGAGATAGATAGGCGGGATAAATTTGAGAATCCATGTCCTATTTCTGTGTTATCACTGCCCAGCTCCCAGCATCAAACCATTACGTCTCAGCTGAGGTTTTCATTTTACTCAGTAATTCCACCACTGAGAAGGATGGACATACACAGAGTACATGCATGCTTGTAAGGAGTGGACTTTAGACCCTGAAGGAATTTGTTTGCCAGGAACCCACAGTGCACAAGTGGGTGATGATGTGAAAGAGGCCATTCAATTGGCAGTATCTGTAAGATGTATTTTGTCATGGTTGTAGAACATGATGTCATCTGAGCATTACAGCCTGGAGGGCCTTGTTGTGTGTCACTCTCACTGGATGCAGTGGCAGTACCTATTTCTTGCATCTCTGAAAATCAGACTGGGAATCTGCAGGTCTGCAGGAGGAGGAACAGTCTGTGTTTTATTCTATGCATATCATGTGCTGCAATGACAATCGTATGGATAAATTTTCCACTCTTAACTGGTGACATAATTGGTAAAAAACCATAAATGGAAGTGTAAGGCTTCCACAGTGTACATGAAATAAGTTCCTGCTAAATCAGGCCTTGACAACACAGTGCTTACTTGGCTGTACAAACAGCTCGTTAAACAGAACATATCTATCTCTGTCACACTGTCTAGCAAGATTGTGGAGACTGCACACTTAATTTTACATAGAGTAAGATTAACTAACTTATTTTCAGTTAGAAAAAGAGTATCACACACTTGACAGTGGCCAAAACTATTTGAATAAACTTTCTGCACCATTTGGACATTTTGGAGGATTTTTTTTTCACAACAGTTGCTTTTTCTCTTACGTTAATGATTGAAGATTGTCCCGGTTCCTTTTCTCAATCCTTTTCTTCCTTCTGGTTTCTCCTGATTAGACGGATAGTAACAGGCAATTTCTTAAGTCAGACCTGACTTACACAACTTCACAAGTTGCTGGCATAGCAGTAAATCAGTTATCAATCACGAGAAATATGTTTTCAGGGATTTTTTCCGGTTTGGGCTTTGTAAATCAATTTTCATGTAAGTTTGTGTGAAAATGTTCCTTAAAACAAACACTCTGTTTCACAGTAATTACAGACTTGCAGCTGTAGTGAAATATAGCCTTTCTGGGGATTAAGTAAGATTTCCAGAAAATAACTTGACTGGTATCCATGAGATCATAGATACTACTTCTCAATAAAATTCTGCAACAAGGGAACTAACTTCCCTATAAGAATCTTCCTATCCTTCTCTGCCTTTTCTAGCATAATAGAAATGCCTGCATAGAAAAACTTTGTGAGCTGAAAGACAAGACAGATAAAGTCAGTCAAAATATCTACCAATTTTTTGATTTTATTTTCTCTTTTTTTTAAACTCCTAAGTAATTTACATTTTGAAACAAAATCATTGCAAGTCAAAGAAAACAACGTGGAAAAAGCTTCATTTGGAAGCACAGGGGTTTAAAAGTGTTTTTGTTCTTATTGGCAAAACAACATATTAATTGAGTTGCAATTTTCGAGTGGTTTAAAGAAGCTGACATTTTATTTTTAGAACTTTTTTGTTTCAAGAGCACGGGTTAACAACTTACAATAAGTGTATGCCATTCTTCATATGATAACTGCACTACAAGAGGAACTGGAGTATCCAGCTCCATGGCAGAATGAGAATTTGAACTTCAAAATATGGTAACATGGCGAATGCCTGAATTAATTTTGAGTATCCACATTTCTACCTCAAACACATACTACATGAAACAACTGTAAAAGTATGTTTTTGTCTAAAACTCAGGTATTATTCTAGTGATGAATTGTGAGCTCAATGGCAAAACTTGCTTAGTTAATGGCACTTGTTCAATTCTCCTACAACATTTGCAAGCCAATACAAAATATTTTTCCTTAACAGAAAGGAAGTGTCAGGTCCAGTGCAATTTCCTGTATGTTGGCATCAAATCAGAGCTGGGCTGGGCTTCCATAACCTACCTTCAAGAAAATCCATTAGTATTTTCTGCCATCTTGTAGAGGCAACACTTCAGGTCACCAGGTCAACTGAATTAAAAGTAATTGTGTGGGTATAAAGGGCTTCTGTTGCAATGGGACAGACTTCTGTCCTTCAAGCCCACACAGGCAACAACCCAATGCCCAGCCCAGTGCATGACAAAACCGGACTTAAATGGACAAAGGCACCAGTACAATGCTGGTAAAAAAACATGGGCAAGCACAAAAATTATGCATCTTAAAGTAATTAATACTGCTATGTTGTCACAAGACAAATGAGTTATGGTAAACATTTTAAGGCTCAGGAATTAAAAAGCTTTAAGAAACAAATAAGAACCCAAGTAGGGGGTGAAAATGTTCCTGAACGACACTGCATATGTCAAACCATGTTTCTAAAATTGGCATTCAGAAAGCTAATTGTTTTAGTTGGAAACAGAACAAATTTAACATGTATCCTGTCACTCCATTAAGTTGGTTTTTATTTTAACAACCTTTAAAAAACTCAGTCACAACAGAGTTTGGTAATACTAAGAATATATTTAGCTGTTGTTTTCCAAGAAGACATTCCAGACTTTTAATATCCCAAACTGATAATTATTCATTTGTTGAAGATACACACCAGTAATCAGCTAATGCACTGCAATACTAGCCATTTACAGAGACCTCCACTTCTCACTGACATCTGCTGAGAACAGGACTGCTTGTGGGACTTGTATTGCTATAGAACAGAAATTGAAGCACTTATCCATGGATAAATGTATCAACATAATGCTAATCTGGGTGCTGGGAAACTGAAGAATTTATTTCAAAAAGTAAAAACATCGTTCTTTTTCTTCAGCTTTCGTCCTAAAATGTTCAGGCTCTCTACATTAACTTCCTCATGCTTTGCACCGCCACTGAGAAGGCTGATAATTTATTTTTTAAAACAAAACCTGAGGTCCTTCTGAAATAGTATGACTTAATAACACTGAGTTTTGCAAAGTATTTCAAGAATCATAATGAAAGAGGGGTTACATAAAGTTTTGGTTGGACTTACCTAAAGCAGAGCTTGAGTTTGAACTAAATTTACAGTGCTCATTACAACCCATTACACTTCTGGTAGTGCCTTTGTCAAGGCAATGCTTGAAAAGACTGTAAAACACATTTTTTCATTACTGTACATAAATTATATGGGTGGAGACAAGCAATTTCGGAAAATTGTCACTCTTAAATACACATTCTGAGAATGTCAGTGTTTGCAGAGTTTTTAAAATTGATTCAAATTAATATATTTTCTTCCAAATGCTGAACACATTTCCTCTATCCATATGAAAAATGCAGTCAATTCTTTATTTCAAAGACTATCAAATTTCTTACTTTGGTCATGTGTTTTCCTTTATTTTGATCTTATCTGTTCTTTGTAATGCTTTCCATCTTTGCTGCTGTTTCCTTGTTGGGTACTTGCTATGGTAAATAGCAGTTATCTGATTTTATTTCAGCTTTCACTAAGGCACACTGTATGTCTTGGTTTCACTGCTGGCAGTGCTCAATATTATTTAAGATACAGCTACCTCATATAAACTGTGCCTTGTTTACATTAGGGATATGAGAACTGGCATTTCCACAGGGCAGATTTTTTTTCTTTTTGCTGTTTAAAATGCATTCTGAATCAGTACAGGAAGCCACAACCATGACTACAGGCTACGAGGTCTAACAAAAGAGAGAGACGAGATTACTGCTTCCCTGTATGTGCTCTGGCCCTCTGCTGCTAAAGGTGTTCTCCCAACAGAGCTAGAATTCTTGTATCTGCTTAAATGAATTACTTCGTTTAAACTAAACTGTTGGGCCTTGCCTACTGTAGAGTGTTCTACTGTGATGGCAGCCATCCCTGCAAAAGGGATGTATGGGTAGCAGAAAATTAAATTAAACTGTCATGCTCTATGAACCACTAAAAAGCCTGCAGAAATAGGGCTCAAAATCATGACTGAGTTCCTCTGGTTACCATTCATCAGGTGACTCTCACTGACTCTTAATGAACTACTGAACGAACTATATAATGGACCTGCAGCCTCTGTAAAAGACGAAAGCATTTTACACCATATTTGCCTGGCCACCTCTTATTATTGCAGCTAACACGTTGCTTTGTTGAACCGTAACACTCCACTGGGCTTCTGAGTGGTGTATGAGCAGACTCCTTTGAAGAAACCAGAAAAATGCCTTACAGAACTATTTTTGCCTGCTCAGATGCAGGTCTACACCAGGGATTTCCTAAGCACAAGAATGACATCGAAGTTACACGACTATTTTTCCCAACTCTCCTACCAAGAGAATTGTCCTGGCAAAAAAGTGCTGTGTGGGCCCAGTGTGAAAAGAGCATTTGGATGGAAACTTTCAGCTGATGTTTGACAGTCACAGGCATCTATAAACACAGCCTTTATACTGGGAAATGTCAGGCATCTTCACAGTAGCTAGTGCCACCGCCTCTGCATTTCATTTAAACAGAATGAACCCATGAACTAAGCCTTGCCATACATCTCTATGAAATACCTTGGTTTGTCATAGGGAAAGGCACCTTGAGAGTCGGCCTTACAAAGAGTGAGCCTGGAGAGAACGCTTACTTAGCAAGCCCCTGCTCAAGTTTACTTACTATACAAAAAACTTGCTTTTGAGCAATACAGTAAGGAAGAAAAAAAAAAAAAAATCGATTCCCTTTGTTCGTGCTTTAATTGCCTGCTCCCTTGTTTCCTCGCCTGGGACAGTACCACTGCCCGGCCTACTCCAGCCGGACTCTTCGCTACATAGGGGCGCTGCCCTCGGCCGGAAGGTGCTGCCGCCGTGCCCGGGGTCCGCGGCTGCCGGGGCCCGCCGGGGGTCGGCGGGGGGGCCCGACGCTGACAGACCGTGATCCCCCCGAGCAAGTGTGCGGCGCTGGCTCGCCCGCTCCCCGCTGCCTCCAGTTACACCCCTGGCAGGAGCCCGCGGCTCTCGGCTTCGCTTTCCAGGGTTATTTTTGGACGGGGCCGCCGCATGCTGATGGCAGCGGGCTGGCGAGCCTCGGGCGCCGCGGCGGGCAGCGAGGCGCCGACGGGGCCCTCGGCGGGGCGGGCGGGGAAGGGGCGGTGCGCACCCCGCGCCCGCCCTGGCTCCCCCGCGACGCCGGGCCCCGCCCGGCGAACGCCTCTGGGCTGCCCACGGCCGGTTCGGCAGCCTGCGCCAGGGCCGCCGCTCCCCAGCGGAGCCACAGCCCGGCGGGCGGCAGCCGCCATGGAGCGGACCCCCATCCCCGTGCTCACCGTGCAGACGGCGCCCTACGAGGACCAGCGCCCGACGGGCGGAGGGGGCCTGCGGCGGCCCACGGCGCTCTTCGAGAGCCAGCGCAACTACCTGCCCAACTTCGTGCAGAGCCTCCTCTCCTCCGTCGACCTCCGCGACCGGCAGGGCTGCACCATGGTGGTGGGCAGCGACGGCAGGTACTTCAGCAAGACGGCCATCGAGATCGTCGTCCAGATGGCCGCGGCCAACGGGGTAAGCGGCCCCTCACCCTCCCCGCCGCCCCTCGACGGCCCCTGCGCCCCGTCCCTGGCAGCGGCACCCGCGCTCTGCCCGCGCCGGCGCTCCCGCGGGAAGCACGGGCAGAACCTTCCAATGTCATCACCCGGACAGCGCTCCAGACGCAGACGGAGCCCGGAGGAACTCCGCGTGCGGCTGGATGTCAGCGCTGTGCGCGTCAGGTGCCCGAGCCAGCCCCACACGTGCCGGTTCGTGCGTCCGCTGGGCTGTGCCGCTGGGCCCTGGAGAGGTGATGGCTCTGTCGGGGTGTGGCGGTGGGGGTGGTGGCAGCCTCAGGAGACTGCCAGCCGTGCGGTGCTGTTTCACACCTTATTCTAGAAGGAGGAAGGCAATGGGAGCTGAAACACAGGGTTCACTCTGCAGGAGAAAATGAAGCAGAGTTAAAAATAGGTACATGGGAAACAAAGGTATCAGACATGCATCTGCTGCTCAGGATATTTTAAACATATTTAAGGAAAATTGTATTGTTGAAGGAAGAGGAATTCAGCATTTTATCTACATCTTAGGAAAATAATAGTTCTTTTCTATTGGTCACTTGCTAACAAATTGTAAAATACAGGAAGACAACAGTGGCAGAAACCTGTGGTCAGACGGGACACAAACGTTTCTTGTGCAGTTTTGAAAGTAGGAAAGAACTTGGGAAGAAGACTTATGTCTTCTGCTAGATACATGCGTGTGTGGATGTCTGTGTACAGAAAGCTGGAAACACCAGATAATGCAGGCTTGAAGTTCCGCTTCAAAGCAGAGTTGAAACTGCTGTCTCTTGTTGTGATGCCTAGACTGATCCTCTAGATTTGGCAGAAGGAGTGATATAATTTTATAGGGTTTCTTTTTGTAGGGATTATTTTTTGCAAAAGCTCAGTGCTTCAAAGGCAGTGCTTTCAGAAGATCTTTCATTTTGAAATGAATCTTTATACGTGTTTGAATTTTCCCTGCTGATTTGTTGTCATGTACAAGCTATATAGACCAGTCAGTCTTGTATGAATAATGAATATTTTAAATTTACTTCTAAAACATGTTCTCAATGTGCTGGTAGTATCAAGCAGATGCTGAGTGATGTCTGAGATGTCAGACTGACTGTCTTACATACCGTCTGCCTAGTGCAAAATCACCATTCATATAGGGACTTGGCAGAGGCCGGGGTTTATGTGGCCCAGGGTGTGGAAGGGCGCTGGGGGGTACACTGGTGGAAGTGGGGACAGTGGCAAGACTGGCACAGCGGTTCTATCTGCAGTGTCAGGGAAGGGAGCATGCAGGGAGTGGGTGTAGGGCAGAGGAAGTGGGCTGGTGTGTGGGGAGTTGCAAGAAAGGGGGACAGGTTGCGGAGGAGTGCTGCTCCCTAGCCTCATTGCCCATGTAGCTCAGTGGAGATAGTCTCACTGATGGAGTTGTACTTGTTGACCAGGTGAGATGAAGTGCAGCAACAACTAAAGCAAGAGCCTGGCAGAAAGAACTGCACTGCTGAGGCTGAAGTTCTTGCCTGTCCTTGCATGCTGGTAGGAGCTACAGGAATGGGTTAGTTACAGTGCAGGGTGACCACAAGGACTGACGTACTGAAGAAGTTAAGGGTTTAGAAGAGCAGGGGCTTCTCAGACAAGTTATGCTGACTAATTTTTCCTATCAGCCTGCCTCCTTCTTACTGTCACATGCCCCGTCTTCCTTGAATATCGTTCTGCCCTCAGGAGATTTCCAGTTTGACGTATTTCTGGCACCGTGCTGTAATAATTCTTCCCCTTTCTTAAGTTACTGCAGGTTTCTTAGAAACACAGTTTCTCCCTAGTGTCTTCTGAAGCCAAACCCCAAACTCTTCTGCTCACAGTTCTCACAAAGATCTGAATTCACGCATGATTATCTTGCTAATGACACAGTCCTCAGAAATTCAGCAGCCCAGCTGGTAGGGAGCTACTGAAAGGGCTTCCCATTTCCATGTTCTCATCCTCTATTCTCTTTGTAACGTCTTCACCCTGCTCACCCTCACCTCTGTTTCTCTCAAGCACAGTGTAAATGTATAAGTCTCATGTTTACTTACTTAGTACTATCTGTACGTGTTATTTTTTGGCTGTTAAAATACACCTGCTGGGAAAATATCTAAATCTACTTGATAGCATTGCTTAGTGCTGTGCTATGTAAGCAGTGGGAGAGGAAGAGAAGACTCATGAGAGCAAAAATCTCTCCCTTTGGATGAGGTTAGTATCATGAGAAATCATGTAGCCAGTATGACAGTGAAAGAAGTGAACTGATGGTAGGCTGGATCAGGTAAAATGTGGGGAAGGCTTGAAGGTGCATTGAAAATGTTCAGCTGCCCTGAGTGCCAGGAGAGGAATAGCCACACAGTGCTGATAAACTGAACTTTAATCTCCTTCCTGGAAGATACATACCGAGTGTCATGGTTAGTTGTGCCTGCTGAGTACAAAAATAAAAGTGATTTTCTATTATCAACTGTAAATGGATTGCCCTTTAGAGTTGCTAGGTTCCTCTTGTTCTAACTTGGTGACTCATCCCACATTCCCCCTGTGCTAACAGCTTAGCACGGTTGGCATAGGCTCTGGTACAAGGAGTGAGATGAGGTCCCCTGCTCAGTCAGCTGCCAGTGCTTGGTCTGCTCATCCTGGGTGCTGCTGGCTCATGCCCTCCAGCTCAGGGCTGCAGGTACATGCCCCACAGCTGCAGCCTGCACAGCTTTCCCATGCTCTGCAGCTGCAAGCAGCACATGCTCCACCAGCTCTGTGGGGCACAAACGCATTTGGGTAAGGGAGTGCACGTCATGGGAAGGTGGGGGAGCGTGAGGAAGGCCGGACAGAGGTCCTGTGCCATTCTGGGTTGCAACAAGCAGTTTGACAAAGTGGAGTGGTAGGAGAGTATCTGAGGCTCTATTTCTCTTCCCACCTGTGTCCTGCCAGTAGTAGTGTCTGTCAGCCTTAATGTCTGGAAGAACTGAGGTAGAAGGCTCCAGCAGTTGCAATACAGTTCCTCTACGAATTAGATGCAAATATTAGACTCACCAGCTAGATGGAGTGTCTCATTTTTGTTGGAAAGTTTAGGATAGGTTTAAATGAAAAGCTGTTGTTTGTGAGTCTCAGTGGCAGGTGAGAAACTAATGATCTTACACTGAATATGGAAAGTCATGACAACATGCTAGAGAGATTGCAGAATATTGATAGTAATGCTGTAGAAGTTTGAGATGGCGGAGAGTTGAGTTTTCTGGTTGTCTCCTATGTAATACCATATTGCTTTTATTTTCCATGGCTTTTCATGCAAATCTTGCCCTCCCTCCCTGGCTGTGTGTGATACTTACTTTCTTCTACGCTGAGTGTGGTTTTCAGTCATCTTTAGGATACTGTAGTAAAAGATAGAGAGGCACAGCCCCAAGTTGTTCAGGATGTAATCTGCTTGCTTCATGTTCTTTCAAGTATAATTGACTGAGGCATATGAGAGATTACTGGGAAAAAGAATTTAAAAAGCATTAAGTGACTCCATGGTAATCAGCTGAATTGTCTAAAAAGGCACAGCTGCAAGCAGTAATATTGCATAAAAGTGTTCTTATAAAGTACTTGTTAGGGTACTTTATTCTTTCAGCTGTAACTGTTTGTTGAGGCTCTTTGTTTCTGCTGTTGCTACTAGAAGTACAGTGACAAAATAGAATGTGGCATAGGGACACAGTATTAGAAGGGATGTTACATGCCTGTGATTTTGTAGCCATGCAAGTTTTTGAATTCCAAAGATAATTTTTCCACGCTATGAAATTGTCCAAGATTTTCAGAAGGATATTACTGGAACTTTAATTGTGAGTCAGTGTGTGGATAGAGTTTGGTTACTGTTTTAGCCCAGATTGCAAGAAGTCTGTAAAATCGGATATTAATTAAATTAATTAAAGAAATAATTAAATGCTAGTTTAGTATTTGGTTCAAAATGAAGAGATTCTGAACCAGGAGAAGATGACCTTGTGCATTCCTGCCACCAAAATGAAGAAAGCAAAGGAAGATGGGTAGCACATTTACACCTCTAAGGCCTACACTCTCCTCAGGGAGTTGTGTAGAAGTACTGATGACCTTAATATAAGGTGAAACTTTATAGTATTCCCTGCAAATAAAATACCAATGTATCTTATGCAATTTGATTTGCAGGATCCTTAATTTAGCATACTAAAAATTGCAGTATTTCTATAGTACAGAAATCAGCATAATAAATAATATTTCTATGTAGTATAGAAATAGTAGCATCATGACAAATGCTTAAGGCAAATCAGATTGTTCATATTTATATTAATATTTGGCATCCAGAAAAATGGAAAAACCAGTTTGTTCAACATCTGCTGAATGGGAAGAAATTAAATATGGTGAAGAGATAGTCCTAGGCAATTTGTGCATTGTGAATAATTTAAATATTCTACTAACTTTTAAAACTACAGGTGTTGTGCATGAAGACAAAAACTAAAACTCACTAGTTTAGATTTGGAAATACCAAAAACATGTTTGTGATAAGCCTGCATGCAAGCATAAATGCATTTGTACTTGAGTACCTCCAGATAGATTGTGTGGTTATTTTCAAGTATTTTTTAAAACGCTATCGCTGTCATATTCCTTTTGTTTACCCATACACAATACTGTTTTAAGAGCTGGCACACATTTCTGACAGCTGTATTTGGAAGATTGAGTCATTGCTCTAGCTTTCTACATGCTTCATAGTTTAAAAAAAGGGAGGGACAATATTCAAAACAATCGATTTCAGGTTTTTTTTAAATAGTATTTTTCTTTCCATTATAATTTTTTGCTTGTTTCTTAACTTCTTAGCTCTCCTGTTTTCCAGCAACATTCCATAGGCTTCAAAATTATCTGCAAAAACTCTGAAAAGAGAAGCAGGTAGACAAACAATCATTCTTTCATGAGAGCTTGAGGTAGAAATCTCAGATAGAGTGCACATTTTTTAAAATTTGAAAGCAGGTCTTGTGATTCTCAGTGAAAGAGAAATGGATAGACATAGTTTCTGATTGGTGAGAGTTATCAAAAAAGTAATTTATGCTTGCAGTTGAAGTTGATAATTTCTTTGTAGTCTTAATTATTAAAATAGTTCACAAAACCAGGTTAAATAATCTCTTAATCCTTTGCTTTTCTGAAGTTATTTGGAAGCACACTTCTAAGTAACCATTAAGGTCCTCACGTGAGTGCCCAGAAGAAGGTCATCTGTATATGAAGGAACAGCTCTTCATGGACAGGAGGCAGGTAGTGACACCTCCTGTGTTGCTTTGCCACACAGACTGTAGAGATACCAAATCTCCTTCAAACTAGAGAATGAAATTCGAAGTTCAACTCCTAGTCTGTTTTTAGATGGGGAGTGGGAGGGATTCAGTGTTCCGCGTCTCCCTCTGCCTCCCCTAACTGCCCTGCACCTTCCAAACTACTACTCAGTAGTGGTGGTGGTGAGTGGGCTGATTTTACTTTTTTTTTTTGTATTGATGTTATTGAGAAACTCCAAACTTGGACAATATCCTTTTAAGCTCCATATACAGCTGCCTCAGTTCTCATCTGTAACTCTTAACCTCTCCTTTTCCCCTTGCTTTTTTTTGGTCTTCCTGTTTCCCAGAAATTGGAACTCTTTTGTATTTCTTTGTAAATACATTTCTTGTTGGCTCCTAGATTATTTATGTTAAGCTGAAACTGTAGTATTGGTGTAGGGGATGAAGGCATGGTTTTGAAATTGGAACCTTGCAGTGGAACTGCATGTAATACCAAACACATTGAGTCAGTGTTTAATAACACCACCTGAAAGGTTTTCTTTTATTTTAAGAATGGTGGGAACTTCCCCTGCTCAGCTGTGCCCTGGGAAACACACCCTGTTCATTTGGAATAGCCAAGGAGTCACTGATGGCTGAAGGAGGTGCAGTGCTTTTTATGGGGCAGAACATCCAAGGGTGTCTTGGCAGCAGAAGTGTAACTACAAGAGACTGCAGGTCCTAGTGTGGAGTGATACTTGTGATTGCACTGGAAGGCTGCCCTATGAAAGGCAATTCTCTTTCTGTTCTCTTTCTATTATAGTCCCAGCCCTGCAAATGTGTCCACAGAGTCAGCCCTAAACTGTGCTGATACCTGAGGGGATTTGCTGATTTGCAGGGTTACCTGGCAAGTTTTGGTTGCAGGATGACAGCCTAGTATTACGCTTGGGAGCTTTGCAAATCCCTATCATTGCTGTGCTCTTGCTTTGCTGTCATATCCAGGTCACTGGGGTTAAATGTGCCAGGATACAGTATTTTTTGTCGGTGCTCAAGATTAGCATGCAACCAACTCATGTACGTATATTTCTCTGCAAAAGAATATGTTCCATACCAGGACTTTACCATTTCAATCCTGTACATACATGCCCGTATGTGTGTGTGTTTATATACTGATTTTCAAACATTTGGTACTATTCAGAGTACTTTGGCTTGTTTTTTCCACATAGATCGGCAGATTGGTTATTGGACAGAATGGGATCTTATCCACACCTGCTGTTTCGTGTATCATCCGAAAGATCAAAGCAGCTGGTGGAATTATTTTAACAGCTAGCCACAGTCCTGGGGGACCTGGAGGAGAATTTGGAGTCAAGTTTGAAGTTGCCAATGGAGGTATGGGGTTTTTTTAAAACACACTACAACATTCCATCTTGGTATGCTGGAAATACTCTTACAAGGATAACTAGGTGTTTGTAACTATGTGTTTTTCATTTACTCTGTTAAAACTGTGAAGAACATAGGCATCTCTCTATCTCTCTTTTTTTTTTTTTTTTTTTTTTTATAATAGAAGTGTATTTGCCTCCACCGGTCTGAGAAATAAGCATTAAATGTTCATTGAAGCCCTTGGGGTAGCTGTAAGATTTCTATAAACGACAGACTTGCCATCCTATTTTTACAGTACCTTGTATAGTCATCCAGATCACCGTAATGGTTCTGATCCTTTTATAAAGATGCCTGTGAGGGACTTCTGTTTTCCTCGTATTTCTGTGTTGCTTGTCTTGGCATTTACTTTAAAGCATGTAATTTCAGAAGCAGTATAACTCGTCTCGAGTGGAAGAAAGCACTTCTTATGTTTATCCAGGAAGTAACTGGTCTTACCCAGGTAGAGAGCTGTACCATTTTAGCACAAGTCCACCACTGAATAGTGGAATTTGTGTATACGTGTAGGTATGTTATACATTCTGTACGTTTTACATTATAGATCTGTGTACACTCATATAACGTTATGTGATGGTAGCTGACACCTTGCATACCTCACACATGTGGAGTGCTTTCAATGTGAAAAAAAGAACTGAAAGGGCTTATAAAATGTTTCCTTCCCCATTTTGAAGGTGGGAGAACTTGAGAAGGAGTGCTTTCTCCCCTCTCCCTTGTGTAATTGAAAAATGTGCATGGTTAAATGAGTGTGATTTTATAAACAGAATAGGCTGGAATCCCAGAGAGATTAAAAGGACTGTGTCAGGTCAGCCAGTGAGAAAGCCAGGGTCACAGCACACATGTACCAGAGCCAAACCATTAGATGCATTAGCACTCTATAAACTTTAAAACACCATGTGCATTTAAAATCTGCTTGGTAGATGGGTAACAGTTGGTGGTGCAGTCTTTCTAGTGTGCTTTGCCTTTTTAAAGAGAATTCAGAAAGGCTGTTAAGCTTTATATATGAAACACTGCTCAAACAGAGGTCACAAGGTTCAATTATATATGTTAATCAACAGGACCATAATGAAAAGTAGTTGGTTTAAGTTCCAGCTGAGAAAATGTGAGTTAAGTATTAGGCAAGGCGTTTGAATTAAGACTGTGGTTAGGCACAGCAGCAAGCTCCTTGGGAAGGTTATTGTTGCTCTATATTCTTGCTCAGTCTATTTGCAGATCCAGGTCAAGCAGAAGTGGTTTGTTTCTGTAGCTGTAGAAGAGAATGTAGAGTGACTCTGGGGTATCTCCTTAGCTGGAAATACCAGTAGACAATACATCCATCTATCAAGGAGGATCTGGAGCTATTGACATCCTCACCCTTTGGTTGGGTTTGGATTAGACAAGTAAGAAGTAATTTTCTAAGCTAAACGAAGAATTAAGTAGCTGGTTTTTGTTGTATTGGACCATCTGGTACACTGCATCTGAGATGGAAGACACTAATTTATGTGGCAATGCACTGCTCTAGCAGCGTTGCTGGAGGAATGAGAAATTTGCACTGAAAACACCTTCAAAGACGCTTTGGATTAGGAGAGAGAACATGTAAAAGGGAATAAAGGAAATAATTTTTAGAGTGAAAGTGTAGCTTTAATATAAGCTGTGAAGAGTCAGATCAGCCAGAAGGGACTTTGTTGCAATTCATACTCAATTACAACTCAGACTCAACCTTTGCACTGCATATGGCATAGTTCATCTAGTAATTTTTGCATCGAGACTGCAACTTTTGTTTGGTTTACAGTAAATCTGTGAAAATAAAGCCATTTTTCAAGCTTTGGCAATGAAAGTAATTCACAAGTAAGGTGTGTTTTCTGTTTCTGAATGACATAACTGATCCAGGTTGTAATTGCTAATTGTTGAGCAACCGAATTCTAACAAAGATAAATTTCATTCAGGTAGTGGAGGGAAACTGCAATACAGTACCACTGTAAAACTGGTAAGACTTCTAAAAATGGTATGTTTTTGTAATGAAATAATGGGAAACACCAAACTATGTGATCTTCACAGGTGTGCATTTGCAGAAAGTCCTATGAAACACCAGAACCTGCTGCTGAAGAACAGGCTTTCCTTTAATAGCTATGTTGAGATTCCATGCAGAGTAAAAAAAAGGCAGTCTTTGACCAATAAACCCAAACAAATGTGACTGTGGTTACCTCATTCTCCCTGCCCCTGGATAAGAATTGATTTAAATACTCTATGTGAATCAAAATGTTGTGAGTAATGCAGTGTATTTCCATGTTTTATTTTTTTGAAAAATGTTTTAAACCTGTGTTGTGAAAAGACAGACCTTATTTACTATAGTACTTTGGTTTTATTTATTCCATAGTAACTCAAATATATTCAGAAAAATGTTTGCTATAGCACTCACTTTTAAAATAGGAAATCTTCATTTGAAAGAAATGACCCACCACATTATTTTCTCTTATAGGACCCGCTCCAGACATGGTTGCAGAAAAGATCTATCAAATCAGCAAAACCTTGGAGGAATATGCAATTTGTCCAGATCTCAGAGTTGATTTATCACGCCTGGGAAGACAAGAATTTGATCTGGAGAACAAATTCAAACCTTTCCGAGGTATCAGTGTACGCTTTTATGCATACTAAGTCCATTGGGTCTAAACATCAGTATTGTGGCAGAATTATAATGGGTAATTATATAAGCAGAACTTCAGCTCTTTAAGATGCCTTACTAGAAGTTATCAAAATAGAAGGCAAAGTATAGAATCATGGAACGGTTTATGGTGGAAGGTACTTTAAGGATCATCTTGTTCCAACCCTGCTGTCATTGGCAGGGAAACCTTTCATTAGACCAGGTTGCTTAGAGTTCCATCCAGCGTGGCCTTGAACACTTCTAGGGATGGAGCATCCACAGCGTCTCTGGGCAACCTGTTCAAATACGTCACCACTCTCACATTAGAGAATTTCCTCCTCAAATCTAACCTAAATCTCTTATCCTTCAGTTTAAAACCCTTCCCCCTTGTCCTAACACTATTTGCCTGTTTTGAAATTTTTTGTATAAGGTCCCCTTTAGGTACTGGAAGCTGTAGTGTCTCTTCAGAGCCTTCTCTTCTCTGTGCTGAACAGCCCCAGATCTTTCAGCCTGTCATCACAGGACAGGTTCTCCATCCCTCCAGTCATCTTTGTGGCACTACCTTGGACCTGCTCCAACAGGTCCATGTCTTTCTGGTACTGAGAACCCCAGAGCTGGATGCAGCGCTGCAGGTGGGGTCTCACCAGAGCAGAGCAGAGGGGCAGAATCCTCCACCTGGACGTAGAGCTGTTGACCACAACACTCTGGCTGTGTCCATCTAGCCAATTCTTGATCCATTGAATAGTCCATCCATCAAATCCATGTCTCTCTGGTTCGGAGATAATATGCCATGTGGTACAGTGTCAATAAAGAAAGCTAGGTAGATGATGTTGGTCTGTCATATATCATCTGAAAGATGAAAGCAGCTGCTGGAATTATTCCAACAGCTTGCCACAGTCCCAGGAAACTTGGAGGAGAGATTGCAGGGAAGTTCAAGGTTGCCAGTGGAGGTAGGGTTTGGTTTGGTTTTTTTTTTTTTTAACAAAGAAGATGGTCTCATCAAGAGACTTCTCGTGTCAGGTGTCCTGTAGTAGACCCCAGCCATGTTGGTCTGCTTGATTTTCACCCTCAGGCTCTCAGTGGCCGTTTCCCAGAGGAGCCCTTCACAATCTGACCCTTCCTTAACATTGAGCACAGTGCCCCCACCCCTCCTTCCCAGCCTGTCTCCTGAAAAGCTTGTGGCCCTCAACTGCAGTGCTCCAGTCATGTACCTCATCCCACCATGTTTCTGTGATAGCAGTTAGGTCATAGTTTTCTAATTGCACCATGGTTTCCAGCTCCTCTTGCTTATGTCTAATGCTGTGTGCATTTATAGCTTTTACGTTTGTTTTGCACTTAAGGAATCTGAGTTACAGACTTCTAAGTGCATCAGGCCTCATCTTTCAGCCAAGTATCTTTGCCAAATTTATGTTCTTATGCTTCTAGTAGTTAAACACCTAACGCAAACCTTTTTGGACTAGGAATGGTTTGCTTATTGAAGTCTAATTGACAAAAGAGTAAATGAGACTCTCAGTTTATTCATCCTTTGCTCACACTTTCTGAAAAGTTGTGGGATTTGTACATCCAGTGACTCCAAATGTAGAGGTATTGCTTAAGCACATATTTAATTTTAAGCATGTGAATACTTCTGTGCTTACAATTGATTTAAAATGATCTAACACAGCTGTTTTCTTGAAGGAGTCAAAAACAAATAAGGGTTCTGACACGTATTTCAAATTTCATGTATATTTCATATGTTTCAAATACTGTAAGACTCTATTGTGGCCTCAAGAACTTTTCCACATTCCTGATGCCCTAGAATTAAAGTAATTTTGTTTTTCACCCAAACTGCACCTTTCAAGACAATGTACATTTTGAGAAATAAAGTTTTTCATTTTAAAAAGTCCTTAAATTTTGGTTTTGCTGGAGTATTTTATTTTATTGCAGAGAACATGTTTGGCTTTTTTCGCCAAACAAAAAGCAAAGAGAATGTATTTTAAACTTCTGCTTTTTCTTCAGTTGTATGAACTAATTCCTGTGAATCAGGCTACAGAGGTGTTGAAACAACTGAGGTTAGGTTTAGCAGGAGTTAAAATAATTTTTAGACTTTAATCTTACATGTGCTTTATCTTCATATGTGTGACGAACTCCACTGTAGTTGTCACATTTGTTCATATATGTAAAGCTTAAGGCTTACTAAAGTGCTGTTAGGAGCAGGGCATAGAAGAGATGAAATACTATAACCTTAGTGAATGTTTGAGGCTTTTAATATATACAGTAGAATTGGCTCTTTTTCAAATATGTTTTAGATTGTTTTTCAGCTTTGAGAACTTTTTTTTGTTTCTTCAAGCATATTGTCACAATCTATTCTAAGTGTTTTTCTCAGGCTCAAAAAATGTCTGTGTCATTTTCGTGTTACTCTAAAGAAGAGCATTAGTGTGAGGTTAGTGTTTCTGGCAAAATTGGATGAGATTTTAAGTAATAATTTAACTTGTAAGTAAAGTATTTCAAGATACTCATTTAACCAGATGAAAAGATATTTGTATAACATATGCTTTTTAATTTAATCAGGAAATGTAATTTGTTCCAAGAAGACTGAGAATCATGGCTTTTGACATTTGTTTTGTAACTGCTTTCATTATGACAGACTTATTTTCCTTAATTCATTTTTGTTTAGTGTTTTACATCCAAAAGAACTAAAAAATTGTAGTGCTCTGCTTTTATGAATTTAAATTTCAAGTTATCAAGACCTTAGCAAAAAAACGTGTTGCATCTGAGCCTTACTTTCCTGAATCAATGAGATTTACACTGCAAAAGTATAGTTTGTTGTCCATCTGCAACAAACTGAACACAGGTATTCCTGGTGCCAGAATTTAGAATAATAGACTGTATGTCTCTCTTGAAGAAATGATGCAGAGAGATACTGCTGTCAGATACAAGAATAGAACCTCTTGTGTCAACTTGTCATGGACATCTTCCTCCTCTGAGAATAAACCTATTTAGCTTGCAAAGTTTTCCAGTAGTTTAGTGAATGATCTATAAAGAGTTTATTTTGATATAATGTATGCTCATTGATGTCTTCAGTGAAATAGGAACTGTCAACTTACATTATCTCTGCAGTCTTTTAGCAGGCAGAACTTGATCTTTTCAAGGCTTAAAGCTTGATGGTAGCCACACTGAAGGCACTGGGAGACCGTGACTTTTCCTCTGTGGACTTCAAAGCAAAGCTGTGTCATGTAGGGGTTGTGTACTCTGACTTTAGTTGAGTTGGGTGGAAGAGAGCTGGAAGAAGTAAGCTAACTTTTGTGCGCTGTAGTCACTTCTTTTCTGTGTGATTTTTCTAGTGGAAATTGTGGATTCTGTGGAAATCTACCTCAATCTCCTTCGAACTATTTTTGATTTCAATGCCATCAGAAATTTGCTGACCGGACCCAATCAGATTAAAATAAGGATTGATGCCATGAATGGAGGTATGAACTTAAGTGCTATTGGGGCAGAATTGTAGGTACACTGAAATAACTTCCCAATTAAAGTTGTACACTGCATTGATTTCTGAATAACAGTACGGCATATAAATGTCAGACTTTTGTGTAATAAAAGTTAAGGGTAGTAAGATTTGAACCTTACACTACCAACAAAGGCAATGGGTTAGATGCCTTACTAGGCAAAGAGGTTTATCTTACTTGGTAAATAAGTAAAGGCATATGTGTCCAATAGAAGTTTCCTTTCTGCATTTGGAAGCAAGCAAGATGAGGTAATCTTGCCATGACAGGGTCCTGAAGTATATTGCAGTGTCCAGTGACTGAGGAGGTTACAAGGCAGTCTCTCTACTAAGAGGAAATTCTAAATGGTATAAAACTAGTTAAGTCTGAATAAAGAAATTAAAGAGTTAGCTGAGACCTCTTGTCTCACTAATGTTAAAAGTGAACAAAGTTCAGTGTCCTCCAGACAAGGTGAAAATGTCACAGAAGACAGCAAGGGGATCAGCGGTATGCTGATGTTAAAAAAATACAAGCTGTGTCACTTAGGGAAACACAGACCAGGATGAGATCTATTTTAGGCTACATTGTGAAAATATAAATAAAGATTTCTGCAGATAATAAGTTGAAGGGTAGGAGTGTAAGTAAGACTGTTCAACATTATCATATGGAAAACAGATTCTATCAAGCAAACCAGGTTTCATTCTTTAATGGGTTTACGAAAACAGACCCATAAAAGGAGCTGGATAGACTTAGAAAACTTCTGTAAAGCATTTTATCTAGTACAGTGTGATAGTCACTGTTCAAAATATCATAGTGAGTTCACAGTCAGTGTGAACACACAGTTCACTGTGGCCAAGGATTATAGTCTGCATCCAATGAGTGTGAACACCCACTTTGGCAAGCTGTGTCCAGAGGACATATGGTGTCCCTGAGCAATGCAGTGAGGAAGGCAGTGCCTCTTGCCATGTACCATACTGGAGAGAATGTTACTAAAGTGCCTTAAAAAGCTCTGATATCCAGGTGTGTTACTGACTGTTAAGAATTTTTACATGTTGTCAAAAAGATGCATAGTCTGTCTTAGGGTTAGAAAGCTGATGCATCATAAGCATTTTAAAGGACTTGAGTTTGTTTACTTTATTTACAAGGTGACAGAGAATTGGCTTTATGACCTTGCTTTTTGGTGGAGAGATATCCGTACTGTAATTTAAAGTACATGTAGATTAAGTGTATACACAAATACTTCTTGGTACGACAAAGAAGGTAGTTTCTTGGTTTTTTTTTTTTTTTCAGAAAAAAAAAAATTTTGGTCTTCTTTTCTGAAAATTACCAAAAAGAATCAAAAGAGAGAGATGAGTCCAGGCAAATTCGGATTGAAATGTCGCTCACATGTTTATGTGTAACAGTGAATAGCCGTTGGAGCAATCAAAAATCATTGGGGTTTGCCCTTTTCTTGGTGGCATCTGATCAAAAGACTTTCTAGATGAGATATATTAGCCAAAAGTGAGCCACTAGCCACAATATAGTGACATTACAAAGGACCACATGTATATGTTGACAGACTACCTTCTGAAATTTATTTTAGCTCTGCACCTCTGGAATATATTTTTATGCCTGTACACACTGGTAGCTTAACATTGGCAGACAAAAAGAGTACTTTGACAGGAGTACTCTTTAGAAAAGAACCTGAAATCATGGTATATTTTACAGAGTTAACATCTACATTTTCATGAAAAGAAGTTTCTCTTACATAATTTTACCTCAGGTCACAGCTGCTCCACTTAGCAAGATTTGGGAGTAAGGTAGCTGAAAGAGCAGTCACTCATGCATTTTTTACCTCTGAGTGACCTATTCACACTTGTACCAGGGATGCAGAGTGCTCGGGTAGTGACTGTTTAGTCACCAAAAGCATGTAATAATTATGGTATATAACAGCATGGGGTCTTCACTGGTCCTGTCTTTAACAAAATAAAGAAGTATTTTGGAGTTAGTTTTGAGAAAGTTTTAGTTTATTCTCTGCATTACTCAGCAAGTAAAATGTAGTAAAATGCTTTGGTGGACGAATCTATTGCAATTTTCACATGCATTGGGATGTTAAGGTAGGTGTATTTCCCATTTGCATTCCCCTACTGTTTACTTTCCTTGCTATTGTGTGTTATTTAGACACACAGAATAGTGTTTTATTTTTATTCTAGTGAGAAAAACTCCTTTATGTGTACGATAATTTCTTTATTTAATAATGGGTAAAAGAACCCTGCATCTTTCACCATTCAGTGATTACTTTTTCACTTCCAGTAGTAGGGAACTGTGATTTTCATACTGAATTGATTATTTTCATACTGATTAATTATTTAATGTGAGGACAATCACATACTTCTCTGAAATAATAGTTTGGGGTTTGTTGCAAGGACAGATGTATAGAATTGCTGGAAGTATGGTTTGTATCAAATGTCCACAGTGCTGTGAAAGATTTGAATGTCAAGCATACACTTTTGTGACTGCATGACAGATTTCTGTTTTCACAGTTATGGGACCCTATGTGAGAAGAATCTTGTGTGATGAATTGGGAGCTCCTGCAAATTCTGCCATAAACTGTATTCCTCTGGAGGATTTTGGTGGACAGCCTCCTGATCCAAACTTAACATATGCAACTGCCTTGCTGGAGGCTATGAAAGGTGGCGAGTATGGATTTGGAGCTGCTTTTGATGCTGATGGAGTAAGTATTTAGACCTGTCTTGAGGTTCCACCATAGTTGTTGTTTTGTCTGGGGTCAGATATGGGACATGTAACTATAATTTGTTTGCTTTTCAGTAAGTCGTTGAAGCTGAAAATGGTATTACTTTCAGGTACAGATGGTAACATTTGCAACCCATAAATCTGACACATATGTTGTAATTTGTCTCTGCAGATGACTGCAAATTAAGCAGGATTTGAAGGCAGAATGAGAATTATTTAAATACCAGGCTGGTTTTTGTCTTGTGCTGGTGTAACACTTTTTTCCCTGGTTAGGAACAGACCAGCATGTAGATAATACAGACTTGTCAAAGCAAACAGTAGCAATATTAAGTCCTTTTTGGTTAGCATCATAAATTAAGAGCTTTTTAGCTAAACAAAGCACTGAATCATAATCTCTGTTTATTTAAATTTTCTAATGTCATATTATCAGCATTATAAAAAGCAATGTATTACAGAAGCAACTTTCTCCCCTGACAAGGTAGGAGAAGGATGAAAAGATTCTGAAAAAAAAAGCTGTCTTCTGTTCTCAGTAAACACAAAACACTCTCCTACTGCATAGTAGTGCATGTCATTGGCAAAAAGATTATCCTACACAAGCATTCTCTTGACAGAAACAGAGCTGCTGAAGTGACATGTAGGAGGCAGAAGCTAGAAACTGATCTGGAGCTTTGATTTGCAAGGCAGGAGCGAGTGATGGTGTGATAGTGAGATTATAAACCTGCCAGAATGATGCCAGTACATTTTTCTGCCCAAAGGGGGATGTGAGTAACCTAAAGCCTGTCCCTTTTTCCTCTACCTCCAGTAGATCTAGGAAAAGAAATTATGTGTCCTCAATACATGGAATTTAGGATGCTATTTTAAATTTCTTTTCTCCTGCAGGACCGCTACATGATCCTTGGCCAAAATGGTTTCTTTGTTAATGCATCAGATTCACTGGCTATAATTGCTGCCAATCTGTCTTGCATTCCATACTTTTGTCAGATGGGTGTCCGAGGATTTGGCAGAAGCATGCCTACCAGCACAGCTCTGGACAAGTAAGATGAAATATTTGTTTGTATCACCTTGATCATTACATTAGTTATCTCTACTTTTTATTACATAGCAATTCCAAAATTGTGAAGTCTTTTGATAAGAGCTTCTAATTTTCACAGTATTTATGTGCTTTGTTTTTTAAACTGGTTTTGATGAGATTTTGATTTTACCTAGATTAATTTTTTCCATCTTTACTTGCATTAAAAGAGTTTAATTCAGTCTGGAAAAGAAATAAATTGATAAATCTAATGTACAGTTGTTTGATGGAATTCTTCCAGAAAACTTTGTTCTTTTATGAGTAAATAATGGTTTACAGCCTAATCTGGCAGCCCTTTTTATGAAAGTCATGGAAGTTTAAAAGAGATAAAGTAGTAATTCAGTACTAAACAGGTATTCAAAAAATTAAAACCCTCCTCTTAATACAAACTGATGAAATATATGATCTGTTATGATACAAAATGTCCTGTAAGAGGCTGCAGGCAGTCGACAAATCCATTTCCCAGTTTCAAGACAGATTAAAAGTATATTCAAAACTATTTCTGATAAATCCAATCTGCTCTTTAAAGATTTCCTGGATGAGCATCTTGTGTTAGCAGCTGAATTTTGAACAAGTCTCATCCAGGCCTAAATTTTCTGTAAATATCAAGATAAGATGATTAAATATTATTGCCTTAATATATTCTGTGTGGAAAAAGCATTGGCTAAATCAGTTGTGTCTCAATGTTCATCTGGCTGCATAGCTTTACTACAACAAGAATGATCTACTGCTCCCCTTAAATGTGTCCAGTCAGGAAACAGTAATTTTAAAGTGAAACGTAGGTTGTGTGAAAAGGTTGATCGCTGTATCTACAGTTTGCCTATTCAGGAAGTTTTTAAAAGTTACTAAATTCAGAGCTTTCTGCTTCCTCTAATACTTGACAGGGTCTTTGGGAATATATTTCTTGCTTGTGGGTAGATACTCTAGTTTAAGGAAATATGGTTAGGTCAGTGTTTGATGTATTTTGTTTATTCTGTTCAGCAGTCCAAAAATCTCATTATTGTTATGTTGAAATACGATATAAAATACATAGAGTTAATTTTGTGTATAAACACCATATCTGCATTCCTGTAAGAACTGAAGAAACAGTGACATTTACGTATGTTTGTCTGTCTTCTTTTCATGAATTTTGATAAATATGTCAGAAGGCATGAACTCAGACTGTTTGAATTATATTCTTTGCAATGTTTACTTGACCTTCTGGTGCAAAGATCGTCTCATGGTGCTTACTGCCTTATTTAGTTTTGTGGAGCTAAGCCTGATTATTAAATAAAACTGAGCAACTGATAATGATGGAAGGATGTAAATATTTTCCCTTCCATTCCTACAAATATTTATGGTTATGCAGTTTTCAGTCTGTGTCCAGGACAGTTGATTTATTTATTTTTTATTTCATTTTGTGGTTCTCCTTGTTTTCTTGAAGACTTACAAGTTACATGTTGTCATGTAGTTCAGTGTAGATCGTGCAGTTTTCACAGAGATCAATCATCTAGTTCCAACCCCCCTGCCATGGGCAGGGACACCCTCCACTAGTTGTGCAACTCAGGCACTGTGGCTGCTGAAGACTGAAGCAAAACTGTCACTGAGTTCCTTAGCCGCCTTCTTGTCCTGGGTAACCAGGTCTCCTGTTTCTTTCTGGAGTGAGTCCACATTTTTCCTAGTCTTCCTTTTATCACCATTGTACCTACAGAAACTATTCTTGTTGCTTTTGACATCCCTGGCCAGATTTAATTCTATCAGGGCTTCAGCTTTCCTAGCCTTATCCCCAAGCTGCTTGGACAGTTAATCTGTATTCCTCACAGGCTACCTGTCCTTGCTTCTACCCTCTGTAGGCTTTCTTCTTGTGTTTAAGTTTGCCCAGGAACAACTTGTTCATTCACACAGGCTTCCTGGTGTTTTTACATGACTTCCTCTTTGTTGGGATGCATCTCTGTCAAGCTTGGAGGGAGGTGATCCTTGAATGTTACCCAGCTTTCTTGGGCCTTTCCTTCCTCCTGGGCTTTATCCCATGGCACTCTGTCGAGCAGATCCTTGAAGAGGCCAAAGCCTGCTCTCCTGAAGTCCAGGGTAGGGAGCTTGCTGTGTGCTCTCCTTACAGCCCTGAGGATCTTGCATTCCACCATTTCATGCTCACTGCACGTCACGTGCCCCACCAGCCCCTCCTTGTGGTGAGATCAAGGTTCAGCTTAGGATGTCTCCTTGTTAGTTCCTCTGTTACTTGGAGAAGAAAATTTTCATCCATGCACTCCAGGAACTTCCTGGGCTGCTAGTGCCCTGCTGTGTTGTCCCTTCAACAGATACCAGGGTGACTGAAAGCCCCCAGGAGCACCAGGGCTTATGAATGTTAGGCTGCTCCTATCTGTTTGTAGAGAGCTTTATCCATTTGGTCTTTCCGGTCAGGTGGCCTGTGGCAGACCCTCACTGTAATGTCTCCTGTCCCTGCTCTCCCTTTAATCGTCACCCATAAGCTCTCTGTAGCTCCTTATCTGTCCCTGGGTGGGTGTAAGTGGGCTGACTACATGGATTGGAACACAGTTAGAAGTATCATGGACACCTTCCTTGGAGGTTCACTGCATGAGTTATTGAGTCTTCAGGTATTCCAGAATTCCCAGGTGTAGCGGGTTGGGTTTCAAACTGGGCAGAAACACCAATTTAGTGTAGTGGTTTGGCCCAAAATACTCATTACTGTTTATCTTCTGTGAGATAAGAATTAGGAGAAACGCAAAGCAGGCACCAAACTTGAAAGAATGTAAAGAAGTTTATTAACAGACCTGAAAGAGGGGAAAAAAAAATTATACCACACCTTCAGAACACTTCTCTTCCCCCCACCTTCCTCCCTTCTCCCACTGACAATGTAAAAAGACAGCCCTTCAGTCTGTTTATCACTTCCATAATAACCTTGTTCAGTCCATTTAGAAAGAGAAGTCTCTTCTTGCTCGTGCTATGAAAACATTATCACAACGAGACAGCCACCCACTTCCAAATAACTTTGTTCAGTCCATTTAGGAAGAGGAGTCTCTCTGCCTGCGTGTGAGTCCTTTCCCCCGACTTGCAGCTTTTCCCACAACTGCTTTCGAGGGTCCACTCTTGAAGTTTTTGGGGTACAATTTTAAGGTTGAGCCGTTCAGAAACAGAAGTTCTCTTCACCCATCTCTGGGAGCGTTTCATCTCTAAGAACAGAGGCCCTTCTCCTTCTCTGGGAGCAAAGGGTCTTCCTCATCTTCATCTTTAGGACTATCTCTGGGAGCATCTCTAGGAACTGAGGTTTTCTCCTTTCCCATTTGGAGCAAGAGTCCTCATCGCTTCCATCTCTCCCTGTCCAAACTTCTCATGAAATTACAGCTGCTTCAGCATCTGCCTATCTCAGCGCAGGTGCTTTTCCTTACGAGTTGAACACTCCACCCCCCATATCTTCATGAGATTACAATGGGATACTCTGATATATCATAGCTTCACAACAGAATTTCAGCTTTAAGCATCTCCTCTCTCTTCCCTCAGGTTTTCAGCTCTTCCCAGCAATAAAAGGGTTAATCTCACCTCAGCCTTGCGGCTGGAATGTGGCTTATCGCAGTGGAGAGGGGGGAGAGCCCAGCCGCTCTGTCTGCCCACAGCAGGGCTGTGGGGGGGGGTTCCACAGGTGGAACAGGTCCATGGCTCCAGGATGGCCGTGGCACGGCCCGGTCTGGCCCAAGCAGGGCCTGGCCGGGCCCGCTGGCCCCCACACGGGGCCTGCAGCCACCTGTCCCAGCACCGGAAACAAGAGAGAGCTTGGAGGGGGTTTGTCTATTCTTAAATGTGGATCACAGAGGTGGTCACAACTTTAAGTGGCATAAAGAATTGTTCATATTCAAACTGGCCAGCTGATAGGTTCTGTCAGGTCATGGGGGGAAGCTGTAAGCACCCCTTTGCGAGAACATCACTTCCGAGACTATGCTAGCCAACCCATGACACCAGGGAAGCCCACCATAAGAAACTGGTGACCTTCAGGAAAGATGGTTGTCTATTAAGATATATTTTTCAGTAAAACTGTAGAATATCGTTATCTGAAATCCATTCTATTGCTTGAAGGAGAGGCTGATGGAGAGGTTGATTCTCAGGATAGGTTTCATGTTGATGTGAATTCCAGTTTCATGTGTCTGTAAACATAAGGAAAAGTTCCACAAGTGTCAAGGGCATCTTACAGTGGGACAGTGATGTAAAATAATATGCATAAGGCATTCATGATTCCTGTAATCTACACTGTTTGCATACCTTTCCAAAACTCTTTGGCTTTTGCCTTCTTTGCAACTACTAAGTATTTAGACCAGTGTGGGCTCTTTACCACCTGCATTTTCTGTCAGAAAATATCCACTTGCTCTACCACTGTTCTCTCCATAGGCTGCAGGGAGAAGCAGTGCCTGGAGCATCTTTTCTTCTGCCTCTCTCCTCTCTCCCTTCTCAGTATTCCCAGGCATTTCTTCCTCTATCTCCACTGCTGGATGGCTTTTTGCCCTTTAAAAGTGTGTTTTCCCAGAAGGAGCAGCAGCTTGGCTGCTAGGCTTATTAATTTTCTCTTTTTCGTTTCTTTTCTTCTTTGCCTGTTTTGTGAGTTCTTTTACTCAGAGTTTGGATTGAAATGCAGTAGACACAGAGTTTTTCTTCAGACTCAGATGTTTATTATTTCTTATCTATAGTACAGTGTCGGGTATGCCCAGCCACTGCCCTGGAGGGACGTCTGCTGAGATAAGGAGATTGAGCAATCTCCCAGCAGGACCTCCCCTGGAAAGGGAGCTACTCTTCAGTTACAGGGAGAAGAAGACAGACCCAGAATCCTCTGGGAGACCCTGTGCAGATCCTTTGTAGCCCACTGGCCTTTACCCTCTGACACCTACCCTCTGTATCCGTATAAAGCTAGCTCCCTGCCCCTGCCAGGGCAGAGAGATGCTCGTCCCTGGCTCCCCTTCACCAGAGTATGGACCAATAAAGCTGCCTCGTGTGGAACAGCTACACGAGCCTCTCATCTCTCTCCCTGGTCTGGCCTGGAGGCTGCCCTGCAGAGCTGAGCTGGAATCACGAGCTGACAATCACTAAAGAGCTGACAGCCTCTGCAGGGGCCCTCCTGCCAGCAGCTGAGGGAAGACACCGGGCCTCGGGAAGGCGATTCCTTTCGGGACCATCTCTCCGAACCGGTCACCTCTTCCTGAGTCAGAGCTACTGACCCCACACAGAATGTGCCTCTAAGTTAACAAGGTGAAAATGGCCCCCGAGTGCTACCTTCCAAGGTCTTTTAAAGTCCAGTCTATCCAATTATGGAATGCTAACTAATTTATTTTTACTTAAAATCCAGTAGCTAATCATTCATGTTCCACACTGCACGTTGTTTGAGCTAGTACCAAAACACCCAGATTTGTGAAGGAGGAAAGAAGAACTAACCTACACCCAAAATCCTCCATCTTGCTACATATATATTACTATATCCCATAAACCTAAATTTTCTGCATCTCTACATATTCCACCCAGGGATACAACAAACTTCTCTTCAGTTACACAGCAACAATCTCCGTGCTATTACATAATCTGGGAAGCCTTTCCCAAGGCCTCAGGTCAATTACAGTGTGCTTTTGAAGATCATTGCCTGTCAGCACTGAGAGACTGAAATTCTCTGAACCCAGGGTTCCAACATTTCTTCCTCAGTCTCCACTGCTGGATGGCTTTTTGCCCTTTAAAAGTGTGTATTCCCAGAAGGGCAGCAGCTTGGCTGCTAGGCTTATCTGTGCCTGTTGGGATCTGTTGGAGCTGACTAGAACTCACTGTGTCTGGCATGGGGCAGCCCAGGCCTCTTCTCATTGAGGCCACCCCTGCAGCCCCCAGCTGACAAGCCCTGCCATGTACACCCAATACAACATCTAAACCAAATCTCTTAAATATTGTCTCATATCTGTCATTCATTCAAGTTAGTTTTTATCCCATTTGAGGTAGAAGATGCATAGCAGATCTTCATAAATTCAGAGATTAGGTGATAAACTTTGTTCATACTCATACCAGTCTACATCCATGGATTTCTTAGACATGTCTCACTTACTGTGGTAGACTTAATCTTAAGTATGACAGCTTGAGTTAGTTATAATTTGGCATTTAATGCATATTTAGTACCATCCAGTTCTGTGGAAATAATTGTTTAAAAGTACTTTGAAAAATGTATTTTGTTAGAAATAAAGAAAAGGAATTCCAGGCCAACTGTTACCTACATTATGTAACCATATGGACAAGAATAAGAACAACATCTGATTAACAGGGGAGGGAAAGAATATTTAATAAACAGAGTACTTAAAAAAATTATGCTGTGCTGTTGAGTGCTGATATATCTTATTTTCTGTATTTTGTTCTAATTCTGGGAATAGAGAAACTATTAAAATAAAGAGGATTGAAAAGGGCACAGCAACCTTTATGGTGCAGCATTCTACTGCAACCTTTTAGGTGCAGTAGAATGGCAGAAATAGTACCTAGGAAATGAAAAGAAGCTTATGTTTTACTTATTAGTCTTCCTGAAGGAGTTAGGAAGTGCTAACTTTAAGCACATCTAACTAGGATTTAATAATACGGTCACTACTCCACAGGAGACTAAAACAATTGGAAATTTTTTCCGAAGAGATATTAATAGAGTAGGGAAACAGAGATAATGGCGATTGAAAGTATCTTGTATGTGAATATCCTTCATGATTTTGCTTGAGAGAAAGCTGAATTCTGCTAGGAGTGCTTTTGTATTTGATGATGTCATCCCAATGTCTGTGGGATAACAGTTCTTTGGTCACGAGAGCCCCACTATTATCTGAATGGCGTAATTTGGTTTGTGTTTACAAAATTAATGGTACTGTAGTGTACTCAGCTGGCGCTTTGGCCTGCTTCTGAACCTTGGTAGTAAGAATAGCTCTCCTGTGGGGGAACTGGATCAATTCCTGTCCACTTGGCTACTGTCTTCTGAGGTCATGGAGGTCTTCCCTGAAGTCTATGCTAGACGACAAATGAAAACCACCACTTTGTATGGTGTGTCCGTATTGTGTGGCTGCAGTTTAGCCAAAATAGTTGAACTGGAGCTTTTCCTTAATGGTATTAAAGAAATACCATTCCTGCACCCACCACCTTTAATGGTATTAAAGAAAAACAAAATTATGCACAGTGATTTAAAGAAAGGGTTTAAAAATTCTGTTCCTTTTTAACTTGTGTGCATGATGCATTGCTTAAGACTTTTTCAAAGGGAGTTTTTAAACTTAAAAAGAGGGAAGCAATAATCCAAAGGACTCTAAATGTTGCTGAGGAATATGGCATTAACAAATGGAGCAGTGAATTACAAGAGAATTCACTCAGAATATTTAACTAGTGTTGCATGTGTTTGCTTGAGGTGACTGCTGGAATATACTAGTATGTACTGTAGGGAGAGGGTAACACTTGACAGGAAACATCTGCTTTAATATGCTCCAACATCAACAGGATTGTGGCAGTACGTCTCCAGACTTCAATTCTCTGGCAATATGTACCCTAAGGCTGGTGTTCTCTTTGTTTTGGGGAATGCAAACCATGTTCCCTGTTCAAAAAACTATTTTTGTTTCATATCCTTGTATTCTGATTTACCTGATGCCTGCATAACAGGAAGGGAAATGAAATACTGAGATGTTAGCTAACAGTGTACAAAATGAGAATCGAAAGGGTGAGTAAAAACTGTTTCTGTAGGAAATATGAAGTTGAGTGTGTGTATAAAATACCAGTAATGATATTGGAGAAAAGGATTTCTGGGAGAATACTACTTTGACTAGCATCATCTGATAGTTTCTTTCTACAGCAAGGTTATTTCAACAGCATGTATGTGCTTACACTTAGCCTGGGCAAAGCTAAGCACCTTATTGTGCTGCACCCTGCCACTTTACATCTGGGAGCCTGTCCCTTAATGCAACTTAGACACATCAGTATTCTGTCTGCTGTTTGTCTGTTTATTGTCTGGTCATCTAGAGACAGCTTTTAAGGGGGGCTAGAGTGACAGTGAGTGTTCTGACTTGTTTAAAGAAACGTCCTGATGTGGTGAAGGGCAGAGATGCTATTGGCTTTAACCAGTCTGTCTTGGGTGCAGGAAGGAGGCTGACCCTGGCAGCAAGAAACATTGTGGTTTACAGTGTGGTGTGTTTTGTCTGAAGCACACCAAGAAGCTTTGCTTTGCACAGAAACATTTAGGTTGGAAACATTTTCCTTCCTGCCTGCCTTCCTTCCTGCCTTCCTTCCTGCCTCCTTCCTGCCTCCTTCCCTTCCATCCCTCCTTCCCTTCAATCCTTCCCTCCCTCCCTCCCTCCCTCCCTCCCTTCCTCCTTCCCTCCTTTCCTCCCTTCTTCCCCTCCTTTCCCTTCTCTCCCTCCCTTCCAGCTTTTATTCTTCTCTTCTTTTGCTAAACACTTCCTTTTATTTTTATCTATTTTTGTTCTCTTTCTTACCTTCCATATTCCTATGTTCTTCCCCTACTCCTCTTTTCCCACTTCCTTCCCGTTCCGTGTCTGCTCTTTTTCTTCAAATAGATACCTCAGGCCGTGGAGAACAGCACACCACATTCCACTTGTGCCTTTGTAGTTATTTACTTGAATTCTTAAGATACAAATCCTGCGTGGATTTTTGTCTGTCTTTTCTTGCACATTTCTTCTGTGTTGTTGATTGTCTGAAAAAGTGTGTGCCAGAAGCAGGGTAGGCACTGTTTCTTTTTCTCTACATGGACATCCTTTACTGTTGAGTTTAAGGGATTTTTTCAACATAAAGGCTTCTCCAAGTCATAAACACATCTTTCTATGTGGTTGATACTGCATTCACTCTGTGACTGTGATTTGTTCAAGTTATGCCAGCCATGACCTTATTCTTTTTATCTTTCTTCAGCAGGATAATTCAGTCTCACTCCCTCTTATCTGAAAGAGGCTCACTGTGAATTTTTTAAGACACCTCTGTCAAACTGAGTCCATGTCACGTACAAACAGTTTTTAAATTAGATAGAGCAGAAGGACGATTTGTGTTCTGGAGTGCTGCAGAAGGACAACTGCATAAAACCTTCATGAATGTAATTTAACATGTTTGAAACATAATATGAAGTTGTGGAGCACTGTGATGGGAAAGATATTCAGGATTTGTAACTTTTTAAATAACAGTGAATATTAAAAGTATCCATATGTCCTCTGTATACCTGCATATTTAGTAAAAAATGTTAGTTTTTTCTGTGTCAGCTTTCAGATATATTCTACAGATAAATGTTTTATTTACACAGATATGACATGTTTGAGAAACCTTGCAGAGGAAAAACCGACTATCATTACAAGGCTTTAATGTTCTTTCTTTAGGTATGCCTCTTAGTTTTATTTCTACAATGTGCTTGTAATGTAGCTGCTACCCTTTCCTCCTTGAATGTTTTTTAAGCAGTGGAGGTGATTTTTCATTGCAAACACTTTCAAAGATATCCTTAGGGAGTTGTCTTGGTCTTTATGTTTTCTTTGATGCTGGATTTGGTATGCTTTAGTATAGTGTGCAGCATATTTGACTGTTGCAAATCCACCATGTGCTTGACTATCCAGTGTTTCATTTTCCTAGCTGGCACTGGTGAAAACATGCTACAGTCATAACAGGGATATCCATTTTATATGTATATGGAATAAAAGTTTATTCTTGACACTTTACAGGACAACAGCAGCTGGATACTCAAACACTATTTCAGTGAAAGATGAGAATGAGCATACATCAATGTATTGCATACTGTTGACATTTACAGGAGAGAATTGATCTTGTCTTCCTCAGTGGCTGCTTATGAAGAAAAGGACAGAAAACATGTTGGTGTCCTGTCCTGTGAAATACCAGTAGAATATTGATATTTCCATCACATCTGAGTACCTGTGTTGTCTGTTATGGATGAATGGCAAGAGAGGCTAAGCAGTCCCATGGTTTGCCTTCTTTTACTTGGCACACAACTAAGCTTTTCAGTCTGAGAGGGATTCCCTGGACAGTTCTGGGCCTGAAGGCAGCTGTTCCACACTGAGAATGGCAGGCTGCAGAGCAGCCTTACACAACACACAGCTCTTACTCTTATAAAAAGGTAGTTGGATTCTGGCCTGTGTGTGGAGCAGACTGTGGTAGCTGCTTAGCTTAAAATGAGCAGGTTCATTGGCTGTGCAGTGTGAAGCTTGCAGGGCTGAGTACATAAAGCTGTATTGAAAGCTTTCTTCATGTAAGAAGAGGAGTTGAAAACTATGCAGTGCTCTGTTTCCAGCTTAATCTTTGGCTGAGAATGAGATTGGTTTGTCAGCCACAGTTAGAGCAAGATTCGGTGCTTGGTGAGAAATAAATATGTTTTGTAACCTTGATTGACTCCTGTTCAGAAGTACGTGAATCTGTAGTTCTCACAAACAAAGAGACTCTTGTCTAACTTAATGTGCCATATCTGAAAAACTACCTGAGAAAAAGAAACATTTTGCAAAATGCCTGGAGCAGGCCTTGCCCTGTGCAATAGATTGATGTTGGGTAACAGAAAGTCACAGATTTCTTAGTTCTGCATCTGTCTTATATCTCAAAAAGTATAGAGCTATGAATAAACAGCAGGAATTCCTACAGATGTCCTGGTAAAAAGTCCAAAAGTGTTTTAATTAAAACAATCTGGGGAATTTTGCAGTTACAGAAGTCAGTTACAGAAGACTTTGTGACTACTTAAGTTTAAAGGCCCCTTTTCTTTCAAGATCTTATGTAGTCTTATTGTGTGCTTCAACTTAAAAAGGCTCCCTGGTGGATCAGCATGTCTGAACATGTTTTACCCTTGCTGGACAGCACAGCTGGTATCAACCCAAGAGCAACCTCTCCCATCAAAGGATTTTTTGTCAATGGGTGACCTTCATGAAGAATGCTTCCTACTGATTTAAAAGAAAACTTTTCTGGCACAGAATTTCAAAACTGTGTGTTTAAAATTCTACTTCTAGTGTGTATTAAAGTATACTCTTCCTAGGTTGTTTACAAATTAGGAGGAAAGTAAATTGTTCTTTATATTCTGGGTGTTTTGAAGAAGATCATTATAAGACTATGGCAGAGCCAGGGTACTTTAAACTATTTGAAGAAATTTGAGAGTCCTTTTAGACTAGATCTTACTTTAAGTAATAATCATTTGAATTGTGATACTAGTTTTGAAGGAGAAGCATTGTCTCATGTTTCCTTTTGTGGGGAAATGAAAAAGGCCTAAAATCTTTCCAACATCAACAATTCTTTGATTCTGTAGGAACAGTCTTTATCTATGACATACTGTGCTTTCTTCTTCTTTCTGTACTTTTTCTATGAACACTGTTGTATAGTTGTGAAACTGCTTTCTTCCTTTCCCCTCCCAGGCAAGTCCTCCAACCAAACAGAGTGCTTACTAATTCGCAGTCTCTAAAATTGACAGAACAGTTTGCAAGAGAGAGAAAAAAATTAGTGCAAAGCCAGGCAATCCTAGAAATCTAAATGGCATCATTAGGGAGCTACTAGAATAAATCATGTCTAACCAACCTGATTGCCTGGGTTGATGGAATGATGGAATCTGTTGATGGGGTTAAGATAGCAGATGTCATTTTCTGCCATTTTAGCAAGGCTTTTGAAACTGTCCCACATTATTCTTGTATCCAACTCAGGACTTTATGATTTGGATGGGTGGACAACTAGGTAGGTAAAAGTCTGGTTTGATGCTCAGACTCATGGGCAATTGGTTAATGAACTGGTAAGTGGTCTTGTTTAATGTCTTTGTCAGTGGTGGAGATGGAGAACACTCAAACCAAGTTTGTAGAGGACACCGGTTTATGTGTGTGGTATCTGTTGATGTGCTGGAGAGCAGAGTCAACCAGTCATCGAATCATCAAGGCTGGAAAAGACCTACAAGGTCATCCACTCCAACTGCCCACCTGGCACTGCCACTGTCACCCCTAAACCTCTGAATCCATGACCAGATCCAGAGACCTCTTGAACATATCCAGGAATAGTGACTCCCACCTCCACGGGCAACCTGTTTCAGTGCCTGACCACTCTTAACAGTAAAAAAAATTTTTTTCTGGTATCTAATCTGAATATCCCCTATCTTAGCTTAAGGCCATTTCCTTTGTCCTCTCACTGTAGGCACAGCAGAAGAGACCGACTCCCACCAGATAACAACCTCCTTGCAGAGAAGTTGAAGAGAGTGATTAGGTCTCCCCTGAGCCTCCTCTTTTATAGACTAAACAAACCCAGATCCCTCAGACATTCCTTATATGACATGTTTACTAGATCCTTCATGAGCCTTGTTGCCCGTCTCTGGACATGTTCCAGAATGTATATTTTTTGAGGAAAGTGGCCCAAAAATTAACACAGTACTCAAGGTGCAGCCTCACCAGTGAGGAGTAAAGGAGAATGATCTCTGCCCTGGTCCTGCTCACCACACTGTTGTTGATACAGTCAGGGGAACCTGGATAGCTGGCAGGAATGGATGGCAAAGACCTAATGAAATTCAGCAAGGACAAACCATGAATCCTGCCCTCCGAGAGGCAGAGCCCTGCAGTGATGCAGGCTGCAGCAGAGGAACTGAGGAGCAGCTCTGCAGAGACAGCCCAGCATCCTGGGGGACAGTTCTCTGAGCAGTTGTGTGCTCTGGAATCAGAAGAGGCCAGTGGCATCCTGGGCTGTATGAATAAGAATATGGTGCAGAGAGTGGGGGAAGTGATTCTTCTCTGCTTACCATGTGTGGAACCACGCCCAGATACTTGTGTTTGGTTTGGCATCCCCACTGTAGGAAAAACATCAGTAAACTGGAGTGAGTTCAGCATAGGATCACCAACACAGATGGGGGCTGGAGCACAGGCCCTAAGAGGAGAGGCTGGGTAATTGGGTTTGTTCTGCTTGGAGAAAGATGGCTTCTCTGCCATCTTCAGCTGCCTACACCTATGGAGTGACTGTTAAGAAGCTGGTGCCAGACACTTCACAGCTGTGCATGGTAGGAGGACAAGAGGCAAAGAAGTTTGAAAGAAGGAATTTCAGTGTCCAGGATGTTGAACTAGAGACCTCCATGGTTGCTTCCAATCTGAGTTGTAATACTGTGTCCCTGTGAAGAGACCTTTGCTGGAAGGTCCTTACACCACCATAGATGTTGAGCTTGCCCACACCTTTGCACTCTTGTAGTTACTGTGTAGCAGCAAGGTGATGTATAGAAAACCTTCATGTTGCCAAAAAAAAAATTAAAAATTATTTATTTTTAAATTTTTTTCAAAAGCAAGAAATTGCCCATCTGGGGAAACTGCACTGTTTCTATCCTGATCATTTTCTGAGCTATCCTTTTGACTCTGCATGAGAGGATGGAAGTAGTATTACAGTCCTTAGGAGGTGAAGAAGCAACTGTGGAGGCAACCAGTGACTTCTGATACATACCTAAAGCCATTCTTTCTCTGTTATTCAGATAATTCAGAGTACTGAAAACCCAATTTGAATCACTGTCAGTACAGTTTTGTAACACATATAGTGGTTATATTCACATCTGGTTTGCATCTTTGTCAATGAGCATAGGCACAGTGAACCAGCTGACCTCACTGTAGTAAGCTTGGAAAGGCTAATGAATATGAAACATGTGTACTCCTGTGTTAATGGAGGGTATTTTCCCTGTGCTTGGTTCATAGGATTGCTGCATTTCCTGAAAGAGACCGTGAGTCTTGCCAGTCTTTAGTTCTGACATTATTGAGGTTCACCTCACTAAGTATCTGCAGAAGAATGTAAGGAGAGTACCTCTTTATTATACCTTATAATTTATGACATCACTTTTCTTTTCCAGTGTAATAAATCTTCCTGACAGTTTCTGTAGAACTAGAGAACTTACAAAGCATTCCTTCTGTGCCTTCGTAGACCTTTGTATTGCTGAAAACCCCGTAGGTTCTGTATGCAGCAGTGACTGTGCAGGACTTGAGACTAGAATAGAAAAGGTCACTGTTTAGGGGTGGGGAGTTGAGAAGGCTTTAAGTACTGTTTTTCCCTTGTTCATGCTTTGGGATTTTTTTGTTTTTCTGTAGTTTGTATTCATTACAGACCCGGCTGATATTTCCTTGTTGCACTAAATGCGAAGTTTTTACCAAATCCTTAATGAGACAAGGCCCACTACTAGAATTCATTTGTGTCATTTTATCCTCGGGTGAGTCTTGTATTATTAGGTAAGTTTCATTTTCCAGGGACCAACTTGCTTTATTCAGCCTTTTTGTTTGTTTCTGTTATTTCCATGCATTAAGATTGGTCTCCTGTCTTATTCAGGAAACCAGCAACAAGTCAGGCTGTTAACACAGCATACGACAGCATAGCAGTGACAGCTGTTTTTCTGTATGTATATTCAGAAAACCCCGCCTTTGCTTGCAGAGCTTAGCTTGTCACAGGCCATGCTGTTGGGAATGGGGCAGAGACAGACTGTCGATACTAAGTCAGTTGTTGTCGTAAAAGAAGTGGACAGTGTCTTTTCCAGAACAAGGCATAATCTTCCTGCTGCTGAGCCATGGCAGAAATTGGAGGCTAAAATAAACTTGGAATTTTTAAAGGAATTACATTTGTTGTGTAAAAGTTCACCAAATTCTAGAAGTCACCATGTCTGATCACTGTGCATTCTCTTCATCCTACTGATGAGAAGTTAACTTACTCTGTAGGCATATGAATGCTGAAATAATAATGAAAAGTGATTCTTTTATCTCAGCCAGGAGGGGCACGATCCCTAGGGATTACTGCAGTACATCTGGAGAGCATGGCCACATGCTTTCCATCTGGTTGGACTTTTCTTCATTACTACTGTGAACTCTGCAATCAAACCTCATTCTCTGTGGATATACAGTACATATGTGTGCAATTTGTCACTGGAATAGGATTTCCAGGGAAGTGGTTGCAGCACCAAGTCTCTCAAAGTTCAAGGAGCATCTGGACAATGGTCTCAGTCATATGGTTAATTGTTAGGTCATTGTGTGTGGAGCAGGGAGTTGGACTTGGTGATCCTTATGGGTCCCTTCCAAACTGAGATATTTTACAATTCTAATTTCACCTCACAAGGACTCTGAGAGCTATGCCAGCTGGTTTTATTATGTGAAAGACAAAATTCTGTTGGGATATGTTGCTGCCAAAGCACATCTCTCTCTCATTATACTCACAGAAATGTGTGTGTTTGCTAGTTGTCTGTAGCAAAGGAGCTTTTGTCTCTTGTTTTATCCTTACTTCTAGCCCAGCCATAGCTGAATACTGTATATGTCAACAGCTGTTTCTAATCATTCTGTTAGAGCTTGTATGAAAAGGACAATGAGGTTTTCATAAGGCATGGAGTCAGAGGCACTCTGTCCTGAAGGTTATACTTCCTTTGGGAGTTGACTCTTGAAACATACACAGAAGAGGGTGCAAAGTTATGCATTTTGGATCTGAATCTTAAACTCATGACTAAAGCAACATGAGACAGCATTTGATGTGGAACATCATGATGAGTACACCTGTTAACATCCCACACACTGAGGAAAACAACCCCATAATAAGAAAGTTACACAGAACTGCATCTTGTGCAAAGCTTTCCAGTACGTTTGTAACCAAGAGAAACTCTTGGAAACAACATTAGTTGCTGTAATACATTTTGTTAGAAGTTATCAGACTTGTACGTTGGGGTTTGGGGAAAAGTACACGTCAAAGGCAATTACGGCATTTTCACAAACTTGCATGTTCTAAGTGGGGAAGTATGTTACTTACGTTAAAGAGAAGATATGTTGCCCATATGTATTGTTTGTGACTGTCATACATCAGTAGTTTTTTAGCCTATCTGGTTTGACTGAGAACCCAGTGAGAATTTTTGTGTTTTCATCACTTTTATCAATTATATCACTCATTTGAGTTTATGAGAAGTATGGGCTTTGTTGTTGATGAAACTTACTATGGTTTTACTGTCCAAGTAGCATTTATTACCACTGAAGCATCATGAGGTTGCCAAATTAGTACAGTGTAAACTAAGCCACAGTCTGTGAATTTCCTTAAAAGATTGCTCTTTTTTTTTATTTCATTTGGCACTATGGATCTGAGGTGTGGTATGTGTAGTTATGGATGGTTTGACTGGCTTGCAGAATCTTTCTGTGATTCCAAAGAGGAGTAATACAGATATAGCAAATGTCTCCATACACTTACTGCTGAGTTGTATTAGGAACTTATCTTAGTCATAGATTTATTTGTAAATTGTAGAATTAAGTTCTTAAGCAGGTGCTCCTGACTGGCTGATCCCTCAGTGCTGGAATAGCCATCTGGGTTGTTTTATCTCTACAATCATCCAGTGTCATATTTTTATCAGTATCTTTCCTCTCAAGGGCAGATTGATTTCTTAGAGAAGACAGAACATGATGGGACCATAAGGATAGCTCCTTTGTGGGCCAGTCAGCATTGGTTGTCAGCCCTTGTCACACCATCTCTGAGGTCTTGAGTCTTCCAGAATCAAGAGCTAATTCTACACCCCTCCTAGTTAACAGAATACTGAGTAGATTGCTCTTCAAAAACAGAAGAAATTGTTGTCTGAAGTCAAATGAATATGATCTCAGGAGCACTGCTGTGAGCTTTTAGATCTCAAAGAGTACTTTATCTTGTTCAAATGCATCAACTCCCTATCAGGTACAACTAAAGATCTGTTTGCTTCTTTTTGTCAAATCTCTGCACAAATACCATTTCTTTTTTCTCCTTCATCATTTAGAAATGCTTAAGATGCTCAATTCATTCTTGCTTTTGCCAGTTTGAGGATTTTACTGTCATTATTACCAGTCTGTGAGCTGTATGCTCCTTGTCCGTTTTCAATCTGACTTTGCATCTTTGCAAAAATTGTCTCTGTGGTGGGTATCACTCAGCCAGCATAATTAGAGAGCTAATTAAGGTTATTATAACTCACTGAAATGACGTATTAGTAGGCTGTCCTGCTGAGTTTACTGTAATGATACTTAACTGCAGTTTGAACTAACTCATCAGACCCTTCAATTTCTATCCTTACAGCCACCATTAAAAGTGGGATGTATCAAGGCCCACATGTCATGTTTTTCAGATAACTTTGTTATTTTTATCAGGATTAGTCAATTCTTTGTTTCACTGGACAGAGTTGTGGAAAGCCTGGCAGTATCGTTTCTAGAAATTCTTCAAATGAATCATTCAGCACATTAAAATTTGTTAGTTATGAATGGATGAGGGTCTTCGCAATGCTTTTGCATGTCTAAGAGTATTTCCATACCTGAGACAAAATGGGCAAGGAGTCTTCTGTGTTTCCCCGTGCGTGTTGCTGAGCTGTTTTACATGCTCCTTATTTAATTACCTATCTTTACATCTTTTAAACTTTGCCCTGTGACTTGGGAGGGTGCTGGAAAGTCACCCCAAGTGAGTGGAATCTGTATGGGCAGAGTCTCAGTGAAGGAAATTCACTTCTTAACATTCAGTAGCTGTTTATTCTAGAAGGTTTTCTTTCCTCATGTGGATCTGACAAACTGACCTTCCTCCTGTAAGCTTTGAAGTCTATCTTGGGTACAATTAACTTAGCAGGGATGACTGATACTTGGTCAAGCTAATTGGTTTGATGGACTTTAAGTGCAATGTTAAGAGTTTTTCCTCTAGAAAATAGAATTTCCCTATTGGTACTTCTGTTTAAAGACAAAGGAGGAGTCTGCAGGGGCTAGGCAGGAGGAACCCATGCAATCTGTAGTCTCAGCACAGGAAAACCTCTCAGCTAGCTGCAGTTACACTGCAGAATCGTTTGGATTCTTTACACAGTGTGCCCACATCATTCTGTTTTTCTGTACAGATTAAAACGATGATGAGAAATCAGAAGCAAGAGGATGAACCCATCCATTTTGTACTTTGAAATTACTTCTTCCCTCCTTTTAAAACAGTAAACCTTCCAACTTATCTTTATTTACACAGACCTATTACCTTGGCATAATTTTTTCCCCCCTCTTCCTAGGGAGTGGTATTTCTGTCTGTAAGGTACTGAATTTGTTAGCAGATTTCTTGGAAACAGCTCTTACAGTCTACATAATTAATCTTGCTTTATAATGGGTGTTTAATACGCAGTAAAGCAAAGTAGTTGACATTTTCCTCTTGGTACCAGTTCAGCAACATAATTAAGCACATTTAACTTTTGGACTCATGAGAATGCCTAGAGATTTGAATGGAAATAAGAAAGCCTTTTGTAGAAGTTTATTAAAAAAAAATGGATGGAGAATATAGAAAACAGGATCTGCACAGAAGTACTGGTTTTTCTATTACTCCTTTGTTTTTTATTTTCATCCTTTTTATTTCGTACTCATTTCTTTCTGGCACTGAGCCCTTGTATAAAACACTTGTTGCCCTGTAAAGGAGAAATTGAAGCTGTGCTGTGATTGAGTCAGTATCCCCCAGCACAAACCTCCTAGGTTGCTTCTCTTCATAAATCTCAGTGTGGGTGGCATGCTGAAGCTGGGCCAGAAGGACATAAGACATGGAGGGGGAAGAGTTCTCAAGAACACAACTCAGAAGATGGGGTTGCATGTCCACAGACAGTACTGTAATGTGAAATCATGCAAAGCTTGTGAGCATCCTGACCACTGCTGCAGTTAAGATACAGATTGAGCAAAGCCTGAATTACACCTTCTTCACACATTGCAGTGTTTTTTGTGGAAGCCTGGATAAGCCCATATGTCTACATGGTATCATGCAGAGCATTGTGGGGATATTCTGTGGAGTCCCACTGCCTGTGTGCTTGTGCCAGTAAAGTACCAAACCTGGCCTGTGAAGGAGACCAGCCAACACGGGGCACAGTGCCACGCTGATGGGCCCAGACTGCTTCCTGCTCAACAGACAGCTCCTTCACCCCGAGGTTACAGGTGCCTGCACCATGCTCTGTTGCTCCATGTAACATTTAGTATTTGCACCTTCAGAGGTGCCTAAGGTGGGTGAGTATCCAGCAGGACTTAAATCACTAGTCCTCTTCTCCCACAAAAATTTTGGCTATGAACTTTGTAGACCTGCCCCTGAGAAATGCTGCACAATTTTTCTGATCTCCTTTCTTGTTTATTCTCATCTTGTCATGTCTGTGTTTTCCCTCAAACCCAGCAGAAAACAACACTATTATAAATACCGTACTTAAAATAAATGCTTGCTCCTAGCAAACTCAGTCCAGATACAGGCATTCAGGTTGATGGTCTGGGTTAGTTTTAAACACACTGGATTTGTTCTGAATTTTATCATTTAGGGGAAGAGAAAGAAGAGATAACTGTTGATAATGTGTTAAGTTCAAAAGGGTAAACTTTTTAATAGTTTGGAAAAAGTATTTTACAATCAACTTTTTCCTAGTAAAAAGTAACTAAGAGTAATTTCTAGCAGTTAAAAGTGTATTCACTTAAGATCTGATTCCATTGTTTGTAATGAGAGCACAAATATTTAATCTGAAATTAAGGGTTTTGCATTATGGCTAAATTAACTTTTCTTTTAAAAAAGGGCAGGAATATTGTTTTTTTGCGTGACCTAGCAATGTATTTAATAGAGATGAACAAGACTGTGCTCCTTAGTAGCTCTACTCATAGCAAACACCACGGAGTCAGTATTTACTCAGTTACATTTTATTATTATTGTACCAAAGGGTATTGTTTAGGAGTTGCATCCATTTCTGATTCCTTTTGCTCCATGCTAAAATCTGTGCTGTGATTTTTTTTAAAAGCTGACAGAAGAGATTTAGGTTGTGATGTTTTTTATTTTCTGGAGGCTGCAAGGAATTGCGTGTTTTGTAGTCTGACCTACCGTGCTTTCATGCTGACAGCACTATCCATACCATAATAGTCTGAGCAGAAGCAGGTGCCACAGGCTTATTGGGCAGTTTCACGTCTGAAGTAAGGGGCTACTCATAAAGTCCATGGTGGGATTTTTTTAAGGCTATATTTCCTTGAAAGGAGGGATAGCTCTCAGTTTCTGTATATACAAACTTCAATTAAATTGAATTAAACACTTAGCTGTTCAGAGAAGTGTTTTCTCCTATGGAATCTCATGGCTAAAACTCTGTATTATCATCCAGATTTCAGAGGAACTTCTAAGCCAAAGTTGTACTCAAGGCCTTAAAACCTAGGCTTGCATATGATGACTCCACCAGTGTAACTTCCTGAAAGTGATTTTGCTTTCTAGAAAGCAGATTCTTTAATGCCTCATAGTGCTCCCAAATTTGGGATGGTAACAATCTCACTATGATAATATGTATGTAATTTGCATGCTCTTGATAGTTTAACACAGGCAGTAATTTCATATCTTGATCACTACAACAGCAACCTATTTGCAGCACCAGCAAGTGTGGGGTGATAAATCTCAGCTTTGCATGCCATCTGCTTCATGTATTTTTTAAAAGTGCATTTACCTATCCCTGTTCACCAATGAGATCTGCATCAGTGGCAGTTCACTCCATCACAAATTAGTGAGACTAGGCTAAAGTACAGTGTCCATAAAAAGTATCCTTACACCTCCTGCCCATGGTGGACAGGATTATCACATTAGTTTGGAAGGCAAAGGCAGACTCAGCGAGGAGCTGTGCTGGCTATTTTTACTTTGACCACTTAATTCCCTGAAGAGTACGGAAGAGGCAGTGGCTTTCTGCAGTCCTTTCTCAGAGGTTCAGAGCAGAGCTGTGCTGCAGCTGTTGGCCTGCTTACAAATGCATTTCAGTTCTGCAGTGCTCCCCTGGCTCTGCATCTGGCTATGGAGTTAGGCATATGAACTTAGTTTTACCCTTTGGGATAGAATCAGAAAGTTGCCTGTTGGGATTGGGACACAAATTAGTTTCCGTTGTTTTGTAAAGTGTCTCAAGTACTTTTAAAAGTGCTGTCCTTTTTGTATGTTGCACGAGGTGCTTGTAACATTTGACTGAGGTACTACAGAGCCTGCGTAGGAAAACTTGATGGCATGAAATATGGAGCTGTGTGTTCACACCATGACCTACAGGTGGCAACAAGGAATATGATTGACTGTGAAGCCTCACTTTAGGTACTGGGGAACCTGAGTTCCCTGGTGAGTGTTTTAATTATCCTTGTGATGGTGCAAGTCTGCTCCTAAGGGAGACAAATGAAATCCAATGAATTTGAAGGGCCCAAAGGGTAATACTGAGTTTTAAATTTGTTTGGTTTAGAGGTTTAAAGCCAAGTGTCTGACTTTCCACATAGTATTCCTTGGGTATGGTGGTGGTTCTGCTGAACATGAGTTCCGTGTAGCTCAGTTTCTAGTATGCGTGTATGGTTGCTCTGTATTACGAGACACAAGCCAGGTAGATGGTATACGTGGGGTTTATTAGACAAACCGAGCAAAGGAGAAGCATTACTGGACTGGGACCAGTGTGGATGAGCTCATTAGAGAGGTTAAGATCAGAAGCTGAGTGGAATGTAGTGACCATGCCTGGTTTGAGTTCATGATCCCAAGGAGCATTGGCCTGGCAAGGACCATAGTCTGGACGCTGAATTTTAGAAGAGCAAACTTTACAGTTGTTGAAAGAACTAGTGAATGTGATACCCTGGGAAACTGTCCTTAAGAACCGAAGAGCAGACCCATAGCTGGCAACTCTTTAAGATCACTGTTCTTTGAGCACAAAAGCTTTCCATCCCAGTGTTTAGGAAATCAAAGAGTGCAGGGCAGAAACTGGCATGGCTGTGCAAGGATATGCTTCTCAAACTGAGGAATAAGAGGGAAGTGCATAGCCAGTGGAAGCAGGGACAGGTGACCTGGGAAGAGTACAGAGATACAGTTTGGACATGTAAGGATGGATCCGGAAAGCTAAGGTGCAGATGGAATGGGACTTGGCAAGGGATGTGAAAAATAACAAGAAAGGATTCTTTAAGTACATAGGTCAGAAAATAAAGGCCAGAAAATAAACGCCATGGTGAATGAGAAGGAAAAAGTGATGAAAACAGATATGGAAAAGTCCGAGGTGAGTTCTTTGTCTCAGTCTTCACTGGCAGTCAGGCTTTCCACATCTCTCAAGTCCCTGAACCTCCGTGTGGGGTTTCAGGGAATAAAGTTCCCATCACTGACAGTGAAGAGCAGGTATGAGACCACTTGATGAAGCTAAATAGTTACAAGTCTCTAAGGCCTGATGAGATGCACTCCAGGATCCTGAGGGAATTGGCTGATGTTGTTGCCAAGCCATTCTCCATCATATTTGAAAAGTTATAGTGGTCACCTGGAGACTAGAAAAAAGGAAACATCACTTCTATTTTTAAAAAAGGGAGAAAGGAAGACGGGGGGAACTGCAAACTGGTGAGCCTCACCTCTGTGCCTGGGAAGATCATGGGGCAGATCCTCATGGAAGCGTGTTAAGGCACATGCAAGACAAAGAGGTGATCCAAGGCAGCCAGCACAGGTGTACTAACGACAAATTGTGCCTGATCAGCCAGGTGGCCTTATATGATGCAGTGACTACAATGACTGACGAGGGAAGACTGACAAATGTCACATACCTAGGTTTGTCTAATGCCTCTGACATGGTCCCAACATGGCATCTTATCTCTGAACCAGGGAGATGTGGATTTGATGGATGGACTATTCAGTGGATAAAGAATTGGCTGGATGGACACAGAGAGTTGTGGTCAATGGCTCTATGTCCCCGTGGAGGCCAGTGAGGGGTGGTGTTTCTCAGGGCTCTGTCTGGGGACTGATGCTCTTCAATATCTTCATCAGTGACATCAGCAGTAACACTGCGTGCACCCTCAGCAGGTTTGCAGATGACACAAAGCTGAGTGGTGCAGCTGACACAACAGAAGGAAGGGATACCATCCAGTGGGACCTGGACAAGCTTGAGAAATGGGTCCATGAGAATCTCGTGAGGTTCTCATGAAGTTCAACAAGTCCAAGCACAAAGTGCTGCCCCTGGGTCAGGGCAATCCCAGATTGTACACAGGTACAAACAGGGAGGAGAACTCATTGGGAGCAGAGCAGCCCTGTGGAGAAGGACTTGGGGGTTCTTGGGGATGAAAAGCTGGACATGAGCTGGCAATGTGTGCTCACAGTCCAGAAAGCCAGTTGTGCCCTGGGCTGCATCATAAGAGGGATGGCCAGCAGGGCGAGGAAGGGCATTCTGCCTCTGTGAGACCCCACCTGCAGTGCTGCATCCAGCTCTGGGGTTCTCAGTACCAGAAAGATGTGGACCTGTTGGAGCAGGTCCAAAGGAGGGCCGTGAAGGTGATCAGAAGTCTGAAGCACGTGTCCTGTGAGGACAGGCTGAGAGACGCGGGGTTGTTTAGCCTGGAGAAGAGAAGGTTTTGGGGAGACCTCACTGCAGGCTTTCTATACTTAAAGAGGGCTATAAAAAGATGGAGAACAGCTTTCCACATGCACACAAAGTGATAGATCAAGGGACAGTGTTTTTAAACTAGAATATGAGAGATTTAGATTAGATATTAGGAAACATTCTTCACTGTGAGGGTAGTGAGGTACTGAAACAGGTTGCCTAGAGAAGTTGTGGGCAACCCACCCCTGGAAGTGTCCAAGGCCGGGTTGGATGGGGCTATGAGCAACGTGGTCTAGTGGGTGGCATCCTTACCCATGGCAGGGATGTTGGAACTAGATGATCTTCAAAGTCACTTGCAAACCAACTCATCCTATGATTGTGTGACTCTGTGATTCTATGACTTTGCCTTTTTGCTAGGGCAGTTTTTAGTTTTTGCTGTTGAAAGATTTCAAAAACAAAGAAAGGCCAGTGTGAGACTGAGAGGCAGGAGAAAATACTGGAAGAGCTTGTTCGCACCAGTTATGTTACATGAATGCCAGAAGCCTCTGTTGTTAGAAAGCTAATTCACATAGTCCTGATTAGAATTTATTGATGATTTCTGCAATTATTAGCAATCCATTACTCAGGACTACTGTCAGCCAAAAAAAATCCGCTTGAAGTTACCAGTTTTCAAGACAGAAACTACCCCTGAACACCTTTATTCCACCTGCATAAGTATTTTAGTTAAAACATTGCAGGGGTTGGGAAGAAGGAAAACAAAAAAAATCCTAACTCGTTTAGATGCTTCTTAGTTAAAGTGTCTCTAGATGCTTTTTCTTTATTGATTTCTTTTACTATGATTGTTGTCTGTGAGATGTAGTATGCTGGAAAGCAAAAAGTAAAGGAACTTTTCTACTACCTATTTTTTTCTCTGCCTTATGGTCCTGACAGCCTCTCTGCCAGATGTGACAGCTTATGTCTTATCTTAGTGATGTGTCCTGGTTATCTGTGTTGTGTGCGAGGGCTTAGCATTCCACTGCTTTTTTGCTCAATAAATTAAAGACTTGGAAGGAGTAACACTGTAATACTTGACCATATAAGGGAGGTGACTTGTTTTAGTTCTGCTCCTTGCACAATATGCGGTTGAAGCCTTTTAAGGGAAGGTGGTGCAGACAGAGTGAAAACATCCAGAAGCAGAACATCTATTTCTTGTTATAGCTGGTGCCAGTGCTGGTGCTGTCATTGCTACTACTGTGAATTTCTCACAGTCTATTGCAGTTGCATAGATAAAAAGGAAAGACTTAGTGATGGGACTGAAAAAAAAGTTACAACCATTTGGTTCATGGCTCTTCCATCTTAAGAAATAATAAGAATGAAGAGAGAACTGACCAAAGGTGAGATTAATTAGACTTCAGAAATTGAAAAATGAAGTAGCAAAGAGCTCTCCAGAATCAGGAAGAGGAGACCAAAGAGAGAACAAGTGGAAATACCATGCAGTGAGAATGGGATAGGGACTCGGTGATTAATCAGGCAATGAATATTATGTCAATAAAGTTAAAAAATAGTTTGGTGCTTTTTGCAAGAGAAATTTGAATGTTGAAGAGGGTGGTCCAAAAGAATGAACCCATTAAATTTTGGGTCTGGTCACAGGTACACTTAAGGCAAAGTCTGTAGTATATTGTTAGAAAGCAGCCAACCCAGTATCTTTAATAAAGGGATAGCAAAATTGATGCAGGCAAACATAAATCATTTGTGTTGACCTCAGAAGTGTCCAGAGTATTAGAAAAAAATCCAAGCAACTCAGGCAGTAAAATATCAAATAGAAAGATTTGTAGGCTAAGGTTAGACTGCGTGAAGACTTACTTTCAGCTAGAGAAATTATTTTCTTGATAAATCAGATGCAGGTCCCTAATTGAGATATATTTAATTCTTTGCATGAGGAAAGACTACGGAAGTGGAAAGAAAACCAGTTACTGTTAGTTTCAGTCAAATAATAGTCTTGTCTTTGAAATAAAATATGCTTCAGACCTAAAATCAAATGAGGCTTTTATCAGCTGGAGATCAGATAACATAGACTACTTCAGTGGCTAAGTAGAGATTTAGAAGACCTAGTGAGAAACCTTTTTCTTCTATAGCCATAGTAGCTCTGAAAGAAACCATTACAGAGGTTTGATCTCTTATGGAATGCTGCTGCAACACACTATCCCTTCAGTGGCCCACATATCTGTCCTACAAATTCCTTCAATTCCTGATTGTTAGCGCCTCTAATGCTTGCCTTTCTGCAGAGTAAAACTTGCCCTTCTCTGAATTACAGCACCTTGTTTACCTAAGTGCTGGCACCACAGATTGAAAATAAATGTATCCATGGAATACCAGTCAGTGTTTTGAAGCCTGTTCACCCAGGTCCCTATGAACATCTTTCACGTGTCAGCTGATATCTTCAGGTGGTGGAAGATGAGAGACAAGGACATGCAATAGCTGCTTCTCTAGTGTTTCTTTCATGAATATCTATTTCTTCCTCCAAGTTAAGACTCCAGAATGAACGTGATGCTGCAGTTCACCCTAGAGAGCATTTCACTACAATACAAAACTCTAGCCAGTCACTTGCGTCTTTACAAGTTCAGGAGACCTGTCAAAGAAAGCCCTTCCCCCAGTGTTGTGATCTCTATCTTTGTGGTGAACAGGCATTACAACTTTGGCAGGATAATTCTGTCTGATTGACTGATCTATTCTTGGAAGTTACAAGAGTTTCCCTGGCATAAGAATGTCAGCTTGCCGCAGGCTGTTGTATCTGAACGATTTATATTCATCAGGATGTTTTTGTGGCATTGTAGAGACATAGTTGGAGAAAACTTCCCTCTGACTCTTGTGAATGTAAGTCGGTAATTCTGCTGATGTCAGAGGTGTTTTGCTAGTGCAAGACCACATGTCTGGGAGATACCATCAAGGACCACTTTGTTTCATTAGCCTATCTGTGAAAAACAGTCTGTTGTCTCTACTGAAAACTGAAATAAAGGTATCACAAAGATCTTTAACACTTTTAAATATATATATTTTTTAAGGGAAAGTTATCTTTTTACACAATTTAAGCAGGCTAATATTTTTAGAATTCCAAGGAAAACAATCAGGACTATCAAGAGTCCTGTACCCTCTGTTTTCCTGGTTAGGTGACATGTAGATGGCTACGAAGTATAAGGAAGAAGACCTGGGATATTCAGATATGCCGCTGTACAATAAGTAGTCCAGTTGCCTGGTAAAGAAAGGTCCATTAGTCTTTTAGGTCTTTCAGGAGTAGTATTAGAATGAGCTGTTATATTTTTTTTCTGTCAGGAAATGTTTAAAATTCTAATCTTTATTAGAAGGCCGTACTTGTGTTCACTATTACCTTTATTATGAACTGGCCAGCTCATGCTTAGGCAAGACTTATTGTAGAGTTCAAGAACTGGCTTAACATTCTATATTGGTACTAAACTCTCCAATAATTCTGTTTACTAGAGAAGAAATAACTCAAACTACTTTTTGGGGTTGAATTGTATGCATTCTCCTTATGTTTGAATAAAAAATGGGCGTTTGGTATAGGTAGTGTGGGACTAGGTCTTCAAAATAAAAATGACCGTGAAACTGTGAAACAGCAGGAGGGTAAATTTAACTACATAACTGTACAAGAATTTATACTTTTATTTTAACTCATTTTGTTATCTCCACATTTAAAAGCATCTGCTCCTGCCTTTTAAAAATTCACAAAATATAGTTTTAAATAACATGTGTAATTGCAAAAAGTCCACTCTTCTTTAATTTTTTCTCCTTAATTAGTATTTCAGCATCCTGGGAACATAAATGCCCTTAGTTCTGATATGGGCAGACTAGCTAAGGTTATTCTAGGGTTGTAATTAAGATTACCTTTCAGTTTAGTTCCAAATGTAAATACTCTGTTTCCTAGTCTAGCAAGGGCTAATTACTGCTACATCCAGACTGAAGAAACTTTATTGTATAATCTCATTGATGTAGTGAGCACTTACAATAAAGGGAGGCAAGCAAGAGTAGTGTTTGAAGTCAGTCCCATTAAATGTCCAAAGTGACAAGAACCAGAATGTCCATAGTTTGTTGTATTCTTTCTACACAGTTCATACTCATGGAACATATAAATGCAGGTATATCAACAGTGTGATTAGACATAAATAGAATGCCTTCACTTCAAATAGACTAGGAAGATGAACCTATTTATAGGGCATATTTTTTCCTAGTTTTTATTTTGAATTGCTCTGGAAGTATATTCTGTCCATCAAGTCAGGCCTTTTAACAGTCAATACCTACAACATGAAAGCTTATAGCTTGAGGTATTGCCCTTAGAGGTGCACTGCTGCATCAGTATCTTGTTGATGATGTATTATACATATATAAGGATACATAAAATTTACTCTGTTATGAAAGACCTCTGCATGATACAAACCGTTTGCAGTACTGGTTCCAAGACTCACTTCCTGAGAGAAGTAGTATCCTGTCTCATCAAGAGATCTTATATAGACAAAATTCTTAACTACTTGACTTTACATATCTAACTCCCCAAATTTAGGGATTCTAGTGTAAGTATACAGAAGAGAAACTTAAAAAGCTGTACATCCATAATCTTGATTGAACTGCCCTGTGAACATACATTGCTAAAAATATTGTAAAATGTAATTAACGGACCTGTGATGTGTTAGAGATAGAAATCCTTACTGTGATTCATCAGCAGTTCTTGCAGAGTTGCAAGTTCCTGAAACCCTTGTCCTAAGCATTTATTTGCCTAGCATCTATCAAGCCTGTCATGAAGCCATATGCTCCTTTAAATAGTGCTGGAAACATTCAGTTCAGCAGTACACAGAAACTAATTTCCATATTTTGTTCCATAGGGATTCTACTAGTCTCAACTGGAACTTCTTTAAAAAAAATCTGGCTTCTTGCTGTAGCAGTGATTGAAAGCTCTGATTTAGTAATTTTGTCTATAAAAAAGCAGATTGGTAAATATAAAGTGAAAAAAAAGTTTTGGTAAATGAAGATTCGTTTTGGTTTTTGTTTGTTTGGTTGGTTTTTTTTTTTTTACTTCACTGAAGTAATTCCAGTCATATTTTTAGTTGGGAAAGATGTAGAAGCATTAATAATCCCTCCCCTTTCCTGCATCTAATCTCTGTTTTCCCTGGCTTTAAAGATCTAGTAATTTCACAGTCACATATTAGTTTCCTTCCTCTGAGGGTGTTTTCCTGTATTTTGTGTGATTATTTGTTTGATCTGATGCAGCATATTATTTCTCGGAGTCTGCAGCTTTGAGAATTTTTGCAACTTCCCCTGGGAACCCCCTCATGTTTTCTGGAGTGATTTTTCACTTTGAATGTCTATAGGCTGCATAAAGGCACATTCTGCATTTATTGAGACTTCCAGTGATGATTCTTTATTTCAGAAAAATGTCAGTAAAAAAGGAGTATGCTTAATTTTCAGTGTACTTCTACTTACTTATTCTGTTAAAGTATTAAGAGCCAAAAACAACAACAACAAAAAGAAGTTGCATGGAACCATCTGTCATATTCCTACTATAAACTATTCGTACTATAAACTCTGTACAAAGTGGGCCCACATGCCAACAGAAACAACATTTGTATTTTCATTGCTAGCCTAGTGCATAGAAATCTTTGGAAACAGCTACAGCCTCTGGAAGGCTTTAGTGCTGGTAAAGGTAAGTCCGTCTTACCTTTACCAGCTGTTTGTTCCCCAGCTAGAGGAGTATAGAAAAGCGAAACGGAGAGGATTTCTTTCTCCAAAAACTGTACCAGGATGTGGCAGCAGTTCTGCAAGCCAGCTGTATTGTTAGGCTACCTCAAGAGAATTGGTTTTGCTCTTCCAGCATGTTAGGTATAGCCTTCTGGTTTATTGTTTTCTTTCTTTTTGGCAGTACAGTCCTGTTTCCAGCCTGAAGTTACTGTCACACAGAAATGAAATTCTTTTACGTTCTTGATTTTTTGCAGAGCCTGTTCAGCTGTGCCCTGTGAAACCTCCTTTATGCAGCAGCATTTCTAAGGGTCAATAATATATGTAGTGCTGTATAAACACAAGGAGGTACATACCCACCCCTACCTCTAAACTAGAGGTATGAAATCTGAGTTCAGGATTAAACATTCTCATAATACTCTTTTCTTCATGTACATTCTTAGCTCTTTTCAAATAAATATCAGCAATTCTTAGTCTGTCATTTAAAAACCAGTAATTTTAGATGTTATATACAAGTACAAAAATGAACACGTAGGCTCAATAGGAGGAAACTTAGATAGCAATGGGTATTCTTACATAAAGGAAAAGTTGATTTGGAGACTTTATAATAGTGCAGGCTAACAGTGTAAAAATTTCAGACAGAGCATTTAAGGACTGAACTGTCGTGTCACCACTTGTGGTGGTGAATGGAACTAAGTCCAGTTGGTGGCTGGTCACTAGTGGTGTTCCCCAGGACTCAGTACTGGTGCTGGTCCTGTTTAACATCTTTATCAATCATTTGGATGAGGGGATAGAGTTCATGCTCAGTAAGTTCACAGACAACACCATCAGGCAGGAGTGTTGAACTACTGGAGGGCAGGAAGGCTCTGCAGAGGGATCTGGACAGGCTGGATCATGGGCCAGGGCCAGTGGTGTGAGGTTCTACAAGGCCCAGTGCCGGGTCCTGCCCTTGGGTCACAACAACCCCAGGCAGTGCCACAGGCTGGGGCAGAGTGGCTGCAAAGCTGCCCACAGGAAAAGGACCTGGGGGTGCTGGTGCCAGCAGCTGAACATGAGCCAGGGTGTGCCCAGGTGGTCAAGAAGGCCAATGGCATCCTGGCCTGTACCAGCAACAGTGTGGCCAGCAGGACCAGGGCAGGGATTGTCCCCCTGTACTCAGGGAATGATACTAAGGTGTGCTGGAGCATGTCCAGAGAAGGGCAATGAAACTGGTGAAGGGTCTGGAGCACAAGTGTTGTGAGGAGCAGCTGAGGGAACTGCGGGTGTTTATTCTGGAGAAGAGGAGGCCGAAGGGGACCTTATCACTCTCTACAACTGCCTGTAAAGGTTGTAACCAGGTGGGGGTCAATCCCTTCTGCCGCGAATCAAGTGAAAGAACAAGAGGAAATGGCCTTAAGTTGTGCACAGGGAGGTTCAGATTCCATATTAGGAAGATTTTTTCGCTGAAAGAGTGGCTAGACATTGGAATAAATTGACCATGCAGGTGGTAGAGTAACTCTCTCGAAGTGTTCAAGAGGTGTCTGGAAGTGGCACTTGGAGTGATTATGGTGGTGCTAGGTTGATGTTTGGACTAGATGAGCTTTAAGGCCTCTTACAACCTTGATGATTCTGTGATTCTGTAGGTTGGACATATTTATGTACCAGGTTTTGAAGGGGTCAGTGCTGGCATATTTGGACAGTTTATCCCATCTACTTCATGCACTTAATTTAAGACAGAGAGATGTGCCATCAGAGAACAGATGTCTCTCTGTTGATCATAAAGGTGACTGCTTTCACCTTGATAGTTTTAGACAGATTATGTTAAGTGTGTTGAATCCACCTTTGATTGATCTGCTTTGCTTTGGCTTGACTGGAGTTAAAATTAAGTAAACTGTCTCAATTCAAGAAATCTTGTTAGGTATGTTAGTTGAAGCAGTCGTAGGATCCTTGGTAGTTGGTCAGATTGCTTCATTGTATCTTAATTCTTACTTTCCATATTATAAAACAGTTGGTTCTGAAAACCCTAAGTGCACAATGAAAACCACCAAATACAATTAGAAACAAGAAGATTGGTAATACTTGTTCTGCATAAATCCCATCTTGGGATTTAGAGTTCTTTAGAGTTGCTGGGTGGGTTTTCTTTCTTTCTTGTTTTATAGTCCAAGAAAGGTTTTTTTACATTATAGTTTATAACAGGAATATTTACCAGTTAACAAGCTGGGGAAGAGAATGCACATCCAGCTTATAAGGTGGTTAATTTTGGTTCTTGAAAATACTGGCACATCACTCACATTGTGGGAGAATTTCATCTATTACGTAAGAGGAGATAGGGAAAGTAAGTTCAGATTCGGGTTGAGACTGGAGAAGGTTTTTAAAGAACATACTGCATAATGGAAACATTCCTGTATTGTCTTGCCTTTGAGCACATTACAAAAAGTAGAAGTATCTTTCAAACGTTTTGATATTCCCACCTGTATTTTTTAAAGGAAGGCGCTTCAACATAATACTTTAACTTCCATTAAAATACTAGTATAACAAAACTGTTCATCCTTACATTATGTGTTTTCTTGCTCAGTAAGAAGACAAAGATACTGGTAAAGCCTGTTGAACTGAGGTCCTACATTTTCCAAAATACTACACTTAATGTATAAACATACTTGGATTCTGATTGAAGTTAGGTGCTGAGACAAGGATCAGTTTTGAATCGTGGTGTTCTGTTCTTGGGTTTGGATTTTTTTTTTTTACTTCTAGCGCACCTGTCAGGAGATGTAATGAGACCTAGAATGTTCCTCAATTGACCTCAGACCATATGTAAAAAAAGCACTGTCTTAATCATGTGATGTTTTATTGTTTGTTTTCCAGAGTGGCAAAAGTAATGAAGGTTCCTGTGTATGAGACACCAGCAGGATGGAGATATTTTTCAAATCTCATGGACTCTGGACGTTGTTCCCTTTGTGGTGAGGAAAGTTTTGGCACTGGTAAGTAATACATGATCAAAAATTACCACAGACTTTAAATCTTTCCTGGATGCCTCAAGTCAAACCCAAAAGAATCAGCAAATTAGCTCTGTCTCATGCTAAACCACTGTCTGTTCTTCATGTCTTGAGGTTTGTCTTGTAAGTGTGGTGTCCAGCACCTTGAGGTGTGAAAAATGGATATTGAGAAGTGGCAAGCAATCTTAACTACTGTCCAGACAACTTCTGAAGGTGCCTGGCACACTCTTCTGACTTGGACATAAGTCAGAAAAGCTTCACTGGTTCCACTGCAAGTCTTTCACAGACTGCAATGGCATTTGGTGGGATTTTGCCTATATGGGAGCCACGTTTTTTCCTGATGTAATTAGGTGTAGAAAGTATGAGGATTGGTATATCTGATGGTACATCTAAACAAAACTGTTGCAGGGATCTCTTTTTGGAACATCACAATTGCTCAAGTGTCAGATAAATTGCTCAAGTGTCATGTTACATGTCAGCATCGGTGTTTTCCCTAGGTGTTTCTCCCTTATCTGTCACAAGAACCAATCAAACAACAGAATGCAGAATAAATGACAAATCTGAGCCATCAGAAATATAGTATTGACAGTAAGCATTAGAGCAAGTAATTGAACTATGTAGTCTGTAAATCTGCACAAATGTGGTTTTAGTTCATGACAATAACTGAATAAATTTCAAAGTGCTTCTTTATTTCTTTCCTGGATTCTGGCACAGAAATTCTTCCTTCTTATTTATTAGTAGGGCTATATTACAAGTCTTTTTGAAAAAGCACAGACCAGAGTAACATAATAATTTGCCTGGCTAATAGTTTATTCTATATTTTGATGTGAGTTCTATGGAGTTCTCTATTTTGAATGTGTAATTCCTTGGCTGCAGCTCTTCATAGAAAATTGTTACCATGCAGTGAAAGTTGATAACAAATTTCATTTGCTTTAATTGACTTTGTCAAGTATTAAGTTTGTTGGTTGGGGTCAGTTAGAGCAGAATGCTGCTTTTTTGAAAATGAGGATACCTTTAAGCCATAGACATGCCACTTCATGTGTTATCTTGTTTACTGTATATATCTGAATGGGCTGTGATCGAAGTACCAAAAATATGTTTGATTTCTTTGGGTCTTACATGTAAAAAGGAAGAGAATTTAAATTAATAATGAATGTTAATTTTCTTTTTGTTGTCAATGGGAGCCAATGTCCCATGTGTAGCAAACTGTATGCCTTCACAATTTCCTGTGAGTGGCACAGGTTTGTATTGCCTTGAAGGTATCTTTTGAACAGATACTTCCTCTGCAGGGTGCTCTGTGAGGTCATTGAAAGAGATGTAATTTGGGGGGAGAAGGGCAGGGAGATCTTGTATCTTTCAGAATATACTGCTTTGTTGTGGTGTATTGTTGAACTGTATCTCCATTAACCCACGAGAGGTGTGAACTAGGTTGTTCTCAGCTCTCACTGCTTTTCAATACTTTTTCACTGGGCCAATTATGTACCCCTTCCTTCTAAATACTGAAATTCTTCTTGCTCGTACAAAACCAGATACTTTCATGAAACTTGTGTGGGTGTAGAGACATCAGTATGACCTCATTAGCACCCACATAATTTAGACAAAAACTCCTGGCTTCATCATCATGCTGAGGAAAGTTAAGTGTGGTTTTTAACTGGACGGAGCTTGTAAGAGTTTTGATAATGAGTTCCTATGTGTTGAAGTAATCTAGATACCTTAGCCCACAGAGTGCAGCACCTCCTGTTGCATGCAGGCCTGTGTGTAGAGGTATGTAAAACAAACAGGAGTGGCCTCTCTGTGCCATATGCTATGACAAACCCCTGCCACAGATCTGTCTCTGCTTGGGAAATTAGTCTCCTAGGCCATCTTCATCTGATGATGTTGAGTATGACTCTTTCAGATGCTGTTGTGTGAGGGAGAAGGGAGGGATCATTGGTTGCTTAGTAGAAGCGATGTCTTTTTTGAGGAAACTTGCCATTTAAATTTTATGGTGCAGTTACAAAAAAAGACAAACATCAAATTTCCCTTTCACATTGCAAAAGCATGTTCAGGTCTTGCTAAAAAGGCTGTCCCAAGTACCAGTGGACTTTAGCCCTGGAGATAAGTCACATAGAAATAAAAATAAAGTGTTTTGATCTACTGTAACAGTGAGGACATTGTGATCTCTGTTGGTCTAATTTTATTATCCTGAGTATCTGATAGTGGTTGAATTTGGGAAGAGAAGCACTCAGGGAGGTCAAGGAAGTGCCTCTAGGGTTTGCCTCTAGATAGGCAATAAAATAACCCTGACTTCTCTCTTCTCTTGCCATTGACTTTTTCCTTTGCTTCTATCTTTCTGTAAGGCCTTGTACTCTAGCCTGTCTTCCAAATTTGCAGCTCCTGTCTCCTGACCTCAAACTAGTCTCTACATTCCTTAGCACTCTGTGTTCTTTATATTAATCTAGTTCTTCCATCCTATCACCAATTTTTCAGATTCCTGATAAATCCTGTCTCTTGTGAATGCTAAGGGTGCTTAAACAACATATTGCTAGCCAGCATGGAGAGCTGGTCTGCAGCAGTATCTCGGCATTCCAGTATGTTCTGATCAGATTAACTTTGTTGTACCTGCAGCAATTCAGTGCAGAAAGCCTCCTGACCTCCAGTTTTATCCAATTCCATCTAAAGGCAAATCTGGACACTTGAGATTCGATCCCATGGGCATCTAGAAAACTTGAGCACAGGGTTTAAATTCCTCAGTCTGCGTGTAGTTGCTGTGTAAAAAAAAAATATGTGACAGAAAGAGATTTCCTAAAGATGTTGTAGAGTCTCCCTCACTGGATACATTCAAGAACCATCTGGACGCAATCCTGTGCCATGTGCTCTGGGATAACCCTTCTTGAGCAGGGAGACTGAACTGGTTGCCCTCTTGTGGTCCCTTCCAACCTGACCTGTTCTGTGATTCTGTGATACTTACGGGGCAATTACACAATGGCTGCGATGTCTAAAGTTTGGTTTCCTCACTGCCTCAATTTCCTTACCATCTTTCAATTCAACGCAGATGTCTGAAATGGGTCCTTATATGCCAGGAGGTTTATTTGTAAAACATGGTCTGGTTTGTAGATGACCAGTACTTTAGCAATGTGAGCTGTTTTTAGCAGTAAATATTTACCTTATTGCGAATCTTTTAGTAATGTCCTAAGCTGTGTGACCCTCACATGTTTCTGCCAGTATTGGGCATTTGAATCAATTTTACAGCTTTTGCCCAATCATATCTATTTAGGGAACTGAAATTTGGCACTTCTTTAGCTTTCAGCGTGGAATATTTATATAAGTGTATGATACAGTGATTGGAGTGGGAAACTTACTGCTTTGTATAAGAGGAGGGAGTTTTAAAAATCCACCTTCTGTCATCAAACTGCATTGGAAACCAATTCCTTGTGTACCCAGGTAATCCAGCCTAGCTGGAACCAAGTAATACAGAGCCCTGGTTTTATAACAAAAGGGACTTTGCTCTGGCAAGTAAATAAAAGCAAATTTTCTGCTATAAAAGGAGAAAAGATGTTGAAAATATCCCATACAGCTGTATTTCCCAAACTTGTTTTCTGGCAGCTGATCTTGGAGCTCAACCAATGCTTTAAAAACTTCTTCCATTTTTGTAGCAGTGTGGGGAGCTTGTCAAATGAGGTTAGCAGCTTTCTGGTTCTATGACTAATGCCCAGCACAGAGTTCAAAGGAGGGCCTCAGCAGCAGCAATTAGTTTCTAAATTTCATCAGCAAGCTATTAATCAGGGTTAGGAGAACTTTGTGGCTGATTTATCTCTCTGCAGTTTAAGCCATTTCAGTAATTGCTACAACTTTCAACTTTCTTAAATTTGCTTGCTTCACCTCCAGATTTCCAGATTCTATTGACATCAACCCCCTTCTCCTGCAAGATTAGGTGGAAGAACCTAGTGGAGAATATAAAAATGTGCTATTACTGAAATGAATGAAAGCCTTGAAAGAGCTGTTTGGTGGTGTCTGTTCCAGTAATACAAATCTAAAATAATCTCATTAACTTGAATAAATTATCAGATCAGAATGTCCCTAAATCTCCATTTGCCTAAAATATCATTAAGTTTCAGACTGCTGGATTATAAATTTGTGAGACTCAAGTATGTGAAAACAAAATTATTTGTTGTGAATTTGTGTACTCCTGTGATTTTCTTGTTTTAAAATCACATTTAGAGAACACAGTGATAGACAGGGATTACTAAACTAGGGAAAAGTAATTACCTTTTATTCATGCATATGACCCACAAAGCTTGCTTTCTCTATCAGAATTGGATATCCCAGATACAGACAAAGATAGACAGCTTTCAAATAGTAGAAAAATCATAATTGAACACATTTGCACGATTTTACTTTGTTTCTCAAGCTACTGCCTCTGAAGACTTTTTTGAGTCTAAAACTGTGTAAGCTGACTACTTCTCTATGAATGGGAACATGCTCTGAGAGTTTTTCCCAGGTTGTTTACTTGAGTCTGGATGTAGCAATTTACTGTAGTAAAAAATAACTTTTGCTACTGTTATATGGAAAAATAACAAATTAACTTAAAAATTAAGTTGTTGAAACACTTGCAGTTACTATAATTTTCCTTACCAATGGAAAATTAAATATAAAGTGTTAGAAAAAATATTTGTTGCCTTCTCTGTTCTGTTGTCTCTTTCTGCTTTAGCTCATTAAAACAGAATCAGGAATTCCTTAATTCCGTGATGTTTCAATTAAAAGTAGCACTGAGGATCATACTGAGGTTACTCAGAGCCCCTATTGCAATTGGGGAATACAGTATTGCAATTTCAGAAATACAGAACTTCGAGGCACCTTTTCCTTCTTCCCTTTGCACAGGACAGATCTCCCTCTGCAAATTGATTGGATCTGTGAAGCAAAGAATGGAGTTAGCTGAACTGAGGCAGTAGAATAAACTCCCTCCCTAGAGTCACTGCAGTGTGAGCTGGGCTGTAGGACTAAGTTAAGACAGAGCTAGCAATAACACATGCTATGTGTTGGTAGGTGAAAATCAGAGTAACAAAATTGCAATAATTGATTTTAATTTGCTGAAAGAAGGAAGGACAATAAATACAACAACATATTTGTATGCAGTAACCATGCTGATGGATGTGCTCAGTTTCCCTTCTGTTAAGACTAACAAACTGAAACACCTTCTGGGCACACAGGATTATTGTCCCTGTACTCATATCAGGCTAGCATTTTTAATTGTGACTTTTGATTCTGGAGCAGTTAAGTTGCTTCTAGCTATCCAGACTTTTGTCTCTGGATTACTTTCTCCCACTGCTTTCTCTTTCCGGAGAAGCAACAATTTCTGTCCTCTGAGGGACATGCAAGGACAGAACATATACCAAATCTGCTAAATGTATATGAAGAATAATCTATTCAGCCCTCCTTATACAGATTTATGAGCTTAAGCCATACCAGAACAAAGCTCAGAACACAGCAAAGAGCTCTTCAGAAATTCTTCTGTCCATGTTTCACTAGAACATTTTGGTTCAATTAAATGTACTTAAAGTGTTTGCTACATCAGAATGCATCTCTTTGATGTTCAGCTTAGCCTGTTTCTCCATTGTCATGATGTATAGACCATTTTGCTGAACAACTGCAGTGCTTTTCACTGTATGATTTGCTAGCCTGCAGTCTGCAGAGTGTTACATAGCAGGAGAATAAATGGTCATTCATATAGGAACAAATTGCTGAGGGGTTAAGCTCATTTCCATGTCTCCGCTTCCTGCTGGTGCCTGTTGAGGCACTTAAGCCATTTAAGTGGCTGGTGATAATCGGCAACAGAGATGGCTTTTTTAGGCAAAATGGAATTTTTTCTGTGCTAAGGATGAATGGCTGAAAGGAGAGGCAGGCAGGTTAAGAAGGAAAGCAGCAGGCATGCCAGGGTGAGCCTGCTGTTACCAGGGCCCTGCCTGGCCCCCTGGGGCTCGCCCACTCTACCCAGGAGCACCACCAGGGCCGTCAGCCCCTGCCCCAACAGCGCTGCAGCAGGGCCCGTCTCCAGCTCCCCACAGCCCTGCTGTGCCTGGACAGGGGTCCCCCAAAGCCAGGCCTGCCCATGCTCCCACCTCCTGGCCTGGCCTTTCCCATCCCCAGTCCAAGGCAGTGCCTGCTGCCCCGAGCTGGGTCTGCCCTGGTGTCTCTGACTGCCCGACTGTGGGGCAGTGGGACTGGGACAGGCCCTGGCTGTTTGTGCTCTGCTGCTCAAGAGAAGCCCCGCTCTTCCCAGTCCCGTGAGCATCCCCAGCCCCCGTGGTGATGTGATTACTTTTCCTGCTGTTACCAGAGGAACAGTGTTTGCTGGGAGAGAAGTGACAGCTCTATTCTAGATTTCTCTTTTGGTGGCAGGGGCAGAAGCCTGCACCAGTATCTGGGAACAGACTCTTGGCTTCGGTGACAATGACTGTGACTCTGCTGTCTGCTTTGCCTACAAGTAAGCTGACTTTATTATCCATAGAACATACTGCTGGTGTTCCTGTAGAAGATATCCTTGCAGTAATCTAGCATATTACTGCAACGAGAGAGTAGAAAAGGTGAGAGATGACCTTTAAGGTCCCTTCCAGCCCAAACAATTTCATGATTCTATGACCTGAGTGTCTGAAGGACTGACTTTCTGTAGAGGGACATTTGTTTTCCTTTCTTATCAAAGCTATTTGCAAAGCTTTGAGAGCTCATAAATAACCCTGCCCTTTTTCTTCTGACTGGTTGGCACTCCATGCTTTCACAGCACCCAGTACTGGAGCTGGGAACAGAGTAACCTGGGGCTCCTCTTGCAGCAGCTCCTCAAGCACCAGCCCTAAATTTGGGCTGTTGTTATAAGTGTCTCGGTTTTGAAAGACAGGTGTCTGCTAGGGAAGGCAGAGGCCCCCCTTGAAGTGGCAGATATAACCCCTTTTCCCTCCAAGTTATTATATTTTGAAATCAAGAGCCTTTAGGCGAAGATGTGGGAAATAGGAATAACAGTTCTTTACTATATATATATATATGTATATAACCAGTCAAACAAAACAACAACAACTATGGCAGTAACAGCAATCACAAACCCAGTGCCAGCCTTCTCGGCTGTCGGGCCCTTTCCCCTCGGGTGCAGTTCCGCTCGCAGCCGGCAGGGGCGCTGGCGGCTCCCGGTGAGCAGGGCAGGTGCGATGGTTCCCCCGCGGCTGCAGGGAGCGCTCCGGAGCGAGCTCGGGACACACGCGGCACCGGTGCCCCGGGATGGAACAAAGGCTTCACAAACCACTGGGCAGTTGATCCCGGGCTCTCAGGAACAGCAGGCTGGAACGGCAGGGACGAACGCAAATCCCGGGTGGCAGACGAGATGTATCCAGATGGGAAAAACCCACGGAGGCCCAGGCAGGCAGGGCGAGCAGGGCTACAGCGTAGCGAAAACTCGAAGCAGCAGCGGAGCAGGGCAGCCACAGCTTGGTCTCCAGCAGGGCAGGGAAAGCGGCTTTTGGGGTCCCGGCGTTGTTTCCAGCAGGAAGAAAGAACGGCCAAAAAGAAAGAAGCAGCAGCTCCTTTCTCTGCAGCTTCTCTCCCCGGACGCTCAGAGCGAACTGACCCCACACCCAGGTGTAGACAAAGGAGTAGCCAGGTCCGCCCCACTCCCCTTTTGTCTTTCTTAAGTACAGCTATTTGTCCCCTAGCAACATGCATATGGGAGAAAATTCCTTTAACAGAGAAAAAAAAACAGACTAAACTAAAACCCCAACATTATCCACCCCGAATTTTTTCCCATACTAACATTTTACATGAAACTTAACTTTTTTAACCATATAAATCTATGCATTACCCAAATTATATACAAATATACATGCTGATACTGATACAAGTACAGAGCCATGGGTAGTTCACCCTAAAACAAGGTCCCCTTGAGGTAAGCATCGGGTCTCTCCATCCTTTTGCATCACCCACCAGGTGCAACCTGGTCCCTGAGCAAAAACAACCCCACGGATGGGTTTGTCTTTGCTCAAGGCAGACTTTACCCAAACAGTTTTTCCAAGCATACCTCTCATGTGCACCACTGGAACCTTATCCCCATCTGTTGTTTGTAGGGGTTCAGATTGGGCAGGGCCTGCTCGGCTGGTGGAACCTCGAGTGTTAACTAACCAGGTGGCTCTTGCTAAATGCACCTCCCAGTTTTTGAAAGTCCCCCCACCCAGTGCCTTCAAGGTGGTTTTAAGCAGTCCATTACACCGCTCAACCTTCCCAGCTGCTGGTGCATGGTAAGGGATGTGGTACACCCACTCTATGCCATGTTCTCTAGCCCAGGTGTTTATAAGGCTGTTCTTGAAATGAGTCCCATTGTCAGACTCGATTCTCTCAGGGGTGCCATGCCTCCAAAGGACTTGCTTTTCCAGGCCCAGGATGGTGTTCCGGGCAGTAGCATGAGGCACAGGGTAGGTCTCCAGCCACCCAGTGGTGGCTTCTACCATTGTGAGCACATAGCGCTTGCCTTGGCGGGTTTGAGGCAGTGTGATGTAATCAATCTGCCAGGCCTCCCCATACTTGTATTTGGACCATCGCCCGCCATACCACAGAGGCTTCACCCGCTTGGCCTGCTTGATCGCAGCGCATGTCTCACAATCATGGATAACCTGGGAGATACTGTCCATGGTTAGATCCACCCCTCGGTCTCGTGCCCACTTATAGGTGGCATCTCTGCCCTGATGACCTGAGGCATCATGGGCCCATCGAGCTAGGAACAGTTCTCCTTTATGTTGCCAATCCAAGTCTATCTGGGACACCTCTATTTTCGCAGCCTGATCTACCTGTTTGTTGTTACGATGTTCTTCATTAGCCCGGCTCTTGGGGATGTGAGCATCTACATGACGGACCTTCACGGATAGCTTCTCTACCCGAGTGGCAATGTCTTTCCACTCTTCAGCAGCCCAGATTGGTTTTCCTCTGCGCTGCCAGTTTGCCTTATTCCACCTTTCCAGCCAACCCCACAGAGCATTGGCTACCATCCATGAATCAGTGTAGAGGTAGAGCTTTGGCCACTTCTCTCTTTCAGCTATGTCCAGAGCTAATTGGACAGCTTTGAGCTCAGCAAATTGGCTCGATCCACCTTCTCCTTCAGTAGCCTGTGCAACTTGTCGTGTGGGGCTCCATACAGCGGCTTTCCATTTCCGGCTAGCGCCTACAATTCGGCAGGAACCATCAGTGAAGAGGGCGTATTGTCTTTCACTCTCTGGTAGCTCATTATATGGTGGGGCTTCTTCGGCATGCGTCACCTGCTCCTCTTCTTCTTCAGAAGATAACCCAAAAGTCTCACCTTCCGGCCAGTTCGTAATTATTTCCAAGATCCCAGGGCGACTTGGGTTTCCAATTCGGGCGCGCTGCGTGATGAGGGCAATCCATTTGCTCCAAGTAGCGTCGGTGGCGTGATGCGTGGAGGGAATCTTTCCTTTGAACATCCACCCCAGCACCGGTAGTCGGGGTGCCAGGAGGAGTTGTGCCTCTGTGCCGATTACTTCTGAGGCAGCCTGGACTCCTTCATAAGCTGCCAGGATTTCCTTCTCTGTGGGAGTGTAGTTGGCTTCAGATCCTCTGTAGCTTCGGCTCCAGAATCCCAGTGGTCGGCCCCGAGTCTCACCAGGCACCTTCTGCCAGAGGCTCCAGGACAGACCCTTGTTCCCGGCTGCAGAGTAGAGCACGTTCTTCACCTCTGGTCCTGTCCTGACTGGGCCAAGGGCTACGGCGTGAGCAATTTCCTGTTTGATCTGGGCGAAGGCCTGCTGCTGTTCAGGGCCCCAGTGGAAATCATTCTTCTTGCGGGTAACCAGGTAGAGAGGACTCACGATCTGGCTGTACTCGGGAATGTGCATCCTCCAGAAACCTATAGCACCTAGGAAAGCTTGTGTTTCCTTCTTGTTGGTCGGCGGAGACATTGCTGTGATCTTATTGATGACCTCAATGGGAATCTGACGTCGTCCATCTTGCCACTTTACTCCCAGGAACTGGATCTCTCGGGCAGGTCCCTTGACCTTGCTCTTCTTGATGGCAAAACCAGCTTGCAGGAGAATTTGAATTATTCTCTCTCCTTTCTCAAACACTTCGGTTGCGGTGTTCCCCCACACAATGATGTCATCAATGTACTGCAGATGTTCTGGAGCCTCACCCTTTTCTAGTGCAGTCTGGATCAGTCCATGACAGATGGTGGGACTGTGCTTCCACCCCTGGGGCAGTCGGTTCCAGGTGTACTGCACGCCCCTCCAGGTGAAGGCAAACTGAGGCCTGCACTCTGCTGCCAGAGGAATGGAGAAAAATGCATTGGCAATGTCAATAGTGGCGTACCACTTTGCTGCTTTGGACTCCAGCTCGTACTGGAGCTCCAACATGTCCGGCACGGCAGCGCTCAACGGTGGAGTCACTTCATTCAGGGCACGATAGTCCACAGTCAATCTCCATTCCCCGTCAGACTTGCGCACAGGCCAGATGGGGCTGTTGAAGGGTGAGTGGGTCTTGCTGACCACCCCTTGACTCTCCAGCTCGCGGATCATCTTGTGGATGGGGATCACAGCATCTCGATTTGTCCGATACTGCCGGCGGTGCACTGTCGAGGTGGCAATTGGCACTCGTTGCTCTTCCACTTTCAGGAGCCCAACTGCAGAAGGATTCTCAGATAGTCCAGGCAGGGTGTTCAATTGCCTAATGCCCTCTGCCTCCACAGCAGCAATCCCAAATGCCCACCTGAGTCCTTTTGGGTCTTTGTAGTAGCCATTCCGGAGGAAGTCTATGCCCAGAATACACGGGGCCTCTGGGCCGGTCACAATCGGATGCTTTTGCCACTCCTTCCCAGTCAGGCTCACCTCAGCTTCCAAAAGGGTCAACTGCTGTGATCCCCCGGTCACCCCAGCGATGGATACAGGTTCTGCCCCCACATGTCCCGATGGCATTAAAGTACACTGTGCTCCAGTATCAACCAATGCATCATATTTTTGTGGCTCTGATGTGCCAGGCCATCGGATCCACACCGTCCAGAAAACTCGGTTCTCCCGTGCCTCTTCCTGGCTAGAGGCAGGGCCCCTCTAGCCCTGGTTATCATTCTTTCCCTGGGCGTACATGCTCGAGGTACCTTCAAGGGGATCCGACATATCATCCTCCCTTCTGTAGTGCCTGGCAGCTCGGTCACGGGAGGCTGAGGCTACCTTCACCTTAGCGGAACCCCCTCGGTTAGTGCCTCCCTCCTTGAGTTCACGCACCCGCGCTGCCAGGGCAGAGGTGGGTTTCCCATCCCACCTTCTCATGTCTTCCCCATGCTCACACAGGAAAAACCACAGCTCAGCTCGTGGGGTGTACCCTCTCTCTCTCGCAGGGGGACGACGGGCTCTGACTTGGGGGCCTGTGACTCGCACTGGTGCCACGCTGACCCTCCTCATCTCCTCCCTCATCTCCTCCCTCATCTCCTCCCTCATCTCCTTCATCTCCTCTTTGAGGTCCTGGACCACAGCAGAGACATGAGCTTTTAGCGGGCCATTGATCATGCTGTCATAATGCCTGAGCCTGTTGGCAACAGAGCCCACTGTTTCTCGGGTATTGTCAGCATCAATCGTTGCAATGAAGGTGGTGTATTGTGATGGCCCTAGCCTTGCCAGGTTCCACATCATCTGTCCTGTGCACCTGACCTTATCGGGGTCATTATCATGCTGTCCATCCTTCCCAAAGAGTACCTCTAATATTGCCACCTCTCTTAGCTGTTGGATCCCTTGCTCGAGTGTCTTCCACTGCATTCTATGATGATACTCCTGCATTCTTTCTTTGTGAATGAACCTTTCTCTCACACTCATTAAGAGCCGCTCCCAGAGAGAAAGGGGCCCTGGCTCCCTCACGAATATCTGGTCCACACCTGGGTCCTGGGTCAACGATCCCAGATACCTTGCCTCACCACTATCCAGTTGCACACTTGTGCCCATAAGGTCCCAAACCCGAAGCAGCCAGGTGGTATAAGGCTCACGCCCCCTTCGCACAATGTCGTTTCGCATAGCACGGAGACTGTCGTGCGACAGGGACTCAGTGATGACTTCTGGCTCTGGCTCTCCTGCTGGTTGTGAGGGCCCTGGTTGCCCATCATCATTAACTGGTCGTACTGATTTGGTCTTATACTTCCTCCTTTGCACAGGAGCGACTGCTGCTGGCTGTGGTTGTCCTTGTGGTTCAGCTGAAGCCTGGACGGTTGTAACATCCGTGGGTTCCACTGCTGCACCATCGGACTCAGCCTCTTTGGGGCAGGGAGAGGGTTTTTCACTAGCTGAGGAGGTGTATTCCCTTAGCAATTGGCATATCTCCTGGCGCACCTGGCCCATCTCCTGGCACATCTCCTTGCGCACCTGGCCCATCTCCTGGCATATCCCCTGGCGCACCTGACCCATCTCTTGGCACATCTCCTGCATCCCTTTTGCCAGTACCCCCACCCAGTTTGGGTAGTCCATTTCTGAGGTGGACTGTTGGGCAGTATCAGTCTGTGGGGCGGGATCTCTAGTGTCTGGGGCTGTGGCAGGCTCTGGCTCTGGGGTAGGATCTCTAGTGTCTGGGGCCGTGTCAGGCTCTGGGGCAGGATCAGGCTCTGGGGTAGGAACTCTACTCTCTGGGGCCATGTCAGGTTCTGGGGCAGGATCAGGCTCTGGGGTAGGATCTCTAGTCTCTGGGGCTGGTGTCCGGGTAGATATCCAAGCCAATCTCAACTTATCCTTGAATGCTAAATAGAGTAGGCCTATCAGCAGCAGATGGTTAGTATTCAGAGGGAATTTAAACCCTTCGAAAATTGATGGGGTGGGCCCAAAGAACTGGTTGAGGGGTTGGGAGAAAACTTCCCCTGGTGTCATTTCCTCACAGAAGGTACCATTGTTAACATAACCCCAAAAACATGTGCTCAGTGTGTGATAGCTGTTTATCCATGTGCCCACATTCCGGAGGAAGTTAAAAACCCATGAATTCCTCACCTTCTCGACCCATAACGCAAGCTGGATAACAGCAATGGTAGCCTTAGTCAGAGGACCCATATTCAAGTAAGGAGCTGCAAAGGGGAAGAATATAGCCACGGCTACATGCCACCCGAACCAGGGTAAACTAGACCACATAGTGCTGCCTAACAAGGTTCCAATATCCAGCACACAAAATAAAGTTATCCAGGAACTGTTACTCCTTTTTCACCTCTATCTCTTAATGCCCTTAGGCCCCACGTTGGGCGCCAAGATCTGTCTCGGTTTTGAAAGACAGGTGTCTGCTAGGGAAGGCAGAGGCCCCCCTTGAAGTGGCAGATATAACCCCTTTTCCCTCCAAGTTATTATATTTTGAAATCAAGAGCCTTTAGGCGAAGATGTGGGAAATAGGAATAACAGTTCTTTACTATATATATATATATGTATATAACCAGTCAAACAAAACAACAACAACTATGGCAGTAACAGCAATCACAAACCCAGTGCCAGCCTTCTCGGCTGTCGGGCCCTTTCCCCTCGGGTGCAGTTCCGCTCGCAGCCGGCAGGGGCGCTGGCGGCTCCCGGTGAGCAGGGCAGGTGCGATGGTTCCCCCGCGGCTGCAGGGAGCGCTCCGGAGCGAGCTCGGGACACACGCGGCACCGGTGCCCCGGGATGGAACAAAGGCTTCACAAACCACTGGGCAGTTGATCCCGGGCTCTCAGGAACAGCAGGCTGGAACGGCAGGGACGAACGCAAATCCCGGGTGGCAGACGAGATGTATCCAGATGGGAAAAACCCACGGAGGCCCAGGCAGGCAGGGCGAGCAGGGCTACAGCGTAGCGAAAACTCGAAGCAGCAGCGGAGCAGGGCAGCCACAGCTCGGTCTCCAGCAGGGCAGGGAAAGCGGCTTTTGGGGTCCCGGCGTTGTTTCCAGCAGGAAGAAAGAACGGCCAAAAAGAAAGAAGCAGCAGCTCCTTTCTCTGCAGCTTCTCTCCCCGGACGCTCAGAGCGAACTGACCCCACACCCAGGTGTAGACAAAGGAGTAGCCAGGTCCGCCCCACTCCCCTTTTGTCTTTCTTAAGTACAGCTATTTGTCCCCTAGCAACATGCATATGGGAGAAAATTCCTTTAACAGAGAAAAAAAAACAGACTAAACTAAAACCCCAACAATAAGAGACTGCTGTTGTTGCAGAGAGCTCACAGATTACAGATCAAGGCAGATAACAAGTGGCAGAAAAGAGATATTCTTACTGTCATGATGGCTACTTTGCAAATGTGAAGGCTACTGTCTCAGCTCTTAAATCAGTCTACAGTGTTCGATGTCCTCATTTTCTGTAATGCCTAATGCATAGACATAGACACATAATCTTCATGCAAATCTTCATCCTCATCAACAAGTGTTCAGTAATCATTCTTGTGCAACTTGAATGTCGTGCTGAATAGTAATTTGCATTTATTTAACCCTGTGGTAGTTAATGTTAAGATTAATGTTACATTCAGAGTGTTGAGGTTGAATGTAAGACAAGAAGCATAAGTGGCAGGCAGATCTGTGGCAGACCCAGGACAATGGACTCTTAGAAAATCCGTATGAGCACCGGCTGATACCCTGATAGTTGCTCTCACCCAAGAAGACAGACTGCAAGTTCAAGGCAACAGCAGTGATTGGAAGACTGAACCCTAGGAATCATGGTGTCTCTCTGCACATCTTGTTATTTTCCGTATATGCCTTCAATATGTTGACAGTTTTTCACAGGGTTAACAGCTTCAGTGCATCAATTTATATTATGGGAACTGTCCTCTGCCAGTAGCAAAACACAGCTGTTTTGACAGATGACTGTGTGGGCTTTGCAGGCTGTTATGTAAAACCAAGCTCTGCAAAGCAGTCTTGCTGCAACAGGATTTTTTTGTTTGGGGAAGGAGAATATTTCAGAAAACACGTTTTCAACCTAAGAGTTTTTAGATTCCTCTCTGGTGGATTTTATTAAGTATCTTCTAAGGATGGATAGTTCAATTGGTGGCCTCCGTAATCAGTAGGTTCTTCATGCAGTAAACAAAACTTCTGAATTATTGCTTTGTACTCACAATAATGTGTGACTAGACAGAAAACCACAAGGCTGCAGCTAACAAACTTTAACCAAATCTAGTAGTATTATGCCAGATCGATGGCTACATGTTTGATACCTCTTCAAGTTTCTTGAGTCTGTTAGTTTATATAACTGCCATCAGTATCTACTGAGTGCTAGGGGTCTTGGATCTTACTTGGATCTGAGACTCACATGTTAAATCATATGAGGTAGTCCAAAACTGCTTGTAGTTTTCATTGTTGGAACAATTCCTGTCTTCATAAGTACCTTCATAAAATCTATTAAGGGATCTAGATTGGAGAATCCAAACATCTTTACCACTGAGAGGTATGGAGAAATACAGAAAAGGGAACAGTCCTGCTCTCTGGTTTGCTTGTTTGTTTTTTTTTTTCCTCAGGAAAAAATCTTTTAAGTTCTTGGTCGTTGTCCTGACGGGAGGTCATGAACATTATGGAAATCTGCAGTTTTTATGGAATGGGAAAGTTCTTTCTCTGCAGCTCGACGTCTGCAGATGAACATCTGCAGAGATAAGGAGAGGGTGTTGAACTCGACTCTCATAAAGAAGATCATTCTGACTCATGGCTGGGGTTTGCATATCTAGCCCAATTCTGGGAAACAGTAGTAGAGGTGTGAAAACACTCTGTACATCAGTAAGCAGGAATAATGACTAAAAATGTTTTCATACTGCTACTGTTTCTATTCAAATACTTGTACATATTTTTACTTAACCTTAGAAGTATGGGCTTTGTCATGCATTAATAGACCACATTTTAAGCATTAGTTCTGGTTTTCTGTCTGGAGCATTTCAGAGGTACTGGAGCTGGTACTTTGATTACTGTTATGTGACATAACACAGTTAAATGAGATATTCGCCCAGCCTCCTTACCTTGTTTTCTGATTTGCAGTGGTACCAAATAATGTGCTTAATGTCTGTCTCTTTAGGGTCTGACCACCTTCGGGAGAAAGATGGACTGTGGGCTGTGCTAGTTTGGCTTTCAATCCTAGCAGCTCGAAAGCAGAGTGTGGAGGAGATTGTCAGGGATCACTGGGCAAAATTTGGCCGGCACTACTACTGCAGGTAAGAAAAATGAGGAAAAGGCACTTATGCAGCTGATAGGAGAATTCTGATACAATCATTGCTTGTTTAGATGCGCTCATCTGCACTTAGGTGTGCATTTGCTGTGCCTACAGAATGAAGATCTGCCACAGATTATCACTGTTTTATAGACAGATTTTTCCAGAGGAGTGTCAGAAAAAAGAGCTATACGTATATGTTACTGCTAGCATATGCGTAATTGAATTTTTTAATATTGAATGGCAGAAAGATTTGAATTATTTACTTGTGGAATATATAGGTGCAACTTGTTACATGATGTTGAAAAAGAAACATAATCCCAGCAAGATTTACTCCTGCATTTTTTTCTCTAAGTGCCTCCATGTGACAGGGTTTTAGTGAGAACTGAAACCTATGCCTGCTTCCAGTTCAGGATAACTCCTCCAAAGATACAAATATTTACTTATTTTTATTAAGGTCTCAATATGGTGAGTTCTAGCTGTCATTTTCATCTTTGCTTCTGCCTCTTTCTCAATCCAGACTTAATCCAGAGCAGTTTGCAATTTCTGTTTTGCAGCTATTCCTCAAAACTTGTAAAACAAGTTTTCTCTATTTCACTTGTCTGTTGAGCACTGCACTGATTGTGTCATTAAATTTTGAAAGCTAACTGTGTATTGGTGATGTTTTCTATGCTACTTTAGAAACTGCATTTTCTAGATGCTTTCTGTTGATTTAGAGTCCGGTGGCCCATGTAAAGCTATGGTTACACACATGAAATGGTTAGATTGCACAGGACTTGCATGTGTGTGCTGGTTTCATTTGCAATCAGTAGTTAAGTGGTACACTTCTGATTTTTGAAGTAAGCAGTAAATTGCTAATTGTGAGTATATACAGGTCTGTGAAAGCAGAACTCTTATCTCTGGGCATTTACTTACTGATTCTACCTTTTTTTTAATATATGTGCAAGGTTCGATTACGAAGCACTGGAACCCAGAACAGCGTATTTCATAATGAGAGACCTGGAAGCTTTGATCACTGACAAATCATTCAGCCATCAGCAGTTTGCTGTGGGTAACAATATCTACAGTGTGGAAAGAACAGACAGCTTTGAGTACGTAGATCCTGTGGATGGCACTGTGACCAAAAGACAGGTATGGCTGTAGTGTTGGTTTTGCATCTGTCGTATTGTCTCCAACAGTGTTGTTTCTAAAGTTCAGCTGGCAAGACTGTCCATTTATTTATGGGATGGTGTTTCCTTTGCTGTGATAGATTCTGCATTTCCTATTTAAGATTAGCTCAGTCTGGATAAGATAATCCACCTTTAGTTTATCTTGTACTTGCTGTATGTAACTGGAGACAACAGTGTCGCAGTGAACATAGGATGGGATGAAGTCCCTGTTGACAGCAATGCATGTGTAGGGAGGGTTCCTTTTCTGGAACAGTGGAAAATGTCATATAGAAAGAAGGTCTTTCTTTTTTCTATTTGCTATCTGAAATCTCCACTGGCTATACATTACAAAAAAAAAAAAAAAAATTGCTCTTGGTGACTGACAGGATTTACATAACTGAGGTGCAAAATCTCAATACCTACTGTATCCAATAGCATGCAGAAGACTTTATAAGGTTGTAACCTATGTGGGCACATTTGACTTCCCTAGCCCAAATTATCAGTTTCTTCTGGATTCTGTCTATACTGAGATTCCTTGGTTATCAAGAACTGCAGTTCAAACTGAACCTTTAGTGTTTGGAAATTCATGATGTGCTCAAAAGTAACCAGGTACTTTTACCAGGTGTAAATGTATATTCAAGTATCTTGAATATGAGCTATGACTCCTATTAAAGCTTGTCCTGATTTTATGCTATTTATATTTTTATGGTCCTGGTTTCTCTGGTTTTTAAATTATTTGATGTAAACAGACCCTAGAAAATGATATTATAAGCCATTAAAACTACTGTCATGCCATTCTGCTCAGTCTTTATAGTTCCATTCATCATTGCATCCAGAAAATATAAGCAGCCCATCTGCCACTGAGCTACTCTCTTTTTGTGTATTACTACTGAAACAAGATAGGAGGATGTTGTCATATCCAAGTCCAGTGGAAAATTACATGCACGGCAGACTTGTGACCTTTGTAGCTTAAAAAAGCAGCTTGTGAATTTTCATTGCACTTTTCTTTCCCTTAATTTTTTCATCCAAAGCGCTTACTTTATGTTGGAATATAATTGCTAATCATATCACCATGTAACACAAACAGAGAAACATGACTTGGCTTGTTTTCAGACGGACTCTGAAAGGGAGCCCATAAAACCAGAAAGAAAAGTCTTTTCATAGGGAGAAGCTCTTACTTACTCAGAGTACAGCTCAACCAGTTTGTCCTTTGGCAAGGACACATTCCTAGCTTCATGTGTCTGCAGCCTCAATGGGATTCTCCAAGCACAATGAAAGTGGAGAGGATATTGATCTATGCAAATGAAACAACAGTTCGCTGCTGCCATTTTCCTCAGGTATCTTGCTCATCATCTAAACGCAGGTATCTCTTTCAGACTATCTTAGGCTTCAAGCGGATTTTTTAGTTAAGTATTCAGGAACGTGTTCCAAGTTTTGTTCCCCAGTAGGTAGGGGAGAGAAATTTATATTCAGTGCAACTGCACTGTCTCATGAATGAGAAGCTGGCTACATGATAATTATTCAGTGTTAATAAACAACATACTCAGAAAATAAACACAGCAATGAGAAAATAGGCAGCAAACAATACACACAGACTGTTGCTTCTAATTAATTCTGTCTCTTGAAATCCATGAATATTGTTTATCATGGTGCAATAATAAGACTTAAATGAAGCATTCTGTTGTTCTTGAAGACTGTTTTAATTTTTAAAGCTGTACTGTGCTTTTGCACACATAAGCGCATAACAGTGCTGCTCCTGAGGGTCCAGTAACCCAGGAATGGGACCAGTTGCATTTTTGTGTGAAATTTGAATTATGAGGATGAGAGGTACAGGTTGGCCATTATACTAAGAGACAAAAGGCTCCAGGGAGACCATATTGTGACCTTTCAGTACTTCAAGGGGGCTTGTAAGAAAGATAAGGACAATCCTTTTAGCAGAGCCTGTTGCAGTAGTACAAGTGGTAATGGCTTTAAACTAAAAGAGTAAATTCAAAATAGATATAAGGAAGACTTTTTTTTACAATGAGAGTGGTGAAACACTGGAACACATTGTCCAGAGACATGGTGGATGCTCCATCCCTGGAATCATTCAAGGTCAAGTTGGATGGGGCTGTGAGCAACCAGATCTAATTCAAGATGTCCCTGCTCACTGCAGTGAACACGATGACCTGATGACATCAGGACTGAATGACCTTCAGAGGTCCTTTCCAACCCAGACCATTCGATGATTCTGGGATTATCCAACAATGCTTTATATGGTGCTAAAGATGTTTCGGCATATATCTGAGGAAACAAAGGTTTTAATTACATTTTACTTATACTTTAGAATATTGGCACACTGTGTTTCTAACATCATTGTCTTGTCAAGCTCCTGATAAAACTGGAAAAATAAAATGCATCTCTTTTAATTCTCTTCTCTCATTTTTTGGTTCACTGCCCTTTAAACAAAAGTAGCAAGGATCTTAGTTTGTGCACTAGACCTTTGTCAATGGAGGGACTAAGGGGAAGAAAAGTTCACTGGCTTATCAGAGGTCGCACTTTTAGTCTAAGGGTACCATTTACACAAAGGGAACTAGAATGTGTATTAGTGCACAGCTGATAGAATATTGCAACACTACAACTATTGATCTGTGCAATTTAGTCCTCTGGCCTTAATGGCCTTCCTGTACAGACACTGTGGATCCAAGTATATGGTCTGTGGTCTGTAAAAAAAAGTGTTTATATATGCAGTACAAAAGAGGGGAGGAGAAAAGAAAAAAAGATGTGAAGATGGGAGCAAAGAGTGATTTTTTACTTAATTAATAGATTTTTCAATCCTCTTTATTATGCACACAGTTAATGTGCATTAATTAGTGTACTTGAGATTAATTAACACCTTAAGTTTTCTAAATTGTACTACAGACTTACTGAAATTCTTGCAGTCATACATTGATGCATGGTGTTTGAGGGGTAGCAACTGGTCCTGTCTTTTGTATTCACTACTGACAAACTGTTTTTTGATCCAGGGATTCTGTAGGTGTTTCTAAGGCCCTGTATCTTTAGTGATCTTATACCTATTTCTCAAGCCATTGATTTTGTGCTCTGCCACACAGAATAAGAGCAAATCAAGTAAAAAGAATAAAAACATCAGTAAGAGAGTATTTGTTATGAGGAGTGGGAGGGAATGCACAACATCATTTCTAGTCTTCCGAGGGGAAAAAAGAGTAATGAATGAGTTGTCCAAAGTTATGGGGAAAGAAGAATGGCATCCAAATGACTCTTCCTTTCACTTTTGTTTTGAAGCAGTGAATGAAGATTTGTAAAGGTACTGCCACCTTACATATATGCTGTTCCTTCTTCTTCCACAGGGGCTGCGGATTATTTTTTCAGATGCTTCCAGACTCATCTTCAGAATGAGTGCTTCTAGTCATGTGAGAGCTACTCTGCGGATCTATGCAGAGAGTTATGAAAAGGATCCTAGCCAACACAACAAGGAACCACAGGTAATGCAACAGCATTGTAATAAGTCAGTAAGTAAAGCACTACCTCTGTAATAGCAGTGGCTACAAGTTTTCATCTTTGATCAGAAGCAACACTCAACGCTTTGACCCTGTGTTTGTAGATTATTTTCCTAGTGTTGTAAATGTACACCTTTTGAGGAAGGACCAGCAGTTTTAATATACATTAGTCTAATAATCCAACACAACAGGAACGTGAAGGGCTGAGATGCCTCATGTTAAATGCTGGGCAGTGACTTCAAGTCTATTAAGAGAAGCCATTCTAGGCTGAATTTTTTTCAGAATTTTTTTAGAGTTGTGATCTGACTTATGGAACAATATTTTAAAAATAAGAAAACCGTTTTTCAAGCAGATTATCTGAGAGCCACTTAGGGCATCCCGAGGATTCCTCACAATCAGAGTGCAGTTAGGAAATATGGGTACCAGAGTCTAAACAGTGTAGGGATTCCCTGTAAGGGAAAGACTTTCAGCTGTCTAAGAGTTGTCATATCATAACCAGACTTCTTCCGAAGGAGAGTGAAAGTTGAGAGCAAATTGCTGGGTTGTCCAGCAGATGCCTTACACAATTAATAAAATAAATCACACTTCACACTCTCAGATTCTTCCCAGCAAATGTTCTTTATGCTGTTATATACAAGAGAGGACTAAGGATATTTTGTGGAAAAGAGGTTAAGCATTTGGTTTGTAGTAAATAAAAACGTTGTAGTTTTTAGTCTTGTGTGTTCATGACTGGAATGCAAATGCAAATCTACCAAAACAGATATGCTATCAAATGAATTTGAACCCTAGGTAAGGGTTGATGTTTGTCTTTCACCAGATTCTGACCATAAACTTAGTTTGTTTCTTCTTATGCTATTAAACAGTTATGTATCAGTCATGAAAAGTGCTTCAGTTGTCACAGAAATGTTGCAGAGTCCATGCCTGCAAATATGATCTGTTAAATTTATTTGCTTTTTTTTAAAGTAACAGTTTGCATCCTCAGTAACTTCTTGGATAGAATATTTAAAATGTTAAACCTCCAACAGAGTAAAGGACTGTATTTTAGCAATTTTATTGTTTTTCCGTGTATCTAGCTTTGCCCAGCTAGCAGGATCATTAATATATTTTGCCTGGGGAGGAACACTGCTACAACCCCATTTGCACTTGCTGCTATACTTACATGCTTACTTACATGGTAAGTTTTGGTATCTGGGGGCTGCAGGAGTTGCTTCTGTGAGAAGTTGCTAGAAGTGCTTCTGTGTTGAAAAGAGCCAGTTCTAGATGGCTCCTAGATGGACGCACCACAGGCCAAAGCTGTAGCCCCCTGTGATAACATCTTCAAGCAAGGCAATAAACTCTCTGTGCAACAACAGCAGGGAAAGGAGAAAGGGGGATACTTGCGAGAGACAACTCTGCGGACACCATGGTCAGTGCAGAATGGAGGGGGAGTGATAGGGCAGTTTGGTGGGCATCTGACAACCAGCCAAGGTCAATGCACCACAGTTACATCAAATTTTGTTACTGCACAAATTGTTTATCAGTTGTGACTGCACTGACCATTTTAAATATGCTTCTTTGTGCTATGCAGATAAGGCATAGATGAAATGAAAGTAAGTCACAGTAAGAGACAGGCTATGAGTTGATTTTAGAGGTTTGAAGTGGACTTACAGTAACTTTGTGATACATAATGAAAATATGTAATCTGAGCATGTTTCTTGTCTGACAAATCCCAGTAGAAAATACAAGAAAACAATGGAGCATATACTGGCGACATTATGTAGCTAAACTTTTGACTATTTTATTGCAAATGAGCATGGTCATTTTAAGGTTGAATTGTTACTGCATTAACAGATTGTTTTATTTTTTTTGAGAGAAGTTATACTCTGGCAGAATTTAGGCTTGTGTGTCTCCTAAAGTAACTTACGGTCAATGCTCAGTATTTATCATTCGTTCTTTTAAATGAGTGGAAAACAGCAAATGTTCTCAGTGGTTTTTCTACTTGTGAAGAGACTAGATTGAGGGAGCAGTGGTTGTCCTCAGAAAATGAGGAATGTGCTGCCCTGCTGTTACATTTCTTTCCTGTTCTGCTTGCATTTGCTTGAGAGAGGCACATAAAGTCTCACCAGCAATACAGACCATGTCCAGGGAGCAGCAAGAATGGGTCTGCTGCACAAGGCTGTAGGAGCCAGACACCCAGACCTGCTGCACCACAGGCAGTGCCCTCCTTGTCCAGGGATAGTCCCACAGCAGCAAAGAGAGGAGGACAGGGCAGGTCTCTGGTAACAAGCTCCCTTAACAAGTGATGGATCAAGTTCAGGGTTCATCTGGAGCAGCAGGAGATGGGACCAGAGACAGAGCTGGAAACAGGGCAACAGTGTGGACCTACCCAGGAGACAGGATCAAAGTCGAAACTGGAGACAAGATACAACATATATCCAAGCAGTTTTTCAGGGAAAGGAGCTGCCTATAGCATGAGACTGAGGTCCACGCTGGCAGCAGAGCCAGAGATAAGGCTGGACACAAGCACTCCTATAGCTTAGCTCAGGCAGGGATCAACACCCCTGGGACAGGCTGTAATGTGCCGTGGGCTGGGTGCAGGAGAAGGTCCTCAGGGGACCCTAAGCAGGTTGGTAGGGCTTATGACTGCCCTTGAGGATTTCAGTTTGGTCTTTTACTCAGCACATCAAAAAAGGGTCTGTTATTCCCAAGGACAGAAAAAAGGCTAGAAGGGAATTTTTCTGTGCATTTATCAGAGTCCGTCAGATCGCAACACTTTTGCTCTGTTTAATCAGGATATTCATAATAATCCCAGGGGTAGGAATGTCATTGCCTTGAAACTTGCTACAGGGACTTTCCTGCATTTATACAGTGCAGACAGGCATTTTAATATCCAGACTTCCTCAGGAAATACATGGTACTGTAAACACCCTCCTCATCTCCTGCCACGTGCACAAAATCTGGGCTAAATACCAGTTTCATCTCAATTTATACAATAAATTCTTTATTTAGTTTCTCATTGCATATTATTGCACAGTTCCCACTGCTTCTCTTTCCTTGCCCTGGCGGTATGCTTTGCCAACAACAGGAGTGCATTAGAAACAACAAGGTCATAGATTGTATCCAACAGGCAGATGGCAGACTTCAAGGCGGGACGTAAATTTTAGGAGATCCTCATGTACAAAAATAACTAAACATTACCCAAGAGAACATTTGATAGTCTTCAGTGGAGTATGTGAAAGAGACGAAATAAAAACCACCTTTTTCAGAAAACAGCATTGCTAGGAAGGAGTGCCATAGTTTTTTTGATACTCTAATTGCTTTTTTTGTTTGGTTTGCTATGAAGTTCGTACTACATGCACACATCGCAAAGAGCTGTGACAGATTTGAAGTTTCAAGAGCTTTGTTGTCTATTTGCTGTCAGTAATAGGAACATAGCATATACATAAGTGGTCAGTTACGGAAAAAGCACTGACATAAAGAAGTGAGTTAAATACATACTTTATGTATTACCTTATGGTATTTAAGAAAATTGTTACATTTGGAATAATAATGCATATTTTTCTGTAATTGATCTTTGTAATTGAAGAGACGACTATATGTAATTTCTGTATTATTACACTCTTTCTGAAACAGCTCATCAGGAAAAGCTCCCTTCCATACCTTTTATATCATAAACCAAGACTTAAGATTATCTGATAGTTGGCTGCTTAATTAAATACTCATTTGGGTCTGCTTATTGCACCACCTCTTTCCAGCATCTTAATTTAGATAATGCACTGCTTCATGTTTTTGCATGGTGACAATTCCAGTCAATACGTGAATTGAAAGGCAAAAATTCCTTGATATATCTTTTTGCTTTTTATCACAAGAAATAAATGTCTCTGTCTTGACAGAAAGCTCACTCGTGTTGGAGGTTCCATTTTGTGGGATCATTATGGTAAATAGCTTGAGTTCGCCTCATACTAGCATCCTTTTTTCCTTCCTTTCTTTTCAGCAAGATTAATTATCCAACTTTTCAGTAGTGTTCAAGTTCTTTTAGTTTACTTCTGTAATCTTTGACAATGTAACTGCTGATGGTGAATATTCCACAGATAAGCAAATATCTGAACTACATCTTCCAATGTGCATGTCAAGATGTGCATATTATTCTGGAACACCAATTATGGCACTTTCTGAGTTGAAGTGGACCTTTTTGACCTTTTGTTCAGTTTATATGTAGGCCAGTAGCTGTGTTGTAAACTATAGGTGCTAATGAATGTAAGAGTCACCCAAATCATGTTTTAGTACCATCTTTCATACAATCAATTGGTAATACTTTCTACCTCAAATAAAGCATACACAACTTCCTGATCTACAACAAAAGAGTCCAGGGGAAAGTGGTAAAATACGCTAATAATTAGAAGTCTGAGGTCATGGATAAATGTGAACAGCAGTGACTTCTAGCTGTTGAATGATCCCCTTAAAGAAATTTGCAGAAGCAGCTTCATGGACACCTGGGAGATAAGGGGTGGCTACTTTTTTCCATTCAGTTCTTTCTGTAAGCCAGTATCAACAGTGAAAACCAGGAGCAATAAAGAAAAATCACTATCATACTCTCTGTAAAGTGTATCAAAAACAATTCAATGTTTTCAATTCAAAGTAATCAAATTCATTTCAGTGTGTTATGCATTTTAAAATAGTGTAACTTAGAGTGGTGATGCAATCTAGATCTAAAACAAAGTCTTGAAAACAATGCACAACACTTTCCTAAAACTGAAATGTTCTGCTGTAGAATTAAAGACCACTCCATTGATGTGCCTTGTCACAGGTGATGCCGTTCTCATCTCTGGGCATCCCTGAGAATATTGCTTTCCAGATAGTTTTTACATGGAGGATTTATGTTCAAAAATTATTTGGTTTTAACTATTCAAATAGGCATCCAACTAGCATTTCAGAAAGCTCAGTTCATTGTAACAAACAACATGTTTCTCTCTGACATCTTATATGCATTGGACCTTTATGCATTGGCATGCATCTTTTTTTAAGTGAACAGAGTTATGAGTTGTCGTAAATTTAATACGGGTGTAAAATGTAGAGATATGTTTATTGACCTTTAGTCTCATTTATAGCCTTAATTTATTAGGTCACCTCATTATTTGATATTTGTACATCCCCACACGTCTTGTCCTTTGTCTTAGCCACATGGATGTATTATTGAGCTTGGATAAGATTCAGACAGGAAGTTCATACACAAAGACAACGAAAGAAGTGATCCACTATAGTTGTACTTGTAAACCCAGTGTGTTCTTTTACAGTATGTCCTGCTGTTCCAGGATAAGTGTCCTGGAAAGAGTGTAGTCAGTAGCCCAGATTATTCTGATAATGACTTAATGAGCTCTGTTTACAGTACAGTATTATTTATTATGGAAATTCTGTCAGCAGTAAATAGGTGTTGTCACAGAGTCACAGAATTACAGAATGGTGTGGGTTGGAAGGGACCTTACAGATCATCTAGTTCTAACGCCCCTGCCATGGGCAGGGACACCTCTCACTAGACCAGATTGCTCAGAGTTCCGTCCATACCTGGCTTTGAAGATGAGGGATAGGACTCTACAACTTCTTGGGGCAACCTCTTCCAGTGCCTCACCAGCCACACAGTAAAGAATTTTTTCCTAGCATCCAATCTAAACTACTCTTTCAGTTTGAATCTATTCCCATTTGTCCTGTCGCTGTGTCACTGTAAAAAGTTTCTCTTTCTTGTAGGCTCCCTGTAGGTACTGGAAGGCTGCGATTAGGTCCCCCTCTTCTCTTTGCCAGGCTGAACAAATTCAATTCTATCAGCCTTTCCTCGTAGGGCCGGTTCTCCATCCCTCCATTCAGCTTGGAGTCCCTCCTTTGGATTTGCTTCACAGGTCCGTGTCCTTCCTGTGCTGGGACCCCAGAGCTGGATGCAGCACTGGATGGTGGGGTCTCACCACAGCAGAGCAGATGGGCAGAATCCCCTCCCTGGCCCTGCTGCCCACACTGCTTTGGATGCAGCACAAATGTGTCCATTTGGCTCTCTGGGCTGTGAGTGCCCATGGCTGGGTCATGTCCAGCCTCTCACCCACCAGCACCCCCAAGTCCTTCTGGGCAGGGCTGCTCTGATCTGTTCATCCCTAGCCTGTGCTGATACTGGGCATTGCCCCAATGGAGGTACAGCATCTTGAATTTGGTCTTATAAACTCCGTGAGATTCCCATGAATCCATTTCTTGAGCTTGTCCAGTTCCCTCTGGATGGCATCCCATCCTTCAGGTGTGTCAACTGCACCGCTTGCTTGGTGTCATCTGCAAATCTGCTAAGGGTGCACTTGATCCCTTCATCCATGTCATTAATGGAAGTACTAAATAACACAGTATGGATCCCTGTATGGACCCCTGAGGGACACCACTTGTCACTGAAGTAGCATTGAGACTCTGAGCGATTGACCACTGACGTGACTGGACATAACTGTCGAACCAATTCCTCATCCACTGAACACTCCACCCATTGAATCCCTCTCTCTCCATTTTGAGGGAGAAGGAGGTTGTGGGGAACTGTGCCAAAGGCTTTACAGAAGTCCAGAGAAGTAACATCTGTAGCCCCTTCCTTGTCCACTGGTGCAGTCACCCCATCACAGAAGGCCACTGGGTTGATCAGGCAGGACCTGCCCTTGGTGCAGTTGTGTTGTCTGTCCTGAATCACCTCCCTGTCCTACATGTGCACAGCTCTAGGAGCATCTGTTCCATGATCTTCTCAGGCAGAGGTGAGGCTGACAGGTCAGTATTTCTCAGGGTCCTCTTTTCTGCCCTTCTTAAAGGTGGGTATAATGTTTCCCCTTTTCCAGTCACCTGGGACTTGCCCTGACTGCAGTCACTTTTCAAATATCATGGAGAGGGGCTGTGCAACTACATCAACCAATTCCCTCAGTCCTGTGCCATCTGTATTGGGTACTCTTTAAGCAGGATGCACAAATGCTGCAATTACTTTTGCCAAAGACTAGTAAACAGTGCGCTAGTTAGCCACAGAATCATTAGATTAGCAGCAGCCAAGCAAAGATTTTGGGGCAGGAGTTGTCTCTTTGTGTTTTTATTGAAAAAGGCAAGCCAATTAAAAAGGAAAAAAAAAGGTTAAAATATGTCTTGATCATCAAACACTGAATTTCTGAAACCATTTTTGAACAGTGAGCAGCAGAGGAACAAACTCCCTGATTTTCAGGTGAATCTTGTTTGTTACATGAAAAAATTTTGTTATATGTGATTGTATAAAGTGATTGTTTATGGTGCGAGATGGTCCAAGAGCAGGGAACTGAAATCAACAATTCAGAAGTTCTGGGTTCTGTATAACTTAATTGTGACAAAACAAAAGGAATCTCTATGGTTCTGTGAAGACACTGATACAACACTAAGTACAAGGGCAGTTTGCTAGACAATTATTGCCTCTGTTTATTTTTGAAGCACTGGGTTTTTAGCATGGCACGGGTTAGCTATTAGAACATACAGTATGGTCTATAAAAATCATGTAAAGTTGTTCTGGTTTCATCTGGCTAGAATTAGTTTTCTTCTTAGTAGGTGGTAAGGTGCTGTTTTGGATTTGGTATGAGAAAAATGTTGATAACACACTGATGTTTTAGTTGTTGCTAAGTAGAACTTAACCTATGTCAAGGACTTTTCTCCTGTGCTCTCCCAGTGAGGAGGTGCACAAGAATCTGGGAGGGATCATAGCTGTGACAGGTGACCTGAACTGGCCAAAGGGATATTCCATACCACAGAACATCATGTTCAGTGGAGTAACTGTGGGGGAGTTAGCTGTGAGGGACTGATGGCTGCTCAGGTCAGGCTGCTCATCAGTTAGTGGGCAGGGGGCTGCTGCATTATGCATCACTTGAGGGAGTTTGGTTGGATTTTATTCCTTATTCTTACTCCTTTTTTGATTCATTTTGTTATTGTATCTTAGTTTATTTCAGTTATTAAGCTGTGCTTATCTCAGCCCACGGGTTTTACATTTTTCCAATGCTCTACTGATCTACCAGGGTGTGAGCAAGCAGCTGTGTGGTACTTAGTTGCTGGCTGGAGTTGAACCATAATAAAAGTTTTGTCTTTACTATTAAAAGTCGTAAGATTTTCTTAAAGGACACACAGAATGTGGAGACTTACATCTGTTTGAACATAGTCTTAGATAATGCAGCATGTTTGTGCTATTCAGGTAGTTTAGCTTCAGATTCTTCCCAAAGTCACACCATAGAGTGATAAAATTTTAGATCAACTGGGACTGCAAAGGAAATAAATCATGGGACAGTAATTATAAAATATTCCACAAATCGAGGAAATTAGTTAATCAAATCTGATCTTCCTCCAAAGCTCTTTGGATATACCAGAAAAGAACTAATCTTTTGCAAACACAGATGTCTTCATGCACCACTCAGTTTACATTTTCCTTCTGTTTATTTCACCCGTCATGCCTGCCCTCCTCTGCTGCTAGCGGCAGAACAACGGGCTTCTTGACCTTTACTGTAATTTTGTTTGAGTTAACAGGCAAACCATGCACCAGAATAGAGAGGTCAGTTTCCTTTTCTTCTGTGGAAGGTGTGCTTCACGGTAATCAGCTGAACACCACCAGTGCTGTGGTAGTTACGGAGTCAGTTCAGTTTGTTTCATGATGAACCACAGAACTTTTAGGACAGGTGGCTGTAGCATAAACCTTTCCAAAGACTTCTGGGTTTTTTGGAATGGGAGGCCAAAGCAGGCACACTGTGCTGAGCTGTGTGTTGAGCCCTTTTGGCAGAAGCCCTGCAGGATGTACAGGCACATGCTGAGCTTTTAAGCTTCAAGCCCTGTACATTTTAGCCCTGCCTAAATCTTTGATAAACTGCATGTATCATGGGACAAATCTTATCAGAGACCTTGATTAGAAGAGAGGACATTGTATGGAATTTTCTTGCAAGATCACAGAGAGAAAAATTGCTAATGAGCCAAGCAGGAATGATACGTGTCTGGCAGCTCTGGTACAGATTATTCCCAAGCAAAAGGCTTTTAATCTTTATTTGCCTGATGTTAGATATCTGCTTGCTTGATTTATTTCCTTGTAATCATTCCTCCCAGTTATTTTTTTAGAGATATAACTTCTATCGGTGATTGCTAAAGTAAGATTATTAAGTCAGTTCTGTTAGTTTTCAATTCTTAAATTTTATCTAAAGTGTAACATACCATGTGTCCTAAACAGTTGCCAAGAGATGAATGTGCTATTTAACATACAGAGTAATTTCAATTGTCATTTAGAGTTGAAATGTCAATGTACAATTTCTCAAGTAGACAGAACCATTGAAGAATACTTTTTAAAAAGATCTCTTCGAGATACAGAAGTCTTTCTAGAGGAATATTAGCGATAAATCATTGTTGGCTAAGATTTATCTCTTGCAACTGAAATGTAAACTATTCATGGCAGAGGTAAAGGAATTTTTAAAAGCCATATGCAGTCCTTGTTTCTTGTCATTCTGTCCTGTTCTTGCCATTCCAAATACAATGCACTCTTGCCTTTTTTACATCTTTTGGATGAAGAAAGTGTAAAAATTAAATTGAAGTGTGAAAAGACAATTAAATAAGGACTTTCTCTGTTGAGAAGCATGATTGCAACAAGCAGAATACTTAGTAGTAATTGGAATCATTTGGCAAGCTAAATTGTTATGTAAATGAATAAACTCATTTGTTTCTGTGTTTTTTTCCAGCATTGTGTAGTGTTGCTTGTGGTCTTGGTTTTTTAAGATTCAGAATGCATTTGTTGCCTAAAAAGCAGGGTCCAATAAAGCGGGTCAGTAGAGTTGCTTTTTATTTTTTCCTGTGCTTTTTAGATTAAATAAGGAAGAGGTTACTTAGAGGAGTGCCAGAGAACTTCAAATGCTTTAGTCTCCAGCCTTATAAATTGGCACATTTTAATATTTACTTTTACAGCATTTGCTTACGGATGTGAATTTGTGCTCTACATATTAATCTTCTCCAAGTATGTTTGACTTTAATAGACTTGTGTTCTGCTTCAATGATTATTCAGTAGATAGATATCTACAAATATGGAGCTTTTTTAACAATAACATGCTCACACTTGCACGTAACTGAGCTTAATCATAAACTCACTTGACACCAGTGGCATTCATGGTGTTATGCCATGACTCTGCTTGCACAGTTAGTCTCTTCACTCTTGATATAACTGTCTGACTGTTTGCATGAATAAAGCAATCGCCTCATCCTGTCAGAAACTGTTAGGTGTCTGAAACAGATTCAAAGTATTGATTATATTAGGCTTATAAAAAAAGATGTCTGTAAATTTCTCTAGAATTGCTGTTTTGTTTCATTTGATTTTCAAACCTAATGTGTGTGAAGCTGGAATTAGTTAACTTGAAAGGGGCAGCTGGGGGAAATCTCTAGGGGTTGGAGAATTAGTTTGGTTATTAAATATATGATTTTCTGAAAAGGAAGTTTCCACACAAAACTCAGCTCTGCCATTTTATCTTTCTGAATCATTTAACTTACTGAAAGAAGATCCAATTGCCATTTTAAAAATAGCGTTTTACTTGATTTTCATGTGTTACTACCATAGTTGTTATCTGTAAGTCACCTATTCAGGTATATAAATGGCCATTTAATAAGGTCTGTAGCCTGAAACTTGAAAGTTCATGCCGTTCTGTTGGAATTTATCCTATTAATACAATTGCATGTGGTGGTATTAGTCAAAACACACATCTGTGAATTCTGTTAAGGTAGTTGTTACAGTAACTTCTGACCCTAAGCTTCACTTATTAAGTGTATTTAGGAAGAAAATACCATCTATGTGGCTTCCACTCATCAGAATAGAAACAATTCTACCTCTGAGATTTCTAGGTTGTTTTGGACTGCAGATTTCAAAGAGCTCCACAATTCCTGTTACACAGAGACAGTGATCAGTACAGTGTATATTTACTGGTTTCTCTTTTCTGCATAACTTAGGTACACTCAATGTAACACTTCACAAAGCATATACTAAGCATGATACTTCATTGAGTCAAGTATAGCAGTAATAGACACTAGAGCTGCGTCAGTTTTTGATATTATTAAATTATTTACTATTATTTTTGTATAATTCTACAGTTACAAGACGGATTTATAAGTGTAAGATGTCTTTCAATATTTCTGCTTTATGTAATTCAATGTATTTCTTCATTTTTAGGCTGTGCTGAGTCCTCTTATAGCAATTGCACTGAAAATATCTCAGATTCATGAGAGGACAGGCCGAAAGGGACCCACTGTCATCACCTGAAGCCATGGAAGATTGTTAAACCAGGGCCAAAAGAGGAACAGCAAGGAAGAGACAGAACGTTGTTAAGACTTGTTAGCCATTTGTGCCTTGTATGATTTTAAAAGTTTTCTTGGGAAGAGAAGTAGGGTGGGAAGAAAAATTTAATATAACATTGAGCATAATCATTTGCATTGATCTCCAAATGCAATAGTATATTGACTTATTTGTTCTACCTGCAGTATTGTAATTTCTGATAACCGTATAACCAAAAAAAATGGCCTTAACGTTCAAATGTTGTCAGTAATGTAGCAGAAAATGACAACTGCTTGGTTTTGAATGTTATGATAAAAGTCGGAGAAATTTCAGTTAGGGAGAGAGAGGGAGGAGTTGCAAAGCAAAGACATGCTTGGTGAGTATTGTTTGGGATTCTCATCACCTTCTGGTAGGTTTCTGAAGAGGCATACAGAGCATGTCTGAGTCAGAAGGCCATGTACTAAGCTCTGCACAGGGTGTGTTTCCTCCCCTGGTACCATGCCTCTTCTCCAGCCTGTCCTGTTGCTCACAGATGCACACTGACAGCAGTGGTGTATACACACTTACACTTGCTCCCAAAGATGGGGTTATTCCATATATTTTTACCCCTGCTTTTAAAACATATCAATGTGACTTGTGCCTTCAGATTTTCCATATTTTTTGACTCTTTGGTTGTTTTCCTCCAAAAGGAGGCCTTTGTGCTATAGAGCTGATTTTGTCCTTCCAGCAATATGTCGGGTATGGCTGTCTTCCGCAATATTCCTCATGTCAGGAGATGATACTGGTGCTTACTGTGTTTGAAGGATATTCTCTGCAAGTTCAGCAATTCTTTAAGAAGGAGTTACAGAAGTTTTTTTAAGTCTTTGGAATACTCATGCTCCACTTACCACAAAGTGAGTGAGTGAGAGGGAATTAAACACTGATCAATTGAACAGAAACACTAGTCTGATTCACCCTCTGGACACAGTTTCTATTAGACTCTTGGTAACAGTGGATCATGCAATAAAAATTTGGGGAGTGCAAGAGATGTCCCGGCATAGGTCTGAGAAGGCTGTTGGGGATATGGACATCAGCATTTTTCTGCTTGTGAAATGATACAGCAGTTCTAGCTACAATACTGTGCTCTGAAAAAGAACACAAACACTTTATGCATGTGATTTGCTTGAAAGCTTTGCTTCCTTGGAAACAGTGTGGTCACTTCTATCATTCGTCGAGGTGGCTTTGTGCAGCTTGCGTCTTTGCAGTGTATTTCAATTCATTGTGGTTGTCAAATTTTAGTACAAGTTATATAATATCTCAGCAAAGGAAATTGTTTCAATTTCTTTCAACACTTCTGTCAAAAAATGGCTATGGCACTTAGTATACAATAAAGAGTAATGCTGTATATCTGTCTTAATATATAATTGTGGACAAGACACCCTGCACTTTCAAGCATCGTAATAAAATTGCCTTTATTACAATTACATTATTACTTAATTGACTCTAAACAAATGAGGTATGAATGTTCTCACGTAGTTTCCTACCTTACGATTAAGTGTTCCCATAAACCAAAAGAGATTTTTAAGACTTCAGTTCTTTTTATAAAGATTTTTCTTTTATATGACTATGACATTCTCGCACAGTTTGGACATCTACTTCTGAATGTAAGAGCATTCATCTTCACAAAAACCTTGTTTATCTAATACTTTATTATAGATTAAACTTCTCTAGAAGCAGGATAATAAGCTCCTAACTAGTAGATAACACATGGTCAAGCATAGACACACTCTGGATTATGATGGTTCAAATTACTGCGTTGTGTGAAAGAACATTCTGAAAGTCAGTCCACTAAAATTTCTAAAATCTCTTGCACACTCTCTGACAATGAAATGATTTTTGATCACATAGTGAACTAGCTGTTTATACTGTGGAGTATCCCATTTGCCACGCTTTTCTGGAATGGGGAGAATGTAGTTTAAAAAGATGTACTGAAGCCAGGTGCCCTTCAGGATGCAGTGGGAAGACTCAAGAAAAACAGGTGAGGACTGTGAAAAATATATTGTGAAGGAGCACATATTTGTGCTTTTAAAGGTGTCACTAGAGCTGCAGTAGATGGCAGTCTGCTTTCATGAAGGCAGTCATTGTAAACAAAGTGTATATTTTAAAATCTCTGTATTGACTTTGTCCTGGGCTGCAGAAACATTAGTTGTGCCTGTGTACTGAAATGGAGAAAAGGGCTGCCTGTGTGTGGTTTTGAATAGCTGTCAAAACAGCAGACTTGCAGAAGTAGCCTAACCCCCAAATCCACTCACCATCCCTTTTTTTATGGTGGTAGGTGATACTGATAAAATTTAACTGGTATTTTCCACCAGTTAATTGTTTTTCTCAGCAAGAAGATAAATAAAACTTTGTGAGACTTGAGTACAGCTCTTTATACCTGATGTGTGTGGGAGAGGACTGTAGCTGCAGTCTCATAGAGTGTGCTACATTTCCTTAGGTCTTTTAATTATTAACATGAGAGATGAATGCATGGAAAAAAGCAAGGTATATGAACTTAAAAAAAAGATGCAAAGCTCCTTTAAAAACAGATCATACATTTAGCAGAGAGAAAACGATTATTAATATTGTTCATCTTATCACAGTGTCTAGGCACTGTGACAGAGACCCACACCCTTTTGTGCTATTGTTTAATTATCAGCTTCCTCAAGTCTGGAAGTTGCAAGATTTCCTGTATTACTCAGCTGTGATTGCATTAACATTTACTTGGACAATTCTGTTTCCCAAAACCTCAGCTTTTCTCTGTTCAGAGACAATTTGGAAGGCAATATACTACTCACCTGAACCACAGGATCACAGAATCCTCAAGGTAGGAAGGGGTGTCTTGGTTTGAAAGACAGGTGTCTGCTAAGGAAGGCAGAAGCCTCCCTTGGAATGGCAGATGCGACCCCTTTCTCTCTGAGTTATTACAATTTTGAAATCAAGGGGGCTTTTAGGCAAAGATGTGGGAAATAGGAATAACAGTTCTTTACTATTATATATCTATGTGTGTATAACAAGGCAAACAAACAGCAATAACTGCGGCAGTAACAGCAGACAGAAGCACAAACCCAGCCCCAGCCCTCTCGGCTGTCGGGCCCTTTCCCCTCGGGTGCAGTTCCGCTCGCAGCCGGCAGGGGCGCTGGCGGCTCCCGGTGAGCAGGGCAGGTGCGATGGTTCCCCCGCGGCTGCAGGGGGCGCTCCGGAGCGAGCTCGGGGAGCACGCGGCAATGGCGGCCTGGGATCCCGGGAAGGGATGGGACAAAGGCTTCACAAACCCCTGGGCAGCCGATCCCGGTGTCCGGCCGGGCCCTCGGGAACAGCAGGCTGGAACAGCAGGGACGAGCACAAATCCCGGGTGGCAGACGAGATGTATCCAAACAGGGAACCCACCGCAGGTCGTCTGGGCAGGCAGGGCGAGCTGGGCTACAACGCAGCGAAGGCTCGGTGGGGGCAGGGCGGCCGCGGCCCGGCTCCGAGCCGGGCAGGGAAAGCGGGCTTGGGATCCTGGGGTTTCTCTGGCAGAAGGAAAAAGCAGCCGAAGAAAGCAGCCTCCCTCTCCGTCCAAATGCCGGGACCGACTGACAGCACACCCAGGTGAAACAAAAGAGTAGCCAGATGCACCCCGCCCCAATGGCTAGCTCTTTTGTTTTTCTGAAGTACCCAGCAATTTGTCCCCCTAGCAACACATATGGGGAAAATTCCTTTAACAGGAGAAAAACCTAGGAGAACTCTTAAAACCCCAGCAAGGGGCCATCCAGTTCATCAGGACTAAAATCACCTAGTCTGTGTCCCAACTCATAGGAGAGTCAGGTAGAGGAGGCTGCCCAGGACCATGTCTAGTTGGTTTTGATTATCTCAAAAGGTTGAGATGCCATAACTTCTCTGGGCAAACTGTTCAAGTGGTTGACTGCTCCCATAGTGAAAAAAACCCCAAAAAACCCAAGACCAAAAACCTTGAGTGTTCAGATGACATTTCATGTGATTCAGTTTGTGCCCATTGCCTTTTATCCTGTCACTGAGCCTGAGTCCATATACTTCTTCCTTTCTCATCAAGTATTTCTAAAAATCAGTAAGATCCTTCTCCAAACTAAGTACTCCCAGCTCTCTCAGTGTCTCATCATACGACAAATGTTCCAGTCCCTTTTTCTTTGTGGCCCTTTGCTGGAGGTACTCTGCAATGTCCATGTCTGTTTTGTGCTTGGGAAGCTCAGACCTGGCCCTAAGCACTCCAGATGTATCTTAACTCCACCAGTGCTGAGCAGAGGGGAAGGATCACCTTCCTTCACCTGCTGCTACTGTTTTTCCCGATGCAACCCAGGATGTCATTTGCTGTCTTTGCAGGTGAGTTGCTGATGAGTTGACAACGTTTTGTTCGGCATGTGACCCCCAGATCCTTCTCTGCAGAGCTGTTTTCCAGCCCACTGGCCCTAGCATGTGTTGGTGCCTGGGTTTGTTCATCCACAAGGGCAGCACTTCCCTTTTTTGAACTTCATGAGGTTCCTGTTGGGCTATTTGTCCAGCCTTTCCAGGTTCCTCTGAATGGCAGCACATTCGCTTGGATTGCCAGCTGCTCCTTCCAGTGTTGTATCATCTGCAAAACTGCTGAAGATGTGCCCCACCCCATGATCCAGATGATGCCAGTATTGGCTCCCATATTGACCCCTGGGTGACACTGCTGGTAACTGGCCACCAGATAGACTTTGGAGCAGTGATCACAGCAGCTGGCTGCATAGCTGCTTTTCAAATCCACCTCACTGTCCTCTTACCTAAATTGTGTTTTATCAGTCTATGAAAATGTTTTTGGAGATGGTGTCAAAAGCCTTACTAAAGGCAAGGCAAACAATATTCACTGCTCTCCTGTCATCCACCAAACGAGTCATCTCATTACAGAAGGTCATCAAGTTGGTTAAGCACTATTTGCCTTTCATAAATCCTTCCTGATCCTAATCACCTTCTTGTCCTTGGCTTTGGCAAGGATTTTGTCATAGCTTTGGCAAGGGTTTCCAGCATTGGCTACTCCATCACCTCCCCAGGAACTAAGGTGAGGCTGGCCAGCCTGTAACTACCCAGATCCTCCTTGTCTTGAAGACAGGAGTGATACTTGCTCTCTTACCTCAGGGACCACTCCCAGTCACCCACAATCTTCCAAAGGCAATAGAGGGTAGCTTGCAATGGCATTGAGTCAGCTTCTTCACCTCTGTGCATGCCATCCTAAGTCATTCCATGGATTTGTGTATGTCCTGTTTTCTCAAGTGGTCCCTGACCTTTTCTTGCTCCATCCAAGGTAAGTCTTCCTCACTCCATATTTTTCCTCTAGTCTCAAAGGCCTATGATTCCTGAGGCTGCTTTTACCAGTAAAGATGGAGGCAGAGAAAACATTGAGCACCTCAGGCTTTTCTATGCCCTCTTTTAACTTGTGTAGCTGTAGAAACTTTTCCCATTACCCTTCACATTTCTCACCTGTCCTAGTTTTGTCCAGGACAGAGTTACTTTTGCATTTGCTGGGATGGGGGTGTGGGAAGGGCATGGAGACTGAAGCCATATGGATGTGCACAGGTGATTTATTCTATATGACTCATGACATCGCTGTGGAACACGGCTTTGGATGGAAGAAACGGCAGAGTGGGAGCACAGCCATTTTTGTTCTCTCTTTACCTGTGGGAGCAAAGCACTGGACAGAGTGGTGCAGTTGGTGTGGTCTGGGCGGAGAGGTGCAGATGGTCTGGCTGGGGGGCTTGTCCATGATTGTTTTCCGTTGTCTCAGGCGTGGGATAAAAAG